>NW_020884890.1:7132059-7248753 GCF_003945725.1 Corapipo altera
GGGAAGGGAAGGGAAGGGAAGGGAAGGGAAGGGAAGGGAAGGGAAGGGAAGGATATTTCAGTTGGAAATTACCTACAATGATCATCTAGTCCAATTGCCTGACCAATTCAAGGCTGACCAAATGTAAAAGCATGTTGTTAAGGATATTGTCCAAAAGCATTGGCAGTCATGAGGCATCAACCACTTTTCTAGGAAGCCTGTTCCCATGCTTGACTACCCTCTCTGTAAATAAATGCTTCCTAATGTCCTATTCCTAGATATCTCTAGATATTGTATTGTAGGCAACTATGTCATTCAAGTTTTTCTGTTATAATTACCGTTTTACTCATTCTTGTGCACAGATCATTTTGTTTCAGTTTCATTAACCCTGTAGCACACAAGTAGGCAACATGCTGCTATTTTATATTTGCAGTGTGCCTTTCCATCTCATTGCTTCTTTTAGTTTATAATTATTACTCTTATGAGTGTTGAATGTTGTGACTTTAATGCTCTCTATGCTGAAGACTAGTTTATTTCTGTTCAGGTCACCTCTGTGTGAGTGAGATCTCTAGGAAAAGGGTCATAGGTGCAGTTGGTTAAAAATAGTAGTTTAATTTTTCTTGGCCATATTGTCATTTAGAAACACAGACACTTCCAGTTGTTTTAGGGATAGTGTTTGTTTCTTCACATACAGTTTCCTGCTATCTGCTCAGCCATAATTTGTTACATTCAATATAATCAAATTCATTGCCAGGTGTCTTAATCCAGCCTTGCCACTCTCTTATTAGTAATCACAAAGCTTGAAGAAATGCAGTTTCTGCCCTTCCACTTCCACCCTCACACCGTGGATTTTTCTGTTCCCACATTTTTTGGCCTTTCCACTCCCATAGCACTGCATCGCCTTCACTTTGTGCACACTCTGGAAATGCATTAGATGGACACTTCCAGACCTCCTTCCCCCTGCCTCTCTCTGAGATTTTAGAGTATGATTGAGAAGGCCATGAAAGGACAGAGTCCTACCTATAGATTCCTCCCTTTGCAGCTGCAAGGAACCAACACACTGCTTCCCCATGAGCTGAATCATGTAGGAGTCCTGTTTAATATCTTTCTACATGCTGACTAGTGCCAGATACCCTTAACAAAGGAATTAATACCCATAATCCAAATAGCCAATCACATAATATTTTTGTTTGGACATTAGGTAATCTGTGGCTGATTCACACAGGAATTTGGATTCCCCTGCAAAACCTAATTCCAGCAATTCAGGGAAAAAGATGCAAACTTGTCTTTAATTTTCCCTGGTTATTCCTTTATATCCTGTAGCAATGAATTTTACAAGTCAATTGCATCTTGTATGTCTTTTTATCATATTTAAGTTCCCTTTTGATCTCACTTTTATAAGGAAGGCATCCAACAGACCGTATTATCTTCCACTAGTTTGCATACCTCTATCTATCATCTCATATTTGTCTTCTGACTAACCACTCCTAAATTATTCAGCCTTTTCTTCAAACACAAGTCTTACCATGCTGTAGTTATTTTGTTTCTTGCTGATAATGTTGTGGTTTTCTTACAGCCTGATCTAATGAGCCTCTTTACTCATCAGGTGTGTGTCTGGCTATCCATCCTGCTGCCTTTCCCTCTAGAAATCTTCAGATGTTTTTCCCTCCACCACAATAGCCTTTTTCACTAAGGTCTACTGTCACCCAGGAAAAAGCCTCAGACATGGTAGAGTGACTAGCAAAGCTTGTTTTCCCAGAGCTTTTGAGGCACAAAACAGTTACTGGGCAGAATAAGTGAAGATTTATGGGAAGGATCTGTGTGTGTTACTTGTGATTTGTTTCTTTGGTTGGACACAAATTGGGTTGGGGAACACTGGGTCAAAGATAAAATTTTAAATGTTTCTGTCAGACTGTCTTAAAGCCAAATAAAACTCCTACTGAATAAACAGTGCTTTCTTTATTCCTTCTGGTAGGTACATATTAATAATATTAAAGATCAATTTTTGGAAAAGATTAATAAAGTATAAATCCATGAAAGGCTTGCAATTGAATTTAATCTTAGTTTGCAGGAGGCCCTTAGATTTTTAACATTTATTGAACCAGCTGTTAATAACATAAAGATGTTTGCTGAGGACTTATTCAGTCCATAGAAAGATTGTGTACTCAACAGGGCCATGAACTATAATTGCTAACACTACAAAGACAGGTGAAATGTTCCCGTTAATGTTGTTATTCTTATCCAGACTAAATAAAAAATTGTAACCATAGCTACAGTTTCAAATTCAGTATTTGTTGAGCTATTATGATTCTCAGCCTATAGAGAAATATTTTTGGCTATCTAAAACAGAAAGTAAAATGACATTATGTTCATATATTTGTCCTCTTGGCCTGAAAGTATGATACTTTTACACAGGGATAGGGCATATATACTTTTAGTACATTGACAGAGAAGTGAGTAATATTGGTTGATCCATTCTTAGGGATGGAATTAGAATCTCATTATAAAACTTGATTAAAAAATAAAATAAATTAAAAAAAAATCTGACTCATCTTCCTTGTTCCACAATTTAATAAGGAAATATTTAGTTTTCACATCTAAAAAATATCCTGTATTGACTTTTTTAAAATATTGTTCGTTCTGTTTCAAAAATTGTTTCGAGCACTAAGTTGAATTTTGTTGTAATTTGATTAGCTTTTGTAATAAGTATCTTTGACTTGTTTAGAGTTTTTTTCTTTGCCAGAAAACTTGGCGAGCAGCTTTACTAAGTATTTGGTTATATAAAATTAACATTAAAATAACATTAAAATAGTTTGCTTACTCAAATGATTCCAACATCATTGCAAATGAAAACTAAAAAGGGAGAAAAGGGTTCAAGGTAATTCATCTCCTTTTATCTCTTCACTGGGGCATTGCTCAATTGATGATAAAAGAAATCCAATCTATGCACAGATCAGTTTTAGTGGACCCCTTAGAATGGAAAGCAGTGACTAACATTGCCATTTTCCATTGTTAGAAGAAAAAAAAAATCAATAGAGTAGAAGTAGTAGCCTCTGGATTTTTTTTTAATTCCACTTCAGTGCCTAAACACTATTACATATTTTTGTAGAACTTCTTTTCTTTTATGTGACACTGCCATACATTACTATCTTCCTGTTTTTCCACAGCAATAAAAGTCAATTTTCACACTCATCTGTGTTTATCTCTGTGAATTGTCTTGATGCACAAAAGTAGCTCACTTTCCTACTTCTAAAAATACCAGGTTGCTTTGCTTCTTGGAAAAAAATTAAAAAGGAAGCAAAATCACCAACTCGTTTTGCCTGTAATGACAATTAAGATGATTTCCATCCAGACGGTGTTATATATCTGAAAACACAAAGACCTTTTCGCTGGAGTGACAACAACATCTGCAAAAATCAAATATCATCATCCATCCCAAGAATTTCCTGAAGATATCTGCCAAGTTCTTTTACTAGTAGGTGATGATTAATCATAACCTGTCTGGCATCTGAGTAGAGAGATCCAATCCCTGACCAGAAAGAAAAGCTATATTCAGACATAGCTGAAAGCAAACTTTAGCAAGATCCTGAGCACCATTATTTTTATAAAATGCAAACCTCAGATGAGTTGCAAATGAGATGCAAATCTCATATTGCTTTGGAGTTTGTTATTGTTGATGGTGGTGTTCAGGCTTTTTTCTCTCTGTAAAATTAAGGCCTTATTGCTGTAAGTCTGCTCAGCTTCTTGTGGGAGGTGCAGAACTCTGCTTTCCTGCCTCTCCCAAATTGCGCTAGAGATTTTCAGGTGATATAGTGCAATGGATGCTATTAAACTGGGTTTTGGTGGTTGTTTTTTTTTTTTAGTAGGCACACAATAATGCTTGAGGATATCATATTTCAGAGAGTGAATTCAGGTGACCTAGCAAAAGGCTGTATGTCTCTAGAGTAGTCTTTAAAAATCCAGTTTGCAGATTTTGGCAATCTTGCACATACTGAATTTTACTTTGTTAATAAATAATTCTGTTTCTTCCAACTGGGTAATTTGCAAAACATGATAATACACATCATCTTTCTAAATATGGTAATATCATTTACTTCTCTGCTCAGAGATGTAATTATAGGTAAAAATATTGAAAATTCATGGTTTCTGGGGTAAATACTTATGCAATGTCACTGGCAGTTCAGCCCATATTTGATTAAATTCTTCTGCCATAGCTATGTGAAATATCTCACTGATTTCATAGCAAGGGGACTATTCACAGAGAAAAGGAACCACCACCTGGTAAAAACATTATGGTTGCTTCTTCAAATTAACAGTTCTAGTATATTCTAATCATGGTTTTTATTCTTTGCCCTCCTGAACCGGTAAAGGGAAGTAGTTAATCCCTTGTTTGAGGCTAAAAGCAGGTTTTCAGCCAGTTATGATGAAATTACCTTTTCTGTTCTATGACCTTTCTCAAGGAACAAGTGCTTAAGGAATAATGACACAATTACTTCCTTCTCTGAATACCCCTCTACTAGGGTATTCAGAAGCCTTAAAAGTCTGTGAATATCTTTTCTTCTTTCTTATTTCAGCTAGCATAAAATACACCAATGCCCAATATATTTCTAGGCTGTGCAAAAAAGCTGCTGTTCCTACAGTCAAGTTTGTATAAACAGACTATTTCTTTTAGGAATCCAAAAAAGAATGACCTTATTTTCGCATACTGATATATGGCCAGAGTCAGGAGTCAGGCTTTACCTTAAACTGCTTAAAATATCCAATTTATATCAGTTTATGACAGAGCCCATTGAATATATTTTTCTTATCATGTTTCTGTAGTGTGATGTGCTCAAATGCAGTGCTCTGGAATGTGTGTTGTGCTACCTTTGTGCTGTAGTGTCTGATTAAAATTCAAAGTACCTTTCTACATTGGTTAGATGATATCCTTCAGTCCTGGCCAGCTAGACAAATTGAAGAGAGTTCTGAGAGTAGCAATAAACATGATGAAGCTGCAGGAAGGACTGATATACAAAGACATATTAGAAAAACTAAAATGCTGGTCATAACTTCCTTCCACCACTCACACCTCTTAGCGACACAAATAGAAAGTTCTTTGTTGTTTCTATGTAGTGGTTGTTGTAAACCTCAATTAAAACTTATTTAAACTCCTTAGTGAGTGTGCCATAGGCATGATCTGTGCCATGGTAAGCAGACGGAGCCAATGTGAAAGCAGGCTTGGTGGTCTCAGTGAATTATGGAGCCCAGTGTCCCTGTAACACCACAGAATCATAGTGTTTGTTTTTTTTTTCCAAGAGTAACTTTGAAATTGTAGGTAATGAACTGTCCTCAGAACTACTCATAAGAAATGACCACTACAAGCTGTGTCTTTTCTCTAGATCACAGATAATAACTATAACCCAGGACAACTTAAAGGTAGCTTAAATTTGGTCATACACTTGCCAGTTAATTTCCTTTGTGATTTAATATAGCTGCAGGCTAGATAACACAAACTCTTGAGATTTTCTGTTTATTTCTGCAGTTTTGGGAACAGATGTGCCCTACCCATATTCTAGTTTGTTGTCTCTCGGTACTGCTCTGTAGCCAGAGCAGACACAGTAATTGATAGTCATTGCGGTTTCTGGCATATTCCACTATTCTTAACAGTAGTGTGTGAACTCTGAGCATTTTCTGTGAAATTATAGTAAACACTATTCTGATGCAATAGTGATGATCCAAAAATTATTAAATATTGTTCATTTCTCTATTCGGATAAAATCAAAGAAAAAAAATTCACAAGATTCATTTAACCTGTATTGTTTCAAAGTAGCATTTTTATTTAGAAGGATCTTCCAACACATTAGCATTAAATGCAGGCAACAAGAAAAACTCCTACTAACATATTCTTACTTTAAAGAATATGAAAAAGAGAAAGATAATGAAGGTTTGTGTACTAGTTTGAGCACAAACATGAGCTTAGAACAGGTGAGAGATTGTCATCAATTACATTTCCTAATATCACAGGATCACAGAATGGCTTGGGTTGGAAGGGACATTAAAGATCATCTAGTTCCAACCCCCTTACCATGTGCACCTTGCACTAGACCAGGTTGCTCAAAGCCCCATCCAATCTGGCTTTGAACACATCTGGGAATGGGGTATCCACAACTTCTCTGGGGAATCTGTGCCAGTGCCTTACCACCCTCACAGTAAAGAATTTCTTCTTAGTATCTAGTCTAAATGAATTAGGGGACTGGGCAATCACCAACCATATGAAGTTTAACAAGGGGAAGGGCTGGATTCTGCAGCCGGAATGGGGCAACCCTGGATGTATGTCCAGACTGGGGAATGAGATGCTGGAAAGCAGTGCCACAGAAAGGGACCTGGGAGTCCTGGTTGATGGCAAGTTGAATATGAGTCAGCAGTGCCCTGGCAGCCAGGAAGGCCAACCATGTCCTGGGGGGCACCAGGCAAAGCATCACCAGCCGGTCACAGGAGGGGATTTTCCTGCTCTGCACTGGGGTGGCCTCACCTTGGATTCTGTGTGCAGTTTTGGGCACCACAATATAAGAGAGAGATATTAAGCTATTAATAGAAAGATATTAAGAAAGTGTTGTGACCCACACCAGAAAGGGGTGTCACAACAACCTGAGGTAACCCTGGTTCTTCTTAAAAAATGCCTTGGAGTGGATTAGAGTGAAAACCACACTGAATAATCAGTGTTTGAAGACACGTATAAGGTTTATTTTAGAACAATTTTGTTGCCATTTTGGGTGTCATCATCTATATCTATCATCTATAGCAATATGGCATAAAGATAACATTTAAGGAAAATGCATAAGGGAGAGAAAGGGAAAGACAGAATAAGGGTAAGGGAGAGTAAGGGTAAGGATAAGGGTGGAAAAATGTATGTAGTCACCTCCCACGTTGTTGTTGGGTCCAACAACGAAACTTGGTAGTTGCAGCTTCCATGTACATTAGTCGAAGTGATGGTCTTGATCCATTGGGGGTGAGGGAGGGAAGCTCACACACTCAAAGAAGTTATGAGTTGTTATATACTTCCAGCTCAGGTGGGAACGCCTTGTACCTCCTCGGAGTGGGGAGTTTTACCATGGATAGGGTCATGCCACCAGCCTCCAACGTCTCCTGGGCATATGCAGAGTTCCTGTGAGGGGCATGGTAAAAGGATTTTTCCGGCCTTTCAGGATTGGTGGGGGGATGGGTTTTGACCCTCCAGTGTCTCTGACAGCTAAGGCCAGACATGCAGAGTTCATGTGAAGGACATGGCAAAAAAGGCTCTTCCCACCTTTTCAGGACTCAACCCCTCAGCAGCACTGGCAGGGGCCCCACTGGGTGGGCAGCCGCTCCTTCCCAGCCTGCAAAATTCCCCTGGCGATCCTAGAATGTGCAAATCATTAACTGTTTCAGTCTCTGAAAGAAAGACATTAAGGTATTAGAGAACATCCAAAGGAGGTCAATGAAGACGGTGAAGGGCCTTGAGGGGAAACCATATGAGGAGCAGCTGAGGTCACTTTTTTTACCCTAGAGAAGAGGAGACTGAGGGGAGACCTCATTGCAGTCTACAACTTCCTTGTGAGGGGAAGAGGAGGGACAGGCACTGAACTCTTCTCTGTGGTGACCAATGACAGGACCTGAGCGAATGGCCTGAAGTTGTGTCAGAGGAGGTTTAGATTGGATATTAGAAAAAGGTTCTTCACCCAGAGAGTGGTTGGGCGCTGGAACAGGCTCCTCAGGGAAGTGGTCACAGCACTAAGTCTAACAGAGTTCAAGAAATATTTGGGTCATACTCTCAGGCACATGGTGTGACTCTTGGAGATGGTCCTGTGCAGATACAGGAGTTGGACTCGGTGATCCTTGTGGGTCCCTTCCAACTCAGCATATTCTGTGATTCTGTAAACTGATACTTGTTTAGTTTAAGACCATTCCTCCTTGTTCTGTCATTACATGCCCTTGTAAAAAGTCATCCTAACACACTTTCTGTAATTTTAGAGATTGTTCTGATGGCACATGAAGGCTTTGAGATGTTTCACAACATCTGAATAAAGCTTTTGTGTTCTCTGTTTACTTGTATAATTGGGTCCATTTGCGTGATACCTTTGAATATTGTAAAATCTCACAACATCCCAAAAATTCATAGTAGGAAAGTTGCACTGGAAAAGTTATTAGAAGTAAAACAATCTCTTATGAGGATTTGTGATGCCTCCTTTTCTACAATTATCAATCTTTCAGTCACAGAGTTGCCATTAGAAGTGCTTATAGCTTAGAAATGCCAACTACGCAGCCATCGGTAACACAAACAATCCAGAATTTCTGATGGAGTTTGATCCTTACTAGGGCAGCTCAACACTAGCTTTCCTCTGTGAAGTGGAGAACTCAGGCTGACAAATCTTGCATAAATTATTCAAGTTTCAGGTAGTTATATTACTGGAGTTCAGTTACTTATATTTACCTATATGTACTATTTTAGAGAGATTGGACAATGTATAAGTGTAATCTGTTACACACGTGAGTTCTGGGTTCATCTTTTTTTATTTTTCATGAGGGGATCCTGTTGTTAACATGGTTGTTGACTAAAAAAGTTACTATTCACAAAACTTTCATGTAATCTCAGGGTTTCTGGAGTGTTACTAGGTGAAAGGTCTGAAGTCAAAGAATTAACGGTTTGAAATTTAATTTGAAATTAAGTGTTCGAAAGTCAACATTGCAAAAGCTACTGAGAGGATCTGAAATCTCAGATTGGATTTAACATGAGAGGATGTTATCTACAAGGATAAAAATATGAGAGATATTTCAAAAGAGTGAATAAAATCATCATCATGGCTGAAGACGTTTAAGGTTTTGGAAGATCATACACCAGATATTAGCTTGGAAAAAGAAAAAAGGGGTAAATGTGCATCAGAAACCTCTGTCTTAAAATAAGTAATCACAGAGAAGTTTAGAATTATATAGCCCATTACTCATTCTCACATCCAAAATTTCTCTGGTGTTTTGCAGAAAGATACAGAATGAAAATTGAGGCCCCATTAAATTAATTGAAATGTTACTGTTTAATTCTGCCTGTTTTCCCACTTTTACCACTAAAAGATAAAGAGGAAAATATTGATAAACTTTGGTAAAGCCTCCTTAAAATACAGAAATACCATGAAGGTTTTAGTTAAATTCTTATGGAATATGAAAGAAAGTTCAGAATAGTATTTTACTTTCTTGATTTAAAAGAGGGCAAATGCCACCTGAGACATACTATATAAAAATGTGGCAGGGAGAAAAGCATAAAGTACTTAACTTTTCATTTTTTCAAGGCTATGTTTAGATAAGAAAATCAAGAAAGTTTTATATACTCAGAGTGACTTTCAACTGTTACAAACTTTTCTTTGAACTTTGATTCCATTCCAGGAAGTGTTTATTTTGATTTATCTTACACCTGTTCCTAACAAGTTAAACTGCACTGAAATAATGTGCCTGCCTGGCTTTCCCTGTTTCCTAGGGAAACACAGGTAGAGAGGGCTGACTTAGGTGATAGACACACTCTTTCCTTCCCTATTCGCAGCCTGAGGAGTTAGGGATGGGTTGTTGGTGGGGGCTGGGGCTGTGAAGAGTTGAAGACGATGAGAGGGCAAGGTATGAAAAACCTCCAGCAGCCAGGACAGGTTCTCTTCCCTTCAGCTGTTTTTCAAATAAGTTCCAGTGCATTTTCTCCTCCCCTTTTTCCTCAGCCTTTCCTCCCTTTAGGGAGAGTCTCATCTCTACCCTCTGGACAGGAGGGTATACACAAGTAGACAACTTCTTTGGACCAATGCTTTTAAAAGGCAAAAGAGGCTTATGCTGCTGTTGGCTTCTTTGTCCCTCGTGGTCAGAGGGGACTCGGGACCCTTGGTGGGGCAGAGGGCTCCCAGCAGTGAAGGGTAGATACTGTGTGCTGCTGGCAAGACTGAATTAATTTGAATTTTTTGAAGTGGGGGGCCTCCATAAAACTATTTTATAAAGAAAACTGTCAGAGCTCCTAGAATAACTAGGAGTAAGGGCAGGTGCACGTTACTGACTTTTTTAAAAAAATGTCCCGTTGGAATTAGTTCACGGTAACCAAAACCCCCAATAAGCACTTCAATAATTTCTGTACCAAATTCATAATTCATAATATTTGGGTGACCTTTTTTTTTTAAGTTCTAAGAATGATTTGCAGGAACACATGCTGCTTTACTAGTGGTCTCTGATTTGCTGCTAGACAGTTAACACTAAATAGAAATGAATGTTACACTGCTGCTCCACTTGGACCTGCATGGGACAAGTCAAGATCACCCTGCCATCATGTTCATCACCAGGGACACTGCTTCTTCTGCACAGTCCGTACTGTCCAAGGCATTCCAGCACACTCTATGTGAGCCTTGGATACAAATAAACACAACTAAATATAGAAGTTTGCTTGTAGGTGGGTACGTGTGGGCTAAGTGTCTATGCTTCCAGTATAGTCAATTGAGATCTAAGGCTTAGTTCAGCAGAGTACATAGAGGTGTCCCCTGTTACATGATATTCCATGGTCTCCAGTGACTTCTCTTGAAGAGTACAGCTTTCCCAGGTCCAAGAGCATAGCTGACAGATCTAGGAGATGTCTCAGATACCTTAAGGCATCTCAAATGGCACTGGACAAATAAATTTGGGTAGCAGAATCAAGCCTTTTTTGTACCAAGCCTAGATCATGAGGCAGCTGAGCAGACAGCAGGAGCCTTCCTGAGGATTAGCTGCACCTCTCTCAGTTGACACAATTACCTTGTACTGCATGGGAAGTTTAAACACCTGCTTCACATGTAGACACCTAAATTCAAATGTCTTCATGTGGAGTTCAATCCCATCCCATCATTTTTTCTGATCTCCATTAGAATTTGTGATGTCTAACTTTTCCTTGCCAGTTTTGCTGTTTTCTCACCAAGACCTTCTACATCTGGTTGTTGCACTCTTGATACTCATGCTGTGCAGAGACACCCCAGGATACTTTATCCATTTCTGGCTCTTCTTGATCTCTGAACTTGTTGGATTTACATCTAGAAGCAAATCCAGTGGTTTTGGTAGCCAATTTTATAGTAGCCACCTAGGATTCACCTATGTAGTAGCCAAAGGTATTTTAAAATGTCAGAGTTTAAGACAGGCAGAAGGTCAGTCTAGCCCAACACAGTATGTGCAACAGTGACACCAGGCAACAGTGAACAGTCAGGGAACATTACACAAGCAGGGCAAATATACAGTGATATTTCTCCGCAAGCACCTCTCAGTTTCCAACAACCTCCTACTTGGAGACGTCCTGAACAAGAAGTGGGCTTTTGGTATTAATTAGCCCATGATTAAATCTTCTCCCATGAGATTGTCCAGCTGGCTTTAAACCCATATAAATTTCTAGCCCCTTGTGACAAAGATTTCCACAATTTAACAGAACAATTCTTAAACCACAAGTACAGGTTGTCTGTATGTTTGGCACTGTAATGAGAGCACAAAGCCATCCATAGGTGAGTTCAGAGAAGGCAAGGAAAGGTATTTAGACCTCAATTTCCTTCAGTGGCTGAACAAAATGAACAAAAGCTATTTTCTGCTGTACTGGGGCAGGCTAAGAGAACAGTCTCCTACTTGTAGGTACAGTCAATACTGTTCACTGCTCACTTGTGGAGGTGAGGAGTTTCACTTACTGAGTAATTCTTGACTTATAGGACCTGTACTTGGGACAAGATGAGTGTTTATACCCAGTACAAAAGAAGTAAAACTCATATCAACAAGGACTTGCTTTCAGTTCTTCACTGGCAGACATCGGTTTAGATTTTCCTTGCATGGAAACATACAACATGAAACCCTAAGATTAAAACCAGGTATTTTTTACAAAGGCTCTTCAAGCTTTTAAAGATGGTTAGGAAATTAATCTTGAGGTGAGGAAGTTACACAGCTTGTTCTGTGTTTTCCCACTCCGTGCACACCAATGTGTCCACCCCAATTATTGTAAAAGAATATTATGCCTTCTCACAGCATCCATGTTCCATCACTCTGCTGCTTGTCCTCATCTCCCCTTAAATGCTGTTCTGGCTCCAAGGGCAGCTGGCAGATTAGCTCATGCACACCAAAATTTCTCTTACAGTTGTAATCTGTGTCCCAAAGAAATAAACTCTAACACTTGCTGAGCTTCAACAAACTTTCCAGGCTGCTAGCTAAAAGAATGCTTCTGAGTACGCAGCACTCTATTTCCTCCCTTCCAGGAAATGGTACATCAAGGGAGTTGAGTCCAGAAACCATGTTCCTCAACCACATAGTGTCTGTTCTCATAGGAAATTAGTACTATGCTTGTAAGTCTAATTCCACTGGACACTCACCTCTGGGGCTGCTCTATTTTTTTCCTAGCTTACTTCTCTTTTTTATCTTTTTATAGGAAAGTTGCAATGGGGAGATATATAAAGGGGAAAAGTTCTAATCCATCTATTGATTTGTACAGTTTGATACCTCAGGTTTCAAAGCACCTACATGAGGTTTCTTCATCGCTGTCCTCTTACCCATATGTTTTGAAAATTGCTACCCTTATTTTTCACCCTGGGGGCTCCCAAGGTAGTTCTGACACCAGCCCTGACCTCACATCCCTACCTCAAACAGGAATCTCAGTGCTCTGGATATCCACCCACTACAGAGTCTCTCTTTTCATTCAGCTTCTTCATTCAGCTCATGTACATATATGTGCTATTTTTGATACTTGGATATTAATGTTTTCTGCAATGTATTTCTTTCAGACATCATTGTTCTCATCGCTTCAATAGCAGTTGTTTCTGCAAAAACTCAGGGTAACATTTTTGCAACATCAGCACTGAGAAGTCTTCGTTTCCTACAGATCCTTCGTATGGTGCGTATGGACCGAAGAGGAGGCACTTGGAAATTATTAGGTTCAGTAGTTTATGCACATAGCAAGGTATGTAATCCTAGATACTAATTTTGTGTGGTTGACATCTTCACTTGATGTGATTCAACAAGAGGCCAAGGACATAAACTCAGTTTTGAGCAGAATACCCAAAATTTTCTGAAATAACATCCACTTTAATGTGAACTAGCACAAATACATCAGGCCATGTTTAATGCTAACAGTTTTTAGGATATCTTGAAAATGTTGTCCTTGATATGCAGTTGTAATTTGTTATTTGTTAGTGAAGTTGCTGAAGCGTCAAACCATAGAAGTAGATCTGGTCCACTTTCAAAGAAAATTTGCAGCCACAGGGAACCACTTGACTTTTAACTGCACAAATACCAAAAAAAATACAGAGGGAGATCTTTTAATTATGTCTTCCTTAAGATGTTGTTCTGTTCAGTCTTTAAAGTGGATATTGATCTCTGTTTTCTTTTATCTAGGAATTAATCACAGCCTGGTACATAGGATTTTTAGTACTCATCTTTTCATCTTTCCTGGTTTATCTGGTGGAAAAAGATGCAAATACCCAGTTCTCCACATATGCAGATGCTCTCTGGTGGGGCACAGTAAGTACAGAAAAAAAACAGTAACTCTTTAACCAGTATGCTAAAGTGCTTTGAATTTCACCTACGGAGGACTTTAACTTAGTGTGCTCTTTGATTAATTGTTTTCACTGGCAAAAAAACTTGTCTGAGAAGCTCCCTCCTCCAGTTATTCATTTGTACATCGACAGATTTCAGCCCATCCTGCAGAATAGCTGTTTGTGTGTTTCTGCTTCAAACCAGACCACTAAACCTTCAAGAGAATCATAGAACCATAGAATCAGCTGGCCTTGAACGGACTCCGAGATCATCAAGACCAGTCCTTGATTCACCACCACCGTGGTTACTAGACCATGGCACTAAGTGCCACATCCAGTCTCATCTTAAAAACCTCCAGGGATGGAGAATCCACCACTTCCCTGGGCAACCCATTCCAATGCCTGATTACCCTCTCTGTAAAGAATTTCTTCCTAATATCTAACCTAAACCTTGCCTGGCAGAGCTTAAGACCATGCCCTCTTGTCTTACTGATAGCTGCCTGGGAGAAGAGACCAACCTCCACCTGGCTACAACCTCCTTTCAGGGAGTTGTAGAGAGTGATGAGGTCTCCCCTGAGTCTCCTCCAGACTAAACAACCCCAGCTCCCTCAGCCTCTCCTCATAGGACTTGTGCTCAAGTCCCTTCACCAGCCTTGTTGCTCTTCTCTGGACCTGCTCCAGCATCTCAATATCCTTCCTGAACTGAGGGGCATTGTACTTTTTAACTCATGACTTTTCAGTAGTATAGTTTGTAACATGGCCCCACAAAGACCTGCTTTGATACAAATCAAGAGGGCTGTAAGCTGCAATGCAGGAAGAGGAACAAGTGTCAGGAAAGAGGGAAAAAAATCTTACATCAGCTTTGTGGTGAAAGGGAGAGTATTATCAGTACCCTTAGAAAGATGTTGCTTCTCCTTCCTCTGTACTTTGAGTACAGAAAGCAAGAATATGCCCATTGTGGTTTAGCAATGTTATTTTTTACAGGTATAAAGCCCCTGATTTACTTGACATCATGTTTAACCATCGAATAATTTGTTTTTACTTTGTTGAAATCTCTGGTATCTAAGTACATGTCTGACTGCTTTTCTGAAAGATGGAGGATTATATGAATGCTTATATGGTTAATTAAACTAGGCTTTAAATGAACAACAAAAGGCTAGGTCTGAAGTTTTGATTTTCTTATTTTTTAAATAACATAATGTGTAGGGTTTTTTGCTTAAAAATGCCCTATAGTGATCTAGACTCCTGTAATGTGTGAGAGTTACTTAGGCAGATTAAGAAATCTGCTCCCAGAAAACCTACAGCAGAGTTATTCTCAGCCAGTATAAAATGGCTTTTCTTTTCCTTCTGGTGCTGTAGAAAAAACAGTGTGCTCTGAGAGTGGCTGGGTAGTGAAATGATACCTGTTAATTAATGCTGAACCTAGCTAAATAACCAAATAACCTAGAACACTCAGTTTTCCTGGAATAAGTGCAAGACCTGAACCAGTCTCTGCCACCTTTTCTCATCACAAGGATGCACAGATGGAGCTTTCTCCCCTTAGACCTTCTACTGACAAGATTTCATCTAGACTTAGTAGTATCTGCAGATTCAGAGCATGCACCCATGGACTGTGAAAATGCCCTTTCCAAATTATTGGGAAATAATTTTAAGAAGTTTTTTTCTACATTTTGAGCTAAGATCAAGGTCACTTACTATTAGTAAGGGTAGTTTGTGTTTTTGAAATTTGTTTATCTAAGAGCTAGTCATTTGTTGCATGTCTTCCCTAGAGACTGTATTTCTGTGTTATCAGCGCAAAAATTAGGAGCTTGGAAAAGCCAAACCTAGTAAGTCTTACTTGTGCATCTGCAAATACACAAAAGTATTTTTCCTGAAACTTGTTGCTTTAGAGCATCAAGGTAGATCTATAATAAAATACACATTTTATCCTGTAGTCCAAACACATGTAAAATTCATATTGGCTAAAGCCATGAGAGAAAGTTTTGCCTTCAGTTGCATCACTGTAATTTATTTTGTTTTACTTTTCTTCAAAAGCTGAGGTTTGCCTTAAAGCTTTCTCACCTTCCTGTATTGACACGGTTGTGAAGCATCTGGCTTGGCATGCTGGTGTCCTCACTGAAGGGTACCCTGGCTCTGGCAGTCTGAAAATGCCATTTCCCCTTTGGGAGTGGCAGTGGGGATGTGGTCCTGCAAGAGACCCTCCTGTGGCAATGCAACATTTTGGGAATGGATGTTTTCAGACACTCAATTCTCCAGAAAACACCCTCTGCCTCTCTGCAAGGCCATGTGTGACTTAGCTCTGCATAGGCAGAAAGTTTGGACTGAGGAGAGGATTGTACCCACCTGCTAGCAGGTGGGTGAAAACATATGCAAAGGAACAAGAAATTCCCAGCGAAGTCAGACTTCCACTCTGACATCTGACTTAGGCTTGTGTTAGATACAGATCCTTCTCCCTAAGCAGCTCTTGCAGCGGGAACAAGATCTTTATTTTAGAATTTGCTTCTGCGCTACCTGATGACTGCTATTTTTTAAGGAAAAACCCTACTAGGAAATAAACATTGTGTAAAGTGGTACTTAAAATATTTTGTACACTATGAAGTGAAAATATATGACTCATAGGTTATATAAGTAGTGGAACTGAGAAAATAGGAATCTTGTCTAGATTTCAGCAGGAAAAACAACAAACTGTGATAAAAACCCTGCAAACAATATATATTGTACATTTCTATGTCTTTTCTTCTTTCCCCAGTGTATGACATGGATACATTTAAATTTTTAATGCACTTAAGCAAGTGCACGAAGTTACTCGAAATCAATGTTCCCCCTTACCTGTTATTTTTGCCATTTTAATAATAGTATTTTTTGTATAATATGTAAAACAGTGTGTGGGAAATGCATAATGTGCTTCTTAGTCATGGTTGTTTTTACTGCCAGAGTAACCCACATGAAGATTTTTGAAAAGGTCAGATTCTGTGGCATTCTAGGGGAAATCAATGATTAGTCTCATTGGTTTGTTTATTTGCAAAAGTTTTTCTAACTTAAACCACAGATTATCTACCAAATCCTGGACTGAATTCTGTCATGGCAGAGGTACAAGAAAGTAAAGACAGCATTGAAGTCAGGCACAAATAGTTGCCTTAAATTTCAAGCTTTTAGAGGCACTACACCCCTCCTTACAGGATCAGCCCTGGCATGCTGCAATTAACCCATTCATTAATTCAGATTATTTGAGGGCCATACCCTGCTATGGTCATTTCACTGACTCCATTTCTGAAGCCCATATTTTTACATTGAAATGAAAGGCAGGATATGGCATCCAAATTTACATATGAATACTCCACTGTATTTGCAATTGCATGCTGTACTGTGCAACCTGCAATTTAAACATCGTGCTAGTATTACTAGTGTGAATATTCTTGTGGTTGGGGTCCCCACAGCGCTGCCTAACACAGCAGTACCCAACAGTGAATGTTATATGAAGAGCTCAGTTTCAAAATTTGCTTTGACAGACAAGGTATATTCATTTAACAGAAGAAAATAACCAAACTATATGGGAACAAAAGGTCAATTAAAAAACTTAAGTGTTTCAAAACAAATCGTGTATGGTTTTCAGAATAACACTAGTGTTAAATAGAACTGTGCGTGCTTATAGTGACATTTAGTTTGTACACTAATTAGTTTTAGCTGCAAATGCAATGAAATTAAGATTCCTCTCTCTCTTTTACACATTTGACAGAATGTGTCTTAATATACCACTATTTTCTAGTAGTATCCAGTGGTTACAGTTGAATACAGAATGACTCTGGCACTCCACAGTGACCTGTTGGTGAACAAAGCATATTACAATGAATAATATTGTCACAATGACTAACTCATTTGAGTTAATATTGAAGAGACTTTTCCCATTTAATGTAATGATAGCATGAGCAAACTACATTTTTTTCAGTTAAGTGATGTCATATAAAGATTCAAAAGGTGAGTACTGCTAGGAGAACATAAAATGACATCAGAAAGAAATATTAGCATAGAGGATGGCCTCCTGGGTCCTATCTCATCTAATAGAAGTCATCTAAGTTATATAATGGCATTCATTATTATATTACCTCACTTATAATAGCATACTTATTAGCTCCAGCAATGAGATAACAGAAATTCTATCATCACTGTGAGTTTTAAACCTGACCAGGAGACAGTGTCTGCCTTGGCTGGTCTGTCCAGACACCTCATTTATAGAAGTAACCAAAATGAAGTGGTTTGCATCTGATATAAAAGACAGAACCCAGCTAGCTCCCTTAGCCATGCAGGAGTGTGATTCAGGTGCTTAAACATAAGCATACCGTCAAAGATCTGTTGGAGAGTCTGCTGCCTCTCCTGTGGGTGGTCCCTCTTCAGATGCCCTAGGATATCTCAGGTAGTACTAGACATTTGTTTTCAGGCAAGCCCAAGTCCTACATTTTGGGATGAGTAACCTGCTGGAGGAATCTCTCTTTCTTTTGTGCATGTTGTGATGAACAGATCATGCTAAACACCTAAGCATTTTATTTTTCATGTTGAGAGAAATAATCTACAAATATGTTCTAAAAGGTTTGGTTTATTTTCCTAGTTTAGTCTGTGGTGATTAGACACAGAGTTGCTCAGCAGGTATCTCCAAAAAGACATGATTTACACATGTTGTTATTTCTTTTACTGTATCTTCTTTTTTCATTATTTTTTTGCTTCTCTTGATCAAGTCTCTCAAATAAACAACCCATCTCTAACTACCTTCACAAGTTTGCTACTACAGATTTTGTAGTTCTGTTCCCTAGTCACTCTGGGATGCGTATGGTATCTCTGATGCAGTCCTATTTTGCTGTTGCCCTTGAGAGATTGTAATCCCTGAAAAGTCCCCAAAAATTTCCTCCAGCCACATTTGAACTGTGGTTACTTCTCTCTTACCCACCTGTGGGATCCAGCCTTCCCTCACAGTGCTAGCTGTAACTTCTGTCTGCTTCTCACAGTATTATCAGTGATGTCTGGAAATTTCTCATGTCGTGGTTTCACATTGAGTAGTTTTCCACACCCTATACCGTTAATTTAATCTCAGGATTATGCCAGTCAGGGCCTGGCCAGTGGTTTAGTCATTCACTTCCAACACTTCAAAAGATGCAGAGGATTATTCCTGAGCTTAACCCTGAAGTTGTCCAGATAAACATTTTCTTAGTTGCATGATGGCAGTTGTATAAAATGAAGATTGAACCCATTTGTTCAGTGTTGAGTAAGACAGTACAGAACAGTGCTGACACCTATATACCCATGTAAAGACCTCCCTGAGATAAAGCAGCTCGAAGTAAGCAAGAAGCCACTGACATGCTTAATCACAGACTGATACCATTAAGTACTTAGTACCTAGAACATTTTGGGGAAAGACTTTAATACGATCTTATTATTTTCTTTGGAGAAATTCCAGACACAGTCTGTGTAACTGCTCCTGGTTTTGGATCAGTCTCAGACGTCAGGTCCCAAAGGTTCAAGTTTATCTTTTACTTCTTTGGAATACAGTTTGATGGCAATATCATTAATGTGCAGATGACACTTGGTTCTGTTTCCTTCTCTTTAGCTCAGGCAGGAGACATCTCTGTACTTACCAGTGTCTGGCAGAGATAGGGAACTGGATAGAAGCCAAGAAAGTGGGCTCATTCCAGAGCTCCAAACTGCTTTGCAGTGACTGGTCTGGAAACAAATTTTGAGGAAGTTTTATTTGGGGATTAATTTGTTCAAGTGCTTCACTGCTCTCAGGCTCTTAATAGCCTGAAACTGTTTTGCAGTTGTCCTCTAATGTGAAGAGCTGTGATTATCTTCTTCAGCAAACAACAGAAAACGAAATCAAGCCCCTCTGCCAGGCCAAGAGCATGGCTTCATCAGCTCACATGTGCCGGAAATGAGGGAGCTGCATTCTCATATCCCTTCCTCCTTATTGCTCCATCTCAGTCCCCCACTGCCTTGTGCAGTCTCTGGAGCTTGTTTGCACATCCATGAGCTGACACAACACACCAAAGCAGCGGAAACAAACCACATAGAAATGTGGATCATTCTCTCCCCCTTCCCGGGTGGCACTGGTTCACCAAAGAGCCCAGTAAAAGCCGGGAAACGGGAAGGGGCAGGGAAGTGAAGAAGAAAAGGAAGGAGACCGAGACATGATACTCATGCAAAGTCGTGTGTCTGTGACCAGTCTGTCATTACAAAACTCGAGACTTGATAACCACTTGAAATTACAGCTGCAGCAGCCTGAATTCATCTCTCTCACTCTTAGTGTCTGGCTTTCTCAGGGTAAATTACACCCGCAGCTTGTTCCCAACAATGGGAGCAATTAAAAGCACTGTTTACTATCTACAGAGTCCTAAATAGTTGAAATCTAATTACTTCCAAAAGACTTTCCTTCTTTTGTCCCGTGGTGACCTCGGCATTAAATAGAATTGTTTTGGCCATCTTGCCTAGGAATGAACTTTGAGGAAGCTGGAAGCAAAGTAATGTCTCTAGAAGGCAATTTCCTGAAGAATTCATTGCTGCCAGAATATTTGCTAAGCCTGAACTTGCCCACATTTGGTACACAATGTAAAATAATTCTCCATGCACAT
Source organism: Corapipo altera (assembly GCF_003945725.1). Lineage (NCBI taxonomy): Eukaryota > Metazoa > Chordata > Aves > Passeriformes > Pipridae > Corapipo > Corapipo altera. The sequence goes on from NW_020884890.1 coordinate 7,152,155, forward strand.
GTTCTCCCTAATAACAGGCCCTGGAGTCCTTGGCATTCAGCCTACTGTTGTCTATCTTTGTCTTTTAACATCTTGTGCCGTTGCCTGAGCACACGCTCTGCAGCCTCCCACTCAGCCTTTGGAAATCCTCTGCTCTGCCCACACCTCCTCCAGCTACCCATGCCAGGCAGCCATGTGAACCCAAACTCCCCAAAGTGAAAGCACAGAGACTCAACTTTCTCCCACCAGTTGAGTCCCCAGGTTTGGGAATGATGTGCTTCCCAGAACAAGAGTAGCCTGGAGGACAATTCCTTGGGTCAGGGAAGATCCTCAGCCACACACACACGAAGCCCTAATCTTTTGCCTCCAAGATACTCTCAGTGAACAACACCCACGCACAATTATGTCAATGGCATCTGCCACATTGCTAGTGGCCTGTGGTCAACAAATCACATGCAGCAAGTCCTCCCACCTGCACTAAAATCTGCCATGGACTGCACAGCAGGGGTACTGGCTTCCACAGAACAGCTTTTGAAGCATCTGTATACTGAGTCTCAGGTTAGGCTCATCATATGAAGGGATTAGAGGTGCCCTCCCTTTCTCTTTGACCTCTGCCCAGGTAGGTCTGATCTAATAGGGTCCAACAGCCTGAGGTACCTCTGCATCTGTTGCTGAGTGTTAACCTTTGGAGCTTAGTGTCAGGAGTGACACAGGTGTATCTAAGCCTGTCAGAAGGAAGGGGAAAGGACCAGGAACTTCTTAAATTTCCTTCGATGTTTTGATTTTGATTTCAAGAGATAATACACTTCAAATTTTTCTGATGGGCTTGTAGTAAATGAACCTTCTTCTTGCAGTTCCTTTGACTTTATATCATCTCCAAGCATCCACTTCCTCCCTGCTATATATTTTCAGTATGATCTCTTTGTAATTTATATTTGTGTAGTTGTGCAAATGCATAGTTACATTTCCCTGCAGAAAATAGGTGAAACTCCTTTACATCCATGGAAGAGAACACTTTTTTTCTTCCCAACTTACATAATTTCCCATCTTTTCCCTCAAATTTGTGATCAAGACTTTCCGATTTTTTTTTAATTTTTACACTTATTTATTTTTTATTTAGGTGTTTTTCTCACATTTATTATTTGTTTCAGTTTTATGCAATCATACACAGTTTTAAGTTTTCATAGCAAAATGTCCTAATGTTAATTTATTTATGTTTGGGTTTTATAGAAACAACTATATATTTAATATGTCTTGAATTATTTAGTGGAAATGCTGCTTCATGCAATGTAAATAAACTACAACTAATCTGTCAGTGACTTCTGGTAAACCACAATGTTCATTAACTTCTTTTTAGATCACATTGACAACCATTGGTTATGGAGACAAAACTCCTCTTACTTGGCTTGGAAGGTTGCTTTCTGCAGGATTTGCTCTACTTGGCATTTCTTTCTTTGCACTACCTGCTGTGAGTATGCCTATAAAATCTGTAAAAAGATAATAGAAACTTCCGTAGCTCCTTCCACAGCTGAAGGAAGCTGTCTACGTGAAAAGCAACTGTTTAAGGCTTTTTACTCTATGACAGCACTAGTGAATCGCTATCCAAAATCCAAACAAAAGGTTTGGTGTTGTTTCTTTAGTTTGGGGGTTTTAGTTTCTCTGAAACAGATAAAACTAGGAAATATTCCTAAATTAGGTTGCATACTATTGTGTAAGGTTGAAAATACTTTCTTTTGTTATGAATTGTGCCTTATATATTAATAATTTTCTTTCAAATTTTTCAAAACAAGACAAAACAAAAAGTAGATTACATGTTTTTCTGAGTTAGATTATATTGAACAAAAAAGTGAGATATTTCTAATAGCTCGTCTTGTGTTACCATGTTCAGGCTACCAACAGAGAGTAGAAGGCGGCTTTAAATCAATTAAAGGTTAATATCATTGAATGTAAAAAATGCAACTATCATTTTCTCTGAATGATTGTAAATAAACGTTACAGTTTGTTTATGTTGTTTTTATCAATGTTCAAGAGACTTTAATAGAAATGAGAATCATCTAACGACTAAAATATAGTGTAGCTTCAGTAATAGCTTCTCATTTCTGTGAGTGAATTTCCTTTCTTTTTCAAATTGTTATTCAATAAGTGTGAATTGAGAAGTGACATTTGTATTTTTTGTATTGTCTCCAGTGTAACACATTTTAATATTTTAATACTCAGATACATTATCTATAGATCACTATAAAACATGTCTGTTATAATACTTCATTTGTTTTCAACCACATAGACAAACCAAGATTAAAAGTCAACATTTGCCAACAGCATTAAATCAGCTGATGCACTGCATTTATTTCTTACTCTAGGTACAGCATTTCAGTATCTTTGGCATACTACAATGCACTATGATTATAATTATTATACATTACCTGTTTGTGAATATTTGACATTTATTGACACCTACTGTAATTAATTCCTTTTGTCACCTAGTCACCACTAACGAGAAAGTTAGTCTTAGAAGCACTACAATGAAAAGATGATTAACCCATATTAGAGGTGCCAGAACTTCTGTTCTTCATGTCATACCTATGCACAGATAATAATATTCCTCATAAACACTTCTGTGCTGAATCTGTCTGTAAAACAAGAGGTATGTGTGAAATTTATGCACTTCTAATAGTATATTATTCTGACTAAGAATCAAGTGGAAATATTCTTCCTTATAATGCAGACATACCCCAGCAGAATTATTACACTCCTTGCAAGTCAAGGAGGAAAACATTCTCAGCCTTTGGATCTGTTCAGCAGGAGTCAAATTTATCTTACTCAAAGGTAAAAAGGCTAAAATGGGAGAGGTTTCATAATCAACTTTTTTTCATAGCCTATAGAATAAACTATGGGCACTATTTAGGTGGGAAAGAGTGAGAAGAAATGGTCTTAATCTGTTAAGAAAAGCATTTTTTAACTTTTCTAAAATCAAAGGTTATAATGAGTACTGCAGATGTGAACTCTGGGGTCCACATCTATTTGGTGTATCTGCCAACTGGTCATTTCATCATCTGCTGAATATTCCTGCTTGATTTTATAAATATGTATCTATATCTGTCTCCATGGCCTTTATCACTGCAGAAATGTAGTGCAGCACAAACCCAGGTAATGGCTGGGATGGCTGGTCATTGGTAGTGCCACAGATGTTATGTAAGGAGTCTCCTGCTGCACCACGAAAGGGGCACTGGTGCTGTGCCTTATACTGTCATATACTGTCATAAATGTGTCATCTGAAGCAATCATATGGTGTAACATCTTCATAAAATCTTTGTGATTAATTATATATATTTGCTGGAAAACTACCTACACAGTGATAAATTACATACTGTATTGCAGGGCATCCTTGGCTCGGGATTCGCATTGAAAGTGCAGGAACAGCATCGTCAGAAACACTTTGAGAAAAGAAGGAATCCAGCTGCAAGTCTAATTCAGGTAAATATGAAATCACAAAAAAGATAATAGCGTGTGATTTAAAGTACAGATTGGAGCGAGTCTTATTATTTCAATTTAGAAAGTTTTGTGGAAATGAAGTTTAACTGGTGAGTTTAATGAAATAACTGTATCTAGTGACTGTGTGTTCCATAATTCTGTATAGAATCATAGAATCATTTAAGTTGGAAAAGACCTATAAGATCATCAAGTCCAACTGTATATGGCATTTTTAAGTGCAGTTTTCAAGTTCTTCTATCCATGTTGAAGAAACCAAGGCAAGGATGACAAATGCATGCCTGCAGTTAGAAAATCTTTTGGGAAAAGAGAATTGACCCTTAGACAACACAACTGGCAGTGCAGCACTCTTGCCTATATTAAGCTACTTTTTATTTATTTCAGGGTTTAGAGTGTTCCAGTGAGTGATATACTTGGTGAAGACAAAAAGTGTCCTGCACAGAGAATTGCTTTCACTATTAGTCAATTCTAAACATAGAAATGTAGGCACTAACAATTCCAAAATATCTGAAATTCTGTGAAGTTGTTTCAGCTCCAGTATTGACATGATGGTGCAGGTCAACAAAAAGTGGCATGATATGTGTTAAGCAGTTGTTTTGCCTAGGTTTTTTCCCTAACTCACAGTCCTAGTCAAAAATTAGAAAATCCTCTAAAGAATAATTTTGCACCACGCTTTACTCTACTTGATGCACTGAGAAAAAAAGGGGGGACATAATCTTCTAGAGCCCTAATTTATTTTCTTGGGATGCCAGATTTTCTATGTGTGCCATTTATGTTGACTTTTAATTTTGAAATAGTAAGTCCAAAAAAAGAAGCTGAGCGCAAATATGCTAGAGTTCCATGTTAAGTGCAGGACAGATGTGAGACTGTCTTTGAAGCTTTCCTAAAGTTAATAAATGTTTTCTGTTATTACAGTTCAATTATTATTAAATAATAAATATTTAAGATTTAATATTTGTTATAATAATTAAAAAAAATAAGTCCACTCCTTTTGTGTCTATTGTACTTTAGAATGACTGTCTAACATATTTTCTAACACATATATTCTAATCTACTTGTTCCAAGTTTGGTTGCCAAAGGAAACATATAATAGATTAAGGTTTTGAATGTAGCTACTCTTATTATTTTGTTTATATATTAGTAAGATTATATTAGTAAGACAGCATGCTAAATAGATTACCAGTAGCTATCTGACTGATTTCAGAGAGTGACTCCCAACAGGTAAAATCACTGTGAAAGGAAAGCATCTGTTGTGGGATTCCATGACGAAGGCTTTTCAGCACTTACATGTTCATTTACATGTTTAACACATTCAGTGATCCGAAAATTAATATCAAATTGTTGCTAGATGTATTTGAGGATGGAACAAGGCTGGTAGAATAGGAAATATGAGGGCAGGCTCATGGGAAAAAACCGAGGATGATCTGGGTGACTTTTAGGGTGAAATAATTCCTGCCAAATGTCTTAATACAACAAATACAAAACTTGACCTAGAAACAGTGAATTCAGATTATTACAAGACACCTCTATCCCAGTATTAGTGACACCAGAAAGGATTTGATGAAGCACAAGAAACACAGAGAAAGAGCAGGAAATGAAGGTCAAGAGCTTCATACAGGTTCCCAGTATGTTCCTCCACCTGGTTTTATTACAGTCCTTAGATACAGAACCATAACCATAACAAGAAGAAAGCTGTTATTACCACTGTAGTGTATGATGACGCTCATATTAATATACTATATATCAATTCAGCATCCGAAGTTTGTAAGTGAGACTGGAATATTGGAGAAAGCAAATAAAACATTGGAAGAAAATGAGTCAAGGACTGGAGAAAATTTCATGTTCTTAAATGCAGGATGTGTCTGAACTGCATATCATCGTGCCCAGGATTTTTTAAATTGTCTGTTCTAGCTATTGATAAGGAACTCCTATGGAAATCAGTGTGGAAATATTATCAGGATAATGTCTATTTTCTAATCAGTTACTCTGTAGAATTAGTTTGTGCTAACTCTTCTGTTGCCACAGATAGACTGTTCGCCAGAGCCTTTACCTGACTTAAAGATAGCTGTAGAAAATTGAAATGTTTCATATGGACATACTTTTCTCAAATCTTTAGCTTGTAAAAAATATTCTGTGAGAATTATTTTAACATAATTCCAGAAAGGAAGTCCTGGAACCTACAGGGCTATTAAATGTAGCACACAGAAACATAGTAAGTAACTCTGGATATAAGGCAAAATCAATTACTTTTGAATTAAAAATAATAAAGACATTTTTGACAATGAGAATGATCAACACACTGAGCAAGTTATAAAGTGAGTGACAGGTTCTCCATCTGTAGATGAAGACTAGGTGTGTTCCTGGGATATATGTAGTAGGAAAACACAGGGTTTTATATTCCATATAATACCTAGATGATATATAATGGTTGACAATACATAGGAAGTGCAGATATTCAGCTAGTACAAATTAATATAGTTATGCTGACATCAGGGAAAGTGTTCCAGCTTGTGGAACCAAGGCTCTGTCTTACTCTCTACACACAGATATAAATCTAAGCAGTGGATAGATTTTCAATGCTATGCTTTGGTTACTCACCTTTGAAATTATTAATTTTGTGGTTTTAAACATTTAGCAGTGTTTCAAACCACAGAAAGTGCTTCTCTTTTCTTCTAAATACTTTTTGCCTGGTTTTCATTATAATTTGCAGAATGTATTATGACAGTTTCTTTACCTCAGACTGGAAGTTTGTGCGGGTGTCCCCTATGGACTTGTCACAAATAAATCCATGCAATGCTTCTCTAAGTACCTTTATGGACTGAATATCTTCTGGTGCTTTCATGGAGCCAGTAACTGTTACCTCGCCTGTAAAGGGTACTGTGATTCACAAAAGTTTTGGTATGTTTTTACTGGTACTTCCTGAATCAACCTAACAGAGCACATTCCAATCTGAGCAAAATCCCCTCACTCCACTACTGCCATGCAGTCAGTGCCGTGGCATTGTCACTTCATTTTCTTGGTTCCTTTGTGCTTTTCTATTGTTTCCCCATACCAGGCTTCCTGGCGGTTTTATTCTACCGATGCCAGCCGAACAAACCTGACAGCCACCTGGCGATATTATGAAAGTATTCTTCCTCCCCTCAGGCATGTATCAGTGCTATGAATGATAAGAGAAAGACATGACTTGTATTGGTGACTAATCTGCTTTTCAATTTTTTGTTTCATCCCCTGCTCCCTCTTGCCTTGTTTTTTTCTTTTTTTACCACATATCCTGCACGTAGTGTGTATGGCGTAGTTATGCTGCTGATGAGAAATCGGTTTCCATTGCTACCTGGAAGCCTCATTTGAAGGCCTTGCATACCTGCAGCCCTACAAAGTAGGTACAAATACAGCAGCTGGTGCTGTTCTTGATGTCTGTTCAAGCTTATAGAGAACTAGTGTTTGTCTGTTTCGTCTTGGTTTGTTTTCTTAAATCCTCTCAAGTCCTCTCATTAAAAATTTCAACTAACAAATGAAATCAATATTATCTAGGAGCCTAGGACAGTGGGACAAATACAAATCATTGCCATTCATCTAAGAAATGCACAAGCATTAGAAACATTTTCCCAAAAACCCACTTGTGCATCAAGGTTAATGTTTCACCCTGTTCCAAATTATCTTTAAGAAGGAAAATATTAACTTTGATGCAGAGCTTGATGCTTGATTCAGTGGTATATTTACACCTGTGCCTCTGTAAAAGGCTATCGCTACTGATGTACCTTTCCAAAGGAAGGGTACCTTGTGGTATTCTGGAGGTAAATGCACTGGGGAATTTGCTTCTTTTTGTCATAATGTCTGACATATTCAGTATTTCCTTAGGGAAAATATATATTCATTAATACATACAGCCAGTGGAAGATGACTAAAAAGACCTGATGCCACAGTTTGGCAGACAGGAAATATTTTATATCCTAATTTGGGTGAGAATTCACAGAGCACTGGCTGCCCAAGACTTTTCAATAATTCAGTAAAAGATTTAGTAGAAGGTAGCAAGTTGACTGATTCAATATGGGGCACAGATCAGGAAGTAAAAGATACTTGATAAAGATCAAAAAGGAGAGCACTAAGAGCCTTATGGGAAAGCTCTGATAAGCATCCTAACTGTTGTTATTGCAGACAGTGCAAGAGAATTAGTGGTTTCTCTCAAAGCTGGGTGATGAACATCCACATGACAGTTAAAAGGTAATTGTGTGCCAAAAAGCTCAGCCAAAAGGAAGTTTGGCTGGGTATCTAAAGCTGATCTTTGAATTTCAAAGAGTTGACAAGAACAGAGCCGTAAGTAATCTATTACCATAACTGTAATTCCAAAATGCTCTAAACTAAAAGGAGCTTTTAGATTAAAAGTTACGTGGAACATTGATTTTCTTACATATACAAACAGGTTGAAGGCAACATTGGTATAAATGGATAGATATAAAATTACATAAATAGTAAAACTGTATACCATATAAAATATTCTAAAATATGACTGTCCCTCAAAACTGCATCTACTTGTTGTTTTAAATAAGGATATTGCCATGCTATCATAAAATTAAACCTTTTTATTTACCAGAAATAACTTTATCTAAAAAGAACCTACAGCTTTCTGTTATATATGTGTCAGCAATGCATTTTGCCTAAGTGCTTTGCCAACTCAGTCTGCAGTGGTATGTACCAAGCATGTTATGCATGTGTTAAAACAACTGAAAAGTTTCTTTTCCAGAAGCATTGTAGTTATGAGTCTTGCTTGAATGCTTTTGTGGTTGCAATGTTATGTGTGTGTTGTACACCAATTAACATACCCATTTACATTTATCATATATCTAACATTATCTGTAACTAAGTAATGTGATTACTATCTGCATAACAATTACGTTTTTCCCTCCCACTCCCTGACCCGAAGAAAAGAACAAGGGGAATCTTCTAGCAGGTTTGTAGTTCCTTTATTTCTTTTATCTGTGAAATTGCTGTTTCCTAATAGCTTTTAGATGTCTTGAGTTCTGTACAGTAGGTTCAGTGAACTGTAACTGTTGATAGATAACAATCACAAGCCGGAGTTTTTTTAACTCATATTAATAGACTAATGCTGCTGAAATTTGCTTTTTTGTCCTAGTTTTTGTGTGGAAAAAGTAGGCATTTTTTTACATTTCTAGTCCCATGTTTTAACTTTGAGGGGCTCAGGTCGAACAGTGGCAGAGCAGCCAGTGGAGCAGCCTCCCCAGACCCAGTGCCTGGGCAAGGGCACAGTCCCAGCTTCTGCCATAAAATCGTTGCGCATGGTTTCCAGAAATCACAGTGGAAATTACAGGCATATAGTTTCATTTGGCTTTGTGAACAAGCTCACCAGCCCTCCATTGCAGGGGAAGGACCCTCCAACAGGGCTGTTTGGATGTCACCGTGGCAAGGGTCTGTGCTGCCCTGCATGAATATCCTCAGCACTTCCTCAGTATTGTGACTCCAGGTTTCCTAACTTTTCTGTCATCCACTCCTAAGGAGTGTTTTGGGACACAGCAGATGGGGGGAAAGCAGGACTTCAGTGGCTCACCTGCTCCCGGCTGCACGGTTTGCACTCTCACATGGCGCAGTTCAGGTAGAGGAGGCAGCCTGGTATCTCTCCTAAAGCAAGCACCACCGCTGATGGCTGGGAGGGCAGGTGAATTTGCACCCAGCCTAGATACCAGTTTAAGACCAGCTGCCTACAGCAGGCAAAGGCAAGCCTTGGCAGGGCTATCCTCACCAGGTAAATAAAGCCCTGGAAATGCACATCCTAAGGCAGCTGGAGAGAATGCTGGTCTTTGCTGTTCTGGTAGCCCAAACCCTTGGGAACAGGAAAGGACTCAATAGTTAGGAAAGAAATTACTCTATCTTGGAAACTCGCTAGGGATGGGAATCAGCAGGTATTTGGCAGCTGGCACTGCAGTATCAGCATGCTCAGAGAATAGCAGAGTGTACCTACCAGCAGAAAACTCTGAAAAGCCAAGGAAAAAAGTGTTGGTGATACATCAACCCCCAAAGTACATGCACCCCAGAGTTGCACTGTGGTTCACAAACCCTTCTGGGTTATTCAGTCAGAGATGAAAGCCTTCACATCAATTACTCATGTCCCATTCCACTTTCCAGGTTGCTTCTCTGGCATTTGACTCCATCTTCTTTTACAGTGCATGCATCCACTTTTAGCGTCCTAGTAACTCAAGGGGACTAGATTTGCTGTGTCAGTTCTGTGGCTTTTCATATACATAACCTCCATAGGCTTGCTAGCAACATATTGATCTCTTCAAATTATTACAGCTGGATCCAAACTTTTTGCACTCACTAGCTGTATTTCCCACTCTTTCAACAGCAACATTTAAAATTGACATTTTGAAAGATGAGACTGAAGTTGACAGCAAATGAGTACCTTCCCCTAAAACTGTGACTTTTGCAGAGTGCCAAAGCTATTCCCAGTTGTACTTACGAGTACTTAAAGAGAGAAATTTACCTACAATAGCTGGAAGCTAGGTAAAAAAAAAAAAAAAACCAAACCAAACATCCAGCTGTCAAAACTATAATTCATGCTCCATATTAGTGATAACTGTTGTGGCTTTAAGAGAAGTCAGTGATTTAGCCAGATTTTTTCACTTTATTTTCACTGAGTGAAAGATCACAGAATCACAGAATATGTGAATAAGTTGGAGGGGACCCACAAGGATCATTGAGTCCAACTCGTGGCCCTGCACAGGACTATCCACAAGAGTCACACCATGTGCCTGAGAATATCACCCAAACATTTCTTGAACTCTGTTAGACTTAGTTCTGTGACCACTTCCCTGGGGAGCCTGTTCCAGTGCCCAACCACCGTCTGGGTGAAGAACCTTTTTCTAATATCTAACCCAAACTTCCCCTGACACAACTTCAGGCCATTCCCTCGGGTCTTGTCACTGTTCACCAGAGAAAAGATCAGTGTCTGCCCCTTGTCTTCCCCTCATGAGGAAGTCGTAGATTGCAATGAGGTCTCCTCTCAGTCTCCTCCAGGTTGAACAGAACAAGTGCCCTCAGCCGCTCCTCATATGATTTCCCCTCAAGGCCCTTCACCATCTCTATTGCCCTCCTTTGGACACTCTCTAAGAGCTTAATATCTTTCTTATATTGTGGTGCCCAAGACCGCACACAATATTCAAAGTGAGGCCACCCCAGTGCAGAGCAGAGCAGGACAATCCTCTCCCGTGACCAGCTGATGATGCTTTGCCTGATGCCCCCCAGGACATGGTTGGCCCTCCTGGTTGCCAGGGCACTGCTGATTCATATTCAACTTGCCATCAACCAGGACTCCCAGGTCCCTTTCTGTGGCACTGCTTTCCAGCATCTCATTCTCAGTCTGGACATACATCCACGGTTGCCCCATTCTGGCTGCAGAATTTGGCACTTCTCAAGGTGTTTGTCCCTTCAGAAACTCCTAACTAATCTGTGCACTGCTGCAAATTAGTGCATGTGTAAAAATGAACTAGTTAACTCCTGAGATCCTAGTCTGCAGTGAAAACCCTACAGACTACTCTGTGCCTTTTAAAAAGTTGCTTTTTGTCAGTGGTTGTTTATCACTCTTGTGCTTACATATTACTATATTTTTGTATCACTGAAAATACATGTGGCGTATGTGGTCTTTTGTGGCAAAAATGTAAATGCAAACTGCTGCAAAGTACTTTGAGATAAGTGTCCTCCACTATTTAACTTGTTTCTTGCTGCAATGCTAATGCATGGGATACTGTGTGAACTAAGTAAGCTGCTTGTTTCACTCTTTAAAGAAGATGTGTTTGCACAAGTAGTGCGTTGAATTTCTTTCTCTGTACTACATTCTATTAACAGTGGAGAAAAACTTTTATTGCTTTCAATAAAAGTTATTTTCTTTCCTACCAGATTGACTTATATTTACAGAAATTAATTTTTGCATTTTTTCATGTATAGACCTACAGTCTTTTATTAAGTAACCAATTGTTGCTGTGCATTTGAGTTGACAGCTTATGAGGCTGTAGCTTCACACTGATTTTAATAAAAATATGTATGTTGTATTTCCCAAAATATTACACACAAATATTCTAAATAATCATTCATCAAAGTATTGGTAGACAACCTCTCTAGTGTATCCACACTGTAAATGAGATATTTCTATAATCAGTTCTAGAGTTCTGCAAGTTATTTCAAAAGCCTATATGTTAAACTCTCAATATCTACAAATCCATACCCTGAACACAAATAATATTTATTTCTGTTCAATTATACAACACAGATGAAATTGTTCCTGTGCAGGAAACTAGATAAAGACTGATCAATCTTTTGACATCCTCAGAACACGAGCAGCCTTAGGCTGTGTGTAGGACATGCACTGAATATCTGCAAAGGATGAATGTCACCCATCTAGTGTTGTAACCCATGAGCCTGAATATTAATTCCTTATTCAGAAAGATCTCTCTGGTGCAATAAGGAGAAGTTTTGCCAATATAGGAGTTTGAGTGGAAAACTCTTCCCTGTTCTGTGGGAAACAAATGATACTCTGGAATTCTCTCCACCTCCTATACCATATCTATTTCTAAAAGTAGATTTAATGTAAACACTCTGCATGCACCATATGAAAAAGAAAACTGCCAGTGATGCATAATCTAACTTGAGGTGGAAAGCCTAACCCCTTACCTAGCACTGAAATGCTTTGTAACACGGTCCTCTATCTCCCCTCACTCCTAGTAAGCTTTGTAGTAATAAACAGAAGCTCTTCAGGATGTACACACCTCGGAAACATAGGTATTCAGCATCCTGCCTATTCATATGATGTTTGAGAATGCCAACTAACATCAGGTGCATGATTCATTTATTTCCCCTCCTTAGCATTTTAAATTCCTTACTTCTCCAAACAATGTTTCTTAATTTATTTATTTTTAAGTGCTTGTAAATCCCTTGTTGCTTGTTGCCTGCAATGCCATTAACACAATGGCAATGATACGAGTTCTTTGAAACTCATCCAGTGGGACAATTGCAGTGCACAGCACGCTGTGGTTTGACTAATCCCTGTTCCTCTTCTCTGCCTGAGACTTCAACTTCTGGAATGCATTACGCTGCAGAGATCTAAAAGTGGGGTTGAATATTTGGATAAAGACATTTCCCCAAGTCCAAGAGGATTTTTATAACCATGGCAGTTGAGTTCTCCATCAAATAATTAGTGGGGAATATTAAGCTATAACATGCTAGGCAATTATAAGAGTCAAAATGTGGAATTGTTGTTGAGAAGAATCCCCTTGGACACAGCCTGTGGAAGTTGTGCCTGCATCCTGTTCTAGAAGGTAGAAGAATGCATATGAAATCAACCATTTGCTTCCGCAGAATTCTGTGGCAATTGTGTCTCTTACCAAAAATGGTAATTGGTATATGAATGGATCTTATGGGAAGAAACCCATGATTTATATCTCAAGCTGATTGCATTTTTTCTTGTTTTTTAAAAATAATGTAAAAGACAAGAGAAGTACAAACAGATTATAAAAAATGAAGATAAAAAATAATTTCTCTTCTTCCAGAAACTGTTCTGAAAAAGGAAAAAATGCATAAAACTCCATAACAATTTTTTTTTCTGTTTGACAATTAAACTGTAAGATATTATGACCCCAAATTCTTGTTATTACTCATTGAAGGTATGAGATATAACACTACATTTCTTGAGTTCATGGTCCTAGCACAAGACTGGTGGTGAAGTCTTGAACATTTGAACTTCAGGTCTCACTGTACTATCTATTGCATTTGCATTTGTTCAATTTAGCCTAATTTCAGTAAAGTTTGGTAAGAACCAACACCTGTATTGATTGGATGCTGAAAATTTTCCTGTATATCTGCTTGCTGTTATTTTACATAGGTGATAACTTCCGGCAGTTTTAGTTTCTGTCTCAAGACCCAAGGCGTTCTCCCTCACCCTCAGGCTCTCCATTCATTTCAATTTCTTCCTATTTCCACTTCCACCAGCCAGCTCAGTATGAGAAGCTGAAAAATAAGTTGTAAATTGTGTCTAGTAGCAAACAGTAGTGCTGTAGGTCTGAGGCTGAAGGAGAGCAGAAGTTAAACTTGACTAGAAATGCAGGAAGATGGTCAGGTAAATGGGAGAGTGGGACTGGGAGAGGAAGAGATGCTCAGTTAACAAAAAAAAGTACAGTAAGATGGTCCATGGAAGACAGAGCAAGCAAAGGTTTGTAGGCATTTGTTAGTTAAAAAGTTAAAAGAAAATCTTACACAGTCTAGTTATTCAGACCAGCAGAGGTGTTCGTTCCCCCTGCAGTGAAGCTACAGTGACCTCTAGTGTCCCTAAACACCTATTCCTTCATAAATCAAAGGTGGGAAATGCAGAATTTAAAAAAGAAGAAATAAGAACTAGAAAGTCATTTGCTATCCCCGGGAAGTGAATGGCTTGGACATGCAACAGAAGGAATGAGTAGTAAAACCCTGCAACTGACCTTCCAGAAGGCAAACGAATAGAGAAAAGTAGTTTGCTTCTTTTCCACAGCTGCCAGTTGTAATTGATCTCCACTAAAAGATGCTTCAAAGCTCCAGTGTTATCAATATGAATGTTTTCCACTACTTGCAACCTGCAAGAATAGAGGATTGATAGGTCCACAGAGATTAGCATTGCCAGGGAAGACTGGAGGCAGCTGTGGATCTCTAGATCCTTGTCATTTATGTTTGATTTGGGAACTTGTGTAATTTCATTTTCCTGATTCTTTCCCTTGGTTTTTGCTTTTTGGACAAACATTCAACTTGAAGTTTGGGACAACTTACAGCGATATGTGAATTTCCAATGCCCATTAACAGGTTTTACATTAATTCAAGGGATTTTCTTTGGATACCATATAACAAGAGAGGAGAAAAGGTGAGAGACAAAAAATATAATAGGCTAGGTCCTGAAAAAAAAGAGGTAAAGGATTTTTAGCTTGCACTGGACAGCATTAAATCATAATAAAGGGCCCTAAAGACTTCAGTGGTACTGATTCAAATGCAGAATGTCCAAAGGGGCTTGAAAAAGCGTAAGATTACCTCCACTCTATATCTCTAATGCCATCTTTACCACTGTTACATCCAGAGCCAGGAACTAGGCTATAGCCCATAAGGAAAGGGACTTCCACTCCGAGGAAAAGCCTGGTCAGGATCCCTCCAAAATGCTCTGACACAGTTACTCCTTCATGATCTGTTATTTATCATATATAGAAGAGCCCCATGGCAGTGTGGACTCAAGGACAGTAGCTTTCTTCTCCCAAGCACGAATTCCCCACTGCTACTGGTCATACAACTTATGCCTGTGCTGAGTAGGACCCAGTGACTTCAGGAACATTTCCCACCAGCCTTCAAATAGGAACAGGGATCCAAGAAGCGAAGAACTTCTATAACCAGTCTCTTTGGAGATGCATCTCAAGATGCAAACCAGAGTTTCCAAACCATGCTTCCTTCAGGGGCTGTGTTTCTCTTCAGGATGCAGCATCCTCCACATGGATCCTTAGCATGCCAGTACATTGCCATTGCTACAAAGCAGATATCATTTTATTTATATGTATGAGCTATGCATTTTAAATTAATATCTTCATTCTCAGTGTTGCACTTTTGAAAAATGTCTATAGCACAGATGAAGTGTCTACTGTTCCTTTCAATTGCCTCATTGCTTTGATTTGGAGAACTAAAGATATGCAGGCTAAGTAGCCATTGTGTACCATTCACCTTTTTATAAATGAAATAACCATGTCTACCAATCATTTAAAGGCAGACTGCTTCCATTAGTACAAATTAATTGACAGAACAGCACATGTGCTTTTTTAAATTTTGGCTTTAAATTTTCATTTTTATTTTGGGGTTACTGGAATTATAAAACATATGGTCTACACTGATAGTTTTTATGGCCGTGTTATCAATTCTCATTTCTATTAGTGAAACAGGAAAGGGACTGTCTAGAAACTTTTTAAGTCTAAGATTTGTCAAAAAAAAGTATAATTTGATTTCATCCTTCAATAACAAGTACAATTTGAGCCATTAAAAAAAAAACATGTAGGAATAATATCTGTAATAAGAAGTCCATTTTTATTCTCTTGCCAACGTTGTATAATATGACAATGCAATAATGTGGTTAATAAATATTTTGCAGCTTATATTTTCATTGTTGTACAATGCAAAAGATTCCTGAGCTGAAACGTAATTCAGTCTTGAAATGTAATCTGTTTTGAAAATTAAATTTTAGAACTCACTTTTCTTTCAAATAGTAGGTTCTGTGTGTCTTTTGTATTGCATATGCCACAGCACGCAATATTGCAGACCTGGGTAGCAATTTGAAATGGAAATAGATTATATTTCCAGCACCATGATGTGTTTATTTCAACAATTGCTTACTTTGGGCAGGGAAGTAGAGGATTACATTCAGAAATTATAGTAAAGGTATTCTTTTAAGTAATTCAACATGCCATATAGAAACACATTTATCTAATAATCTTGTTATTAAAATGTGCTCATTTTTTATCATTCTTGAAAATTATCTCATAATAAGTTTTCAGCATGTGTTTTTTCTGTGACAAACTGCATTCTTTCTGCTCTCAGTGACGTTTGTATTCAAATTGAAATGCTAAGTTCTGCTATGCATGGACAAAGATATCTGTCTATCTCAACATTTCACAGCCACAGAAGCCTATAACTACTTTTCATTTCATATAGTTACATATTAACACTGTATTTTCAGAGTGCAGTAGGTTGAACATCTAAGAACCACATAATCCATGTTAGCATTAGTAAATTAGCTGCAGAATTCATTTCCATTGAAAACATCTTATGGGCATGCTGAAGTTAAATGCAAAGTCTTTTAGAATACTAGAAAGTGTCTCAACTTCAAGA
The DNA here is from genome assembly GCF_003945725.1 of Corapipo altera. Taxonomy (NCBI): domain Eukaryota; kingdom Metazoa; phylum Chordata; class Aves; order Passeriformes; family Pipridae; genus Corapipo; species Corapipo altera. Next base: position 7,168,511 of record NW_020884890.1, read on the forward strand.
ACAACTATAATTTGCAGGTAGACAGTCTTTGCTCTAGTATTTTAAAAGCCCCTGCAAAGCCTACGCAGAGCAGTAGGACTGCAAGACCCAGTAACATCATACCATGAACAGCTCCTGCATTGGCACCATCATCTCTCCCCTTGCAAGAACAGGACCACTGGTCAAGATGACCATTCCCTTGCTCAACCAATTGAACTTAACCTTGAAGATAAAACAAGGTTTCCAGATCTTGGTATCAGATTCCCTTTCTGCTTCCCCTTTGTGTCTTCTGCTGCAAGAAGGGACAAACAAAGGCAAAAATTTCAAATAATAAAAAAGCATAGGCAAATAGTTCATCAGCTATGTTTGAACACAAACAAAGGTAATTTAAGCACTGGGAAATAGCAAATCTACATATCCCACATTTAGCTGGCTGGAGTGGAGGGTTACAAGCACAGCAGGGGAAAAGAACAGCTAACAATTGGCCAACCATAAGACCACAGGGTCACCATTGATCCAGGAGACACAGTCATGAGCTTGGCTGGGCTCTTGTACCTGTCCTAAAGCACCTGTCCAATACCACCTGCATGTAGACAGCTCCCAGCTTAATTTCCATCAATTATTTTAGGGAGTACACAGCGTGTCATTACATTTCCATTAACAGGTCATCACTATGTTTCTTGGATATTTGTTTTTGTCTTGTCCAAGTAAGTGCTGTAACAAGGAATTTTGGATATGAGTGAACACTAATCATGCATATGAAATGTTGGAAGTGCCAAATACTGAAGAAGCATGAATACACTAACAGTATTTTTGCCTGCTTAAAAAAAAAACCAAGACAATACTACATGGCATGTGGTAAAAATAGAACACATTTCAGTTTTGTTTATCTGAAGACATGGCCAAAAATGCACTCAGCATAAGTGCATAAGATGGACACAAACATATTTAAAGTTCAAGGAATAGGAAAAAAAAAACATAGAGATTAACACGTAATAATTGGGTGAAATTTGTATTTGTTTATTTTAGTTTCCTTTAAAAGATTATTCTGTACTGTCTGATAGACTGCCAATGATAATGCTACTATCAAAGAACAATTACATTAAATCAGTTTCATTCACAAATGAAATATATTCAATGAAAATAAAAGTGTGTAAGAAACAGATTCATACCAGTGAGAATTTTTAGAAATTATTTTCAATTATCATACAATGCAAAAAAGAAACAGAGTGAAGGAACTATGAAATAAAATATACTTCTCTCTCTTACAGTCAAAAGCTAAGTTTTAAGGAGCGGGTCCGGATGGCCAGCCCACGAGGTCAAAGTATAAAAAACAGGCAATCTTCAGTCGGAGATCGCCGCTCACCAAGTGCTGACATTGCCACGGAGGGCAGCCCAACCAAAGTCCAGAAGAGCTGGAGCTTCAATGACCGAACGCGCTTCAGGCCCTCACTGCGGCTGAAGAGCTCACAGCCCAAACCCGTGGTTGATGGTAGGAGTCTTTCACACCTCATTTGCCATTGCATGCTGCTCCGAGCCTGCTCACACTCTTGCATGCTTGCACTGTGATTGTGAGATGTTTTAGAAAGCAGAAAGAATTATTTGGAGGCAGAGACACAAGCCACCTATAGTCTGCTTCAAAGAGCATTCCAATGTGATTTTTTTAACAAGAAATCTTGTGTCACTGGTGCATAAGGACCAATTGGTGGAGACAGTAATCACTATGAAAAGTTGCAGGTGGGCTAAATGTATCCAAGGGATTTGGATACAGCAGCTCCTCCATCATGGCCCTCTCTCCCACTGCTGCCCAAACCTGCTGCCTCTCACTGGTGGTCCACACAGCATGGCCAGTGCTGCGCTGTCTGTACCTTTGCCAGCCAACAGCACAGCTTGTGCAGAACTGGTTGCCTCAGGCAGAGGAGCCCTCGTACCTCCACTGGAGATGCAATCACCTGCCACCAAGAGATGTACTACTGGGTGCTTTAATTTTGATCTGGCTTGATAAGGCAGGTGGCTTTAGCAAACAAAACCAGCATTATTGTGAATCCACATGTGAAGAAGTGGTTCTTTGTGAAAATGGCTCTTTGTGAAAATGCCTTGATGAACCTAGAGCAGGGAGCCTAGCCTTTCTCTCAAGCTGCTCTCCGTTCTCTAGCTAAAATGCCATCTGGCATTACATTAGCCAGTATTCAGGCAAGGATCTTGATCTGCCAAAGCTTGCCAAAACAAAGATAGTGACTGCCCTAACCGAGGAGCACTGAAGCGGATAAGAGCAGCCCCCTGACAGGCAGGAGCTGAGAGCACCAGGTGAATCTGACACCTGTATGGGACAGGTCCAGCAGTGAAAGGTGCAGTCACACAGCTCTAGAGGTACCACTGCCCCCAGTGGATTTGGTTTGGATTTCTCCATTCATATTTTTCCCAATATACGAATGTTTTGTTCTTTCTTGTGGTACCCCCAGCATAAAAAATAAGGGAGACAAACTGGTTGGCTACCACAGAAGGTAGTGACTCTGGCTGTGTGGGAAAGGTACAATACAGGCAATTTGATCTACGTAAAGAAGTAACTTCAAACTCTGCAATGGCAATCATGGATGTTATATTCAACAACTGTGGTAAAACAGTTGTGTGATTTTGATGTCTGCTTCCTTTTTAAGAGCACATATTATCACAGACATGTAGGTTGTAAAATACCCACTGAACTGCAATGCCCCATCCCTCAGATGAGGACTTCCTACGCAACACAACTCTTCAGGAAAAACCTGGATAAATAAACATTTCCTGGAGGGCAAACAAGACAAACCAGCAGTGTTTGCTGTGGTCACCATTCCAGGCTAGCCCTCCCCCATGGAGACCTCTCAGATGCATAAATTCCAAATTAGCCTGTGGTTCAGTGAGCTACTGGGGTGAACCAGCTACCAGGCTGCTAACCAGGTTGCTCACCACTCCTCTCTCCATCCTGGAGCACAGGTCCTGGCTCATGTCCCACAGCAGCTGCAGCACAGGGGCTATGTGACACTGGCCCAGATTGCATGCTGATGTGAAGCTCAGACAAGGCCATGTGCTCCACAGTGGGAAGTGAGAAATGCTCTAGGTAGCAGAGTGGTTGAAGGTACCCTGTCTAAATTTAGGCTTCCTACATTATCATCTATATAGCATAAATATCTCCTCGGAACCGCACCAGAAGTAATTTCATAGGTTAACCCCATGTAACTCACACTGTGCCTGGAAGTGACCTAAGAGAGTAATTTGTTGAGCACTGTCCCAGGGTATCAGTGGCTCACTTCTGCCCCAGCCCTGCAGTCTGCACCTCACTCAAGCACCTGTTTCATTTTTCATCAGCCCATTTGTCATAGAAGTATTTCCTCAGCGTGTCCCCTATTTTGTCCTGTACATATTGTCGTCAATAACAATGATTTGCACAAGAAAATCGCGCTTTCTCTGATTATCTCTCTCTCCCGGAAAAGGGGGCATAAACAGCACCTTGGGTATATCTGTAGATAAAAGACAGTAACAACAACAGAGCACTCATTGCTGTCCGTAAACCCTTAAAGATCTTCCTGCTCCTTAGGGTGAGCACAGCCTGTTTCCTGATCAGCAATTTCCAGCTACCAGTCCACCCTTTTGAACTGGGGCCAACAATTGGTGTATCCACCAATTTCTCATCTGTGGCAGAAGGAACAGCTTCCATTGTCTCCAGTTTTTAGGCAAATGCCAAGTTTCCATTCTGGGACCTCATCCAACTATTTCTAGGACCAGTATGATCAGAGAGATGTCCAGTGTGCTCACTGCTGAGAGGCAGCTCCCTGCTGCCTTACCCAGACCCAGACCTTTGCAGCAAAAGCCAGCACTACCAATCTTGATTTCTTTTTTTGTGTGTGTGTGTGTTACCAATTTCATAGTTCGATATGCCTTCTGTATTTGACAACTCAATGAGAAAGATCTCGAGATGATGTATTTAGTTTAGAACATCTTACATTTTTCACAGGATGAAAAAAAATATTTGCACTATATTATTCTTATCTCTAGCTTGCCAGATCCTCCAGTTTTCTCCTTGAGGTACTCTCCAGCCAAATGACTAATTATTTAAGGTGGGACAGTCCTCAAGCCAAAACTAGAAGACACCCCTTTCTGGGTGAAATTTTGGACATAAAACAATACCCTTGAACAGCTGGTCCTTCTGGTGTTTCCTACATCTCTGTAGTGTGTTTGGGGTAGAAGAAATTACATTTACAATAGACTTTTTGGGCAGTGACAACATAGTACAGGGTACCCAGTTCAGTGTCAAAACTTTATATCAGTGATCTAATAAAAAAACAATAATCTTACTATTAACTTCTTCCAAAAGAGAAGGCAGAGGAGATACGTGTATTTGCTTCATTTTTCTTTCACTGTATGGGATTTGGGATTGTAAATGCTCTTCCATTAGCACAGGCAGAAGAGGAACAATCTCTCTATCAAAGTGAGGTGCACTGAATTCTGTGTGAAAATAGAGAAAAGAAGCAAATGTATAAGAAGAGGATTCAGAAAGGAAGGGAAATTGTTAGCATACAAGGATGATTTAAGGCAGATAGTCAGCTGATAGCAACTTTGCAGGGCTGACTAAGTACTGACATGGCTGGAATCTGGGCCAAAACTGTCAGAAAGAGACTACTGGAGAAATTAAACATTAGCAGTTAGAAACTGGCCTGTAAAGGGAAGTTCCTAGTCCAGACAGGAGCTCATGGGAGTAACTAAAAGGCTAACCTGGTTGAAAATGTAGTAGCCTTCCTCTTAGGCTACTCAGTAACACTCTAACACTCCCCCGCTATATATTAAAATCACAGAAGGAGAATTTCTTGGGCAGCAAGTAAAACACTTAAGCTGGCCACAGCTATCTCCCAAAAGGATTTTGGCAAGACAGCCTTAGAACAGTATGACCAAACCTGTTGCACAAATGGCTTTATTTATGGATGGTAACAGTCCTTTGAAACTGCCTATAAACCATTTATTGCTATTGCCAAAGTGGGTATGACAGTACCAGCAATTATTTCAGCTACATTTGTGCATTTGCAAATGGAATCCAAACCTGAGAGAGCTTTGATGGCTAGAGAGGTCTTTGTTGGCATGGCTGCAGATGCTTTCTAGGGTATTTAACAGCAGCAGAGGGGAGTGAAATTGAAAATCAGAACTTACATAATCTGATTTTAAATACGTGTGCAGTCTCTGGTGACATGTGGTTCACAACTGCCAGAACTCTTGTTGAAGAGGGGACTCTGCACAAATTAATGAAGGTGCCAGGATGCTGTATGTCTAATCTCTGTTATCAATCTGAAAGGGAATCATCAGGAACAAGCAGATCAGAGGGAAACTTTCACCAACCAAGAATGGTAAATAGTGAAGCTTTACATCATCCACACCTAAAAGGATACATGAATTGTATAGGGGCATGGAAGAGCCTTCATCAAAGGGATGCTACATCACATGGGCAAAAGTGCTGCCTGACCTTGGAACCACATGCAGCTACCCCCATACCTGTACCTGTATGCAAACTGAGCCAGGAGCCACCTCTGGCCCCAAGGCCTCCTCATGCAGTATGGCTTGTGTCTCTGCTAAACAAAACCAGGGAAATTGCAGCCAAACTGCCCACAGGGAATGGTCCCCAGAACATGAGAATACCCAATGGCAGGTGCTAACCTCATGACAGAGTCTGTGCCAGTGATTAAATAGTACAGATGGTCTCATGCCATTGCTTAAGGCACTGTGACCGGGCTTCATTACATGCTGTATAGATCCATTCACCCACAGAGACTCATCTCACAAAATCTCTTCTTTGCAGACAATGGTGTTCCTGCCCTGGGTTGTTTTTTCTCTGCTTGCCTTGTTTTCTGGGGAACAGAAACTTTTCTGCTTAAATCATGTACCACCACAGCAGAATTAATGAACAAATATTATGTTGTGGATGCAGTTTTCCATCAGGGACAAAAATACTATATTATATTTCTGTTCTACCATCCCATGCTTCTAAGCCTCTGCATGAGTTATTGTGCCTTTACTGTAACCTAGAGACATTGTGTGGCTTTTTGAATAAAACATCAGAAGTGATCAGCACTGGAGATATTACAAACATATTTCATTTGATTAATTAAAAAAAACTCTCTAAGGGAATATTTGATTTCTTGCACCATCCTTGAACAATTTATGCTCAGATGACCTCTAGCCTTTCATCCCATACAGAGTACTTGCACAAAATCCTCAGGGTACAGTATATTATAAGAGCCATGGAAAGAATGCAATTGTGCATTTCAGCCCCTGTGTCCTCAGTTACTACCATGTAATCTATGTATTGCAAAAATGACAAGTTTTCCTTTCAGTAGCATAAACATCTTGACCTTGGATAAGGTTCATTTGATGCAGCAAAAGTCCTTAGTTTGATTGCTTCTACATCTCAGCTTAAATTTGCTGATTCAAAATGAAGCATCATGATGTCAAAATAAAGCTTGAATGAAATTTTATTAGCAATATATAAATTTGTGCTAGACGATAGATTTATTTTCTTGTGATAGCTTAACTGGATGATAGAGCTCTCATTTATTATCATTGTCACTGTAATTAACTAGGAAGATCTGGCATTCTGATCTAAGCTCCAAGTCATTTCTTCGTTTTGTGTAAATAAGTACAGACCATTGGTTTTGAGGCATTATGTTAGCTTATTCCGATCAAAGTCCTGGCCATATGAGTCCATAATTTAGTCACTTCCTTTATGATAGCTCTTGAGGAATTTGCTGTGCACCATTACTCACTGGACTGAGTGCTTAGTCAGTGGTCACAGGTGGATTAAGCTCATCTCCGTGAAGGACAGCAGCAGACCACCTCACCAGAAGTATGATTTGCATGGGTTTCAGTGTCATGGTTTGAGAACTCCAAAATCTAAGTCTCTAGTCCAAGCCCCTTGTTACATCTTAACCTGGTGTGATATGAGTTTTTTTCAGACAAAACACGAGACTCAAAATGGGGGAAGGGAATATATTACAATGACTGTACAAATAAATACTACAATACATTATATACAATCTTAATTATCTCTACCATGACATAAGTATTTACAATGGATCAAATCTCTTCTCTCCTCTAAATAAAAGTCTAGGAGGGAAGAAGGAAAGATCCTTCTTCAGAGCAGCAATGTCTCTAAGGTGGTAGGTTCTCTTCTTCTACGCAGCAGCTGGATCTCTGCCAGTACACACGAGGGGGTATCCAAGCCCCCTCAGCCTCTCGTTTCAAGTGAGGGTCTTCTTCCATAGGCTGTGTTTACCAGGACAAGGGTCACTTCACTATGTCATATCATGAAGCTCAGGGGTCTTCGTGACAGTCTTTATCTTCAGGGGACTCAAGCCCCTTTGCAGAGCTCCTGTGTTCTGCCTCAAGCAGCAGGGGGGCTAAGGTCACCCCCCTCCACACTCTTTCTCTGAGCTTTTTAGCTCCTCTCTGCAGTGCTGCTGCAGTTTTAGGACTTCCATTCAGTAGGAGTCCCTCCTTTCCACTTAAGAAAGGTCACAAAAGGAGTTTGGGGTTTTAGTTTCAGTTCTTACCCCAACTTCTTCTCTATCTCTGCTGGATCTCTCTCGGCTCTCTCAGACAACTCTGTCTTCCTTGCTCAGCTGTATGCTGTTTCTGCTGCTTCTCTAGTTCAGTTTTTATCTGTTGGCTATTAGCCATAGCTTCTATTCACTGCTACCTCTGCCACTGTTCTGTTTGCCCACTCACGGTGGAGAAAACTTCTTTAGCTTTCAGCCACAGGTACTTAGCTCAGCATTACGCTGTTCCAAGTCCCTGCAGCTCCAGCTGGGGGCTGGGGGGGGGGGAAACCAGAGGCCCCAAGGGGCTCCGAGCTCCTTCCTTGTGGCATTCACAACATGGTTACCTTCTAACACCAAACTACAACTACCTTCTCTTCCGTTCTGGTTGTGATATGTTTATATTTTGCAGAAGCGCTCATTGGCTAAAACTTCAAAACTTCAAGGGTTACCACCCCCTGGGGTTTTACCATTTTATAACTGCAGGGGGAAAACTGTTTTCCCCCCACCACATTCAGATAACCTCATCTACAGTGAAGACTATACAAATGAGATAAGAAGTAATTTTGAGAGGACACTCGTACAACTTCTCAACCACCATGTAACCCACTTGGACCAAATCTGAGACATTTGAGCAGTGCTTCATTTTTATGAAATGTTACTGGGGAAATCCTTCACGGCTTTTTAAAATACAAGACTCTCCTGTAGATACCTGAATCTAAAGCTGCCATCCTCTTCTCTACCTTTGCCCCCACCTATGACCTCTCTCAATCACAGGACCTGGAAATCATCCAGGGTACAGGACCTCTGAGGATCTTTCAGGAAATCAGACATATATCAACTGATGTGTACTACAAGGTCTCGCAGGGACACAGTCAATTAGGTGTGACAATTAGCTCATTAGTCCACAGTTCCAGATATTATCATATGTATCTGCAATTTTTTTTACAGTTTTAACTTCTTGTTTGTGGTGTATATAAAACAACAGAGATGTGTATCTAAAAATATACTAAAATCATACATTTAGTGGCACCTAACCTTTTTCTTTCCCACTCTTCTCACATGGCTATCTAAACTTGCTGTCTAATTTGCCACTATTTATAATAAGATCAGCCTTTTTAACTGCACTATTATTGTGCCTATAATGAATTGTTTTTGGAAAGTCTCCTGGTCCTGCATATCATCATTCAAAATTAAAAAGATTCCTTTTTAATTAAGTAGTGGGAGCTGTTCCATGAAATATTGCCAGTGCAGAAATTTTTGAGAAGCTAAATAATAACTAAAGATTACAGAGAGTTATTAGAAGGGAATGTTAGAATTTTAGATATTTGAACTTGCCTGCATTATATGATAACATATATAAATTAGGTTTCTGACTTTAAAAAATTGCACTTACAAAGAAAGGAGACTATACAATTACACCCAGAATGCATGAAAAACTTCCCACTGATCCTATCTTCCATTTTGACAAAATCAGAGGTTTTTTTCAGAAATACTTTAACATATAAAATGTTGTTAGGGAAATTCTTTATGATATTCTACATCATATGGCATTGCAGTTACCAAATTCAAGTTCTGATGCCCCCTTCCCATCCCCTTCTGGAATGCTTCGTCCATTTCAAGAGAAGACAAGGAATGCATACAGCACTACTGCACTCCCCATCTGTACTGCCTGCACAGTAGAGGCTCAGGTCGAGTAGAAGGGAAAGGGAACTCCTACAAGCTTGTGCAGAAATGCTTCTCCTTACAGGAGGCACCAGTTTCCTTCCTTTCCCAAGAAATCCTTTCCAGCATGGAAATGGCAACTATTTCATAAAAGATCCCTGTAAACAATGTTTTTAAATTTTGTCATCCTTATTCCCTCTTTCTTAATTTTTCCACTTTGACACTGTTGTATACTACTAGGGATTTGGGTGTCATTTTCTAAACAAATATTAAGCATCTAATGTGAAGAGCACATCACGAAAGTACTTGTCCTGCCTCCTTCCTTCTTTCATGATTAGAAGAAAGCCTTTCCTTTTGTGTAGTTTGTGGGGGTTTTTATCCAGAGATCAAGGAAATAAATACCCAATTCACTCCCTTGGGCCCCCTTTTTCTGGCCTCTGCTCTGGAAAGCACGTAAACACGGGCCGCTGCCTTTCCTGCTTTGGGGGAGCTTTGGGCGTACTTATTAAATATGTGATTAAGTTCCATCACAACTAGTGTTGTTTTTTTCAGTTGATTTTTTTCTATGGAACTTAGCAACCAATCACAGTAAAACAAATTAAGTGAACTATGTGCTGAAAGAGAGTCATCTTATTGATGTTTTAAAGCAAAGGCAAATTGAAAAGAAAATCAGCTCTAGGGGTAGTGAAGGGATTTTAAATTCATGGTTCGACAAACAGGAAAATAATGAGAGCTTGTGAAGAGGTGAGAAGTTTCATGAAACATATTTGAACAAAGGCACTAGGCTGAGACACGTGTCATTTTGATAAAGGGAAATTGCATGAATTGTATGAACATAAACCATGAAGATGTTTGTACTTAGAATAATTTTTGAGGGGAAAAAAGAGAGATTTTGTGAAACATTTGATGCCTTATAGCAATTGTGGTAATACTAAAAAATATGTACAGCATATCTCCATATTTTAGAGAACATAGGCTAAATCCTTAACCCACCACAGTATATGCTCAGTGTGAAGAAAAGTACTTCAAAGGCAGGATAAAATTGAGTGAAATACACCTACCTTGTAGACATCCTAGGCATTATGTAGAGTAGCACAGCAGAGGCTCTATTTACTTGCAAAGAGGGCTGACAGAACAGAATAACGAGAGTATTTAGCTGCCAGCATTGCTTCTTGAGCAAGAGGGTCATCTGAGCTCAGTAGCCATGTAAGAGTAAGGCAGTTTGGAGTCTAATGCTAAAGCAGATGCCTGGGCACCCCTGCTGCAGCAGACCTATGCATCAACACCTCCCATGGGGGCAATCTGTTCTCAAAAAGCTTTGAATTTATGCCTAACTTTACTTGCCCAGAAGTTAGATGTATTGAACTATCCACTTGTTTTCTTTCTTACTACTCATGCAGAAAATAAGTGTCAAGACGAGTGTGTCACATTGGGGGGTGTCTTGCACTGCTGCCCTGGGCAGCCACAGCAGCTCTGCACTTGAATGAGGCTTGCTGAGCAGGGTGAAGAACAGGCTGTGGAGCTGCATTATGAATTCCTTGGACATCAGTTCCCAAGTCAAACTCTGGATTTTGAATGATAGATAAAGCCTATTGCTGGATCTAACTCAGAACCTGTGAAAATTAGACCACCATCCATTTTTCACCTTGAGTCATGTGTTACAATAAAAATCAGACTTTTTTTTCCAAATCTGTGGGTTTTTAACCAAGTCAACACAACACTGTGTTGTAACATGAATAAATGGGAGTCATATGCAAGCTACCAACTTCAGGCACCTATTTAGGTTTTGCCATATCTAGAAGGCGGGTTCTCAGCCTCAGCAAAATTATTTAAATCACCATGTGAAGAGCTCTAACTACATCCTATTCAATCAGACTAAGATCCAAGTGCTTCTTAAGGCTTCGAAAAAGCAAGTAAAAAGATTTGTGTTGGTTTCACCATACCGGTCACTATGTCAGAAGTACTTCCATAGAACTATCCATGGTGTCAGCACACACACTTACCAATTGTTATTGCTAGCATATGGCTGTTCCCAGAAAACAAAGAATACGAAATCTTTTTGATTCTGTTAAATAGGTAGATAATTACTTGAATGTTACTGACAGTGAAAGCAAGGAGCTATGAGAGTGATCAGAGCAGTGTCACAGTTTTGCCAATGCCAAAGCATTTTATTAAACACCAGAAAACACTTCTAAGAAAGGACACATGATGTTTACAGAAGTAATAATCCAAGCCTTGTGCATAACTTGCACACAGAGCCATATGAAATGCAGGTACAAACTTCTAAATTTTCTGTTGGTGACGTATAATATTTCAGAACAGTGTAATTTTTTTGCCCGTTCATTTGGGGTGATCATTGATGACTAGAGTTTGCACGAAGAATGAATAAACACTGTGACAAACAGGGAAATATCAAGACAATTTTACTGCCTCGTGCATACCTCTTCTATGTCTTGGTAATTGCTGCTTTGCTGTGTGATTAAATCAAAGACTGGTCTTCAGGAAGAAAGAGGAAGAAATTAAAAAGCAGCAATGATCAGACTGTAGCCCAAGGTAAATAACGTCAAAGATTGTAAGACAATGGTGGATGCCTCATCAGTTGTGAAATAAACACTTTGTTTAGGATAAAAACACATACTGAATTGTAAATATGCTGGTATTAGAAAGGTGGAATTGTTTCTGGATTGTCAAATGGACTGATAGGCTTTCTTAGAGAGACTTGCAGGGGTTTGTCTAACTGTGTGTTAAGAGACACTTTGACCATCATTCAGATGATATTCATAAGTTGCTCAAACAACAGAGCTGAAAGCACTGCTTGGCTAGTGGTAGAGGTTCCTTGAGAAAAAGAGGGACCAAGGCTAACCCTTGGAAGACCTGGAAGAGCAGCCAGGCTCATGCAGAGCAGCTGCTGCCCAGAGTTCCTTGTGGAACCCACGTGGACCATGCACAGCCACCCCAACGGAGAGCAGGAGACACAGACAAGAGGCATGGGGAAGGATGAAGAAGTAGATGTGTGCAGGGCTAGACTGGTACTGGGGTACCTACCTGCCCTGTTAGTGCTTGGGGAGGGCTTTCCCTGGGAACAGACAGCAACTTGGAGGATGTAGCTTAGCCCCATCTGGGAACTGGCAGGGATTTGAACAGCTGGAGCTGCTAAAGCAGACAAACTGACCCCAGCTCAACCCTGACCTCAAGGATGAACTCGAGAGGGACAGAAGGGATACAAGTACATCTCACCTCGTAACTATGTGGTACACAACATGAGTTTCCACTGGAAAAATTCATCAGAATGTGAGCTTTGATTTCAGTGGTGTTTTAAGCTGGAATTTTTTCTCCAAATTGCTACTATGCATTTCCCAAAGTTTTTCCCAGGTCTACTCAGTGTTCTAAAGAAACATGACTGTTTCCCATACAAATCAAACAAGGTTTATAGGTTTTCACAAGCTTTATTGACATGTGGTATTGAGTGTCTGCCATAATTAGGGAAATTCATATCAGTGGAATATTAAAAAGAAAAAAGGTGATTTATTAGAAGCAGCATCTCTTCTTAAAGCTGGCTTAAATTTATAAGAATTTTCCAGCGTCTGTCTAAAAATTTTGCTGACTTTTGTATTCCCAAGGGAGCAATAATTGCACCACACTGTTCTCAAAACAGTTCTGCAAAGATATACCATGTTAAGGAATCCCTTTTATTAATGACACTGTACTTGGCAGTGAGACAACCATTCAGAAACATGTTTATTTTAAACTTTCAAGTTGGAATCTCCTCTTTCACTGGGAAGGTTATAGCTCTTGTGTTCTTAGTAGAATTTTTCCTAACTTATACTGGCATAACAGAATAGATTCAAACCTTAGAGAGGCACTGGAAACACCAGTAGCATAAAAAGCTCTGTTTTTAATATGGTACTTATAAATGAGGTGGGAGATTTCCACACTGGGAGAGGTAACTGGAGAGGCTGATCAGATGTGACACCTGGAAAGTTAGTGTTGTGGAATACTTAGTCCATTCTGAGGGGGGAGTTTAGGTAGTGTATATACCTATCAAACTAATTGCATAGTTTATTTTAGCTAGTCAAATTTCTGGGCAGGAATCCATGTGTTATTGAGGCAGGATAGGTGGAGAGAGGTATATTTTATCAGTAAGATAAGCCAGTAGGAAAGATCATGAAAGAGTGCACAGAAAAAAGCACTCTTGGCATCATTGTAGGCATAACTTAAAGTAACGGCATGGAAGGAGAGATTTCAAAGTTTTGTATGAGGATATTCTACTTTTACTATTACACTTTTACAATTTAAAAATTAATTTTTTGTGGTTGCATTTGATTTTTTCATGTTGACTTAAACATATTATCTATGTGGCTATAAGCCATCCTTCTTTATTAAACTCATCTGCCAAAGATAGAATCACCTGTTCTTCAAAGGTACAGATGTTCCTTATAAATGTACCAATTCCCAAGAGTAATGAACTACTCAGAGTAATTTTAAAAAAAAAATTAATATGCCTGAACATTAAATCTGTGAAGAAAACAATGCAGCAATACCAGTTCCTGAAAATGCTATACAGTGCTGTTCCTACCAAGATAACATTCTTATTAGATTTAGAAGGTACCATGAAATTTTGAGGCACTGTTAGCTGACAAATAATATTTTTCATCTTTAATTTGCAGTCTCCCTGAAAAAGGAACTTGAAAAAATGTCCTCTAATCATTTGTGTCTGACTGTGCTTCAAGTCTGCTAATAGAAGCCCCTGAAATGGTTTACTTGAAGTGTTTCTGAATGACTAAAAGTATGTTTTAAATAACAGCATGAATGTAAGCAAGGACATAGAACTGGGAAGAAATCTCCTCTCTTACTGAGGGTTACTGAATCCCATCCTTTTTTTCTGTTTCATATCACTCTTTCATTTTACACTCTCTTCCTCATGAAGCAGAGACACACTGGCCTTAAGTGAAATTCTTCACCTGGCCCCTTGGACTTTATGGAGTTGAAGAAAGATTATTTGGGACAAAAAAATACCTACCCCCAAGAATTTTCCTGTACTTCACATACCTTCAAAACATGTATAATGTATGGGCATCCGTGACCCTGCCCTTCTTTCTCCATTTGCATTTCAGCACATTTTAAGTTTGTAAGCCTCTTGGTCATGCATCAGTACCTGTTTTATTTGTGTATTCAGGTACAATGGGCAGGTAAAAAGGTGCTTTGTTTATTTTCACCTGTAATAAAGTGTCGGATCATTCCACCACCTCCTTATTAAATGAAATGGATTTTCTCCTTTGTCCTCAATGTCAAGTTGATCCACAGTGGTAACAGAGCAACAATAAAACTTCAGGGTCTTCTGATTCTGCCATTACATCTGTTAGCTCACCATCTTTTTCTTGTATGACAGAGAATGTGATGAAAAACCATGGGACATCAGGAATAGACATCCTGGTACTCAAATATTATTTATTTAAAAAATAACAGGGAATTCTTCCTTCTAATTTTTACACTATTTACACTGGGACTACCCAGGTGTTTATGGCACAAGCAGACACACAGGTGCATTATACAGTTTGCAAACTGATGAAGCTCTGTCATACTTGATTTGTAGTCTTTATTTTTCTGGAACCACTGTGCAAGCTGTTCGAAAACACTAAGGAAGAGATTTTTAAATGTGTCTTGTTCAGTCTGCTCTTGCATTTTGCAGCTGACACAAGTCTTGGAACAGATGATGTTTATGATGACAAAGGGTGCCAGTGTGACGTGTCAGTAGAAGATCTCACCCCTGCTCTTAAAACTGTCATCAGAGCAATCAGGTGAGTAAAAAATACCGAGTTAATAAATATTTGAGATTCCTTTGGTTATGATTCTAATAAACTGCATGTCAATTCATTAAATGATTGTTAGTTAAACTTATTACATAGCTAATGCTAATATACTATGCTTCCTTTTTATCAGTATTTTAGTTAAATTAAAATATTTTATAGGTTCTGTTATCAGCTTTTCAATATCTAAAAGTGTTATATGATTTTACACAGAAAAGAAAGAGAATAGTGGATATAATTTCCATTATATTTCCTGTAATCCAAATACAGTTTGATGTAATTTTACTGAATGTGTATCACCTTGCCTGGAAAAGTTATTTCCTTTAAAAGTGTAGGGCTGTATTTCATTTCCATATTCCTGAAACTTTCATAAGACTTCTACTGAAAATTTCTTCTGGTAAGAGCAGAATAATTACATTCATTCAGCTGTGTGAAGCCTTGCCTACCACTGTCTACTGAACTAAATATAACCCAAATAATTTAAAACTGTTAGTCTCCTTATTTTCCAAGAAAGCAGCAAACTACATTGGAACTTATAAAATTACCTGTATTGAAAGTTTAAATTTAGCATTCACACTCTTGAGAATGCCAAGGCTCTACATGTTCCAGAATATTTTGAAGTACAAATTCTGACAGGTAAAATCACCACCATAAAGTGTACAACAACAAGCAAGGAGAGTTCAAGCAGGTTATTCCTGGGTGTGACCCCAGTCACTGCATCACAGCTACATCACTGTCCAGCACCCTTCTTGCAGGCAGGCGGGCAGGCAGGCAGGCAGACAGGCAGCAGCCAAAAGGAATTTCTCCAAAAACCTACAAAAAGATTATGTTTTCCTGCAGGGCAACTCTTGCCTGAGTCTTTTCAGCACCACAGCAAAGAAATCCTCAAGGTTTTTATCAGTTAATTTCATACAGTGATAGCCTATGGGTTACTTGTATTTCCTTCCCCTTTTTCCACTGATTAAAATGAAAACAGACACTGAGTAAGGCTGTTTCTAAAACTTTTCTACTAGCACAGAGAGCTTGACAGATAAATTGCAGACATCTTTTCCAATCATTTTTCCAACCTTCCTGGAAATGACCTCACAGAACGTGTCAGATACCAGGCCCGTGCCCACAGCCACTGCAACTGGCAACTCGAATGTCACTGATGAGAACTGTCTCTTGCCAGAAATGTTTCAGCAGGTGACAGAAATCCTTCTACACAGTGGACACCCACAAGGCAAGCCTATTCCCTTAAATGGAAAATGCTCAAATTAGGAACAATCAGCACAGTCCGTTGACTTTAGTGCCAAAGATTCTTGTCTGCGATGCTGCATTTTAAACAGACTGGTTGGCTCTTGCACCTTGAAAATTGTACAGGCAAGCAATACCACTGATCATCTCATTCTTAATACGATCCAAATTCCTTGAAGCTTGTTTTCTAAGGTGCCACTGGATTGTTCATTGCATCATCTGCATTTTTGCTCGGTTCTCTTGGTCATTATCAGTTCAAATGGAAAGTAACCAAACATGAAGTACATAGCTGGCAAATTTTCTCCACAGTGCCATTCACAGAATTGTTCTAATAAGAAGAGCAAAGATGCAAGAATTTGATTGTTTCATTCATGCACCACTTAACTAATGAGAATTAATTTTTTAGATTATCTCCAACTGTTCTCTGCATGGTCGGCTTACCAGAAAAGCAACTAATTTCACCACTGAGGCTGCGAATAAGAATCTCCACTTGATATCAATTAGCCATGATTCTCTCCCACCTCCTTCCAAATGTTAGCATTTCACTAGATTACAAGTGGCACATGCATCTTGCTTCAGAAACATACCTTTTTTTGACATGTGTAAAGCAGTAACATGCCATGATCTTCAGACTTCTGTTAAATGCTACACTTTAATCTCTCAAAATAAAGAGACTGATAATTCAGTTCATCAGGTATCTGATACACCTCTTTCTGATCATTCAGAGTATCTGTTACCTGGGATCTATGCAACATCTGAAGAAGGATCTGAGACTCTGTATAGTAACTGTAGAATTTCAAGATGATAACATCTGCCTATATGGAAACTTTGTGCCTCATTTTGAAGCTTGTTTTTAGAAACGGCTTTAAATTGCAAAGGCAATGGGGGAGGGTGAAGGCTGTTTTTCCCTTTATGCTGGTGTACAGAAGCAGGTGAAGACAAGAAGGCACTTGCATAGCTTCATGAAACACTTTGAAAAGACCCCAAATATAAACACTGACAGTTGAATCCATTCTTTATACATCAACTTGAAAAATTGTAATAAGGGAGAATAATTATTTTTCGCTGCTTAGAGATGGGTATAAATTGTTTTACAATTACACAAATGGCCCTTTTGTTTTGGGGAGGAAATTAAATTAGCCAAATTAATTCATGCCTGTGGGTTTACAGAGGTAGGTCGTCTCTCAGTTTTGGAATCAAATGATTTAAGCTTGGGTTTTTTTCTGTGAAAGGAGCCTAAAATATACTGGTTACTCTCAGGTTGGACAGCCTCAAAATAGCGAAAGACAAAAACTGGTTTATTTATAGTCTTTCATTTTAACAATTTCAAAGCATACTGCTTCAGTTTTGACCCTATTTACTTACATTTTCTCCAGGACTACTTTATTGTTCAAAACAACTTCTTGATTTTAAATAAACAAATGCCCAAACTTTCATTTTGAAATGGTCAAAACAGATGACAGAGAAAATAATCCTTTCCTGAAAAAGTTATTACCATTTTGGCCCTTTCCAAAAAAGATAGGACTCTTAACCAGTCCTACTAAGACCCTTAAGGCAGACCTGTCTGGTAACATGTTAAGCTGTCAACCTGCTCTCAAAGCCTCCTAAGGTGAGTCTTTCATCTCCTGTGCTGCCTCCTCCATCCCCCTTAATACAAGCTCTCTGTGAGGCAAGATCAACTGAAGGAGTAGGGAAAGTAAAGAAAAGCTGCTCGATGCATTTTAAGTGTTGGGTAAGTAGGGAACAGATGGGTAGTGTGGTGAAAGATGATGTGCTCCACAGCATGCCTTGAGCCAGAGCAGGATCAGTCCTACTCCTCTGCAGCCTCTGGCTGGGATAAGAGCAGTGCACAAAGCAGTTTCTGCTAGCAGGACACTGAGCCTTTGTGCCAACAGGTTTTGTAGCACTATTCAACTGTCCCCAGTCTTGTCGTGAGCAAAAAGCCACTAATATCCTGCAGAGTTCCAGGAGCTTAACAAAACCCATTGAATTTTCCAACTCTGTTAGTTCAGAATGATGAATGTGTATAAAAGAGACTAAAAGGAAGATGAGGATACCTTGTTTCCATATATTGTGATATCTCTGATCATTTTCCATAGCAAGAGGCATGCAATTCTATAATACCCTCCACAATGGAAATTATGGAATTACTTCACTATTTACGGAATATAAAATAAGATTTGAGAAGCATAAATAAATACGCAGTAGAAATAACTGCAATGGCAGGAAGATGAACGTATTGACGTAATAGGTTTTTTCTCTCTTTAGTGATTGCAAAGATATGTTTTCATTTGTTGTTAATAAAAAAATAATAAATGTAGCTAAACATAATGAAACTTGAGAGTTCTTGAGTTGATAAGCTGTATAGTTGAATAGTCATACATATTTAATAGACAAAGATGAAAAACATAACTTACCATTCATGTTCAGTCATTGCAATGTTTCTCAAACACCTATAAAATGTATTTTTAGCAGCCACTATGAATCTGTTCAGTGTGATGTTTCAGAATCCCCTTTTCCTTTTAAAACCAAACACAAAATATACAAATGTATATTTTCTGCCCAGATGCTCTTCAGAGCCTAG
Organism: Corapipo altera; assembly: GCF_003945725.1. Lineage (NCBI taxonomy): Eukaryota > Metazoa > Chordata > Aves > Passeriformes > Pipridae > Corapipo > Corapipo altera. The sequence continues at coordinate 7,187,335 of NW_020884890.1, forward strand.
GAAAGACTCTTAGGTATGTCTTTGGCTAGGACAGCACTGTGCTTGGGAAAAAACAATATCTCTGCCTCTAGGGAATGGATTAGCCAGGTCAAGACCTGAGAGAGGAGGCAATTTTTACTCATTCACCCCACAAGTAGTAGAACTGTCTCTCAAGCACGTTTGTCTGTTGGCATCTCTATACTGGATTTTGATCTCTCCTGCACATTGCAGTTTTACCAGGACAAAGGGTTATTTGGCAAGGTAAGGACAGAGAGACAGAGGAACCAGCACAGCTAGATCTCTTTGCACCTGCTTTCCTGATGGAGTAAGGTGAGCAAAAAACCTGTGGTCACCTCATCTGGCTATGGGTAAAACAACCTACCTGTCTTTTAATATACAAGGCAGTAACTATGTATGATTCTACCTGAATTCCAGTAGAATGAAACTCTGTTTCTTCCTGAGACAGTGACAAGACTGACAAGACACACTTTTAAAACTAATAACATGAGTATGAAAGGGCTGCACAGAGGATTAGGAATGTTCTAACTTGGTGCCTGTCTCAGCAAAGTACACTAAATGACAAACAGAATAGCTTTTAATAATGGAAGGGTCAACATGAATGGAAACAAAAATGCAGTGAATGCCATAGAAGGTATGCAACCTGCATTTACAGAAAACACTGTAACTTTAGAGCAGTGCTGATCCTGCATTTGAGAACCAAGAAATGAAATGGGAGCTGCTTTTGGCTGCTGGAGTCAATAAGACATTTGGTATTGGACCTATAACTTTCCACAAATTATCAGGGTACAAGATAAGATTAGTGAGACCTGTGGTTTAGACATTAATTCTAGACAAAGCACTTTTACGTATTGGTCTGCTTCAACACAAGACTTTTTTTCTGCTTTTCTCTGGATGCATCACTGAAACAAGCTACTTTTTTTGGCTGATTCTTACCAGAAAATTGTCGTCCTTGTGATTTGGGTGGGTTTACAAACGTGTATTGTCTATCACATTAGATTTGAGTTATAAAACATCACCGCACTGCATGTCATACAGCGATTTAAACATGCAAACAATGTTTTAAAAAGTCATGGGGACTACGGGGCTTTGTTGTTCGGGGTTGATTCCTACTTTCAGCCGCTGCTGATCAGTACCAGCAGTTCCGTGCAGTCAGTGGCGACTCGGCTCGGTATATGATGGGTCTTGTTTGCCCCCTGGTGGTACCGCTGGAAATGACAACCCGGGCTCGTTTGCTCTGTCCCTCCTGTCCTAAAGGCTGCTGCTCCAAATAATTTGAGTATGCATAACTTTGTGCTCATTTTCTCCTCTTTGTAGGGGTAGGTTACCCGCCTGTGCCTGCAGAACTGAGCCCTTCGTTTTTTATCCCACAGGAACATACACTCTACAAAGTTATAATAATCTATCGAGATGGATGTTCAAGCATATAGAATCATAGAATCATAGAATGGCTTGAGTTAGTTGGAAGGGATCTTCAAGATCATCTAGTTCCAACGCCCCTGCCAAGGGCAGGGACACATCCTGCTAGACCAAGTTGCTCAAAGCCCCATCCAGCCTGGCCTTGAACACTTCCAGGGATAGAGCATCCATAGCTTCTCTGGGCAACCTGTTCTAATGCTTCACCATCCCCACAGTAAAGATTACAATTACAGCCAATCACATAGCTATTTCAAGATAATTGAATTTTAAAAACTGATAGTAAATAACTATGGAAATTCATCCAAATTTAATAACTGCAAAGCAGTTGCTAGGCTCCATCACTGAAAGAATCCAGTGGGTTTTTTACTTAATTAACTTGCAGGGTTTTAATATGCCAGTCTTTTATAACACTTCAGGGGTTTTTTGCACAGTTTATGTAAAGTTTTGTATATTTGAAGAAAAAGAAGTAAGCAATATGAGTTCGTTCCAAACTCTGCTTAAGTTAATTAAGATGGAATCACGAGCTAATACCTAAACCAGAAATAGTATAGTTACACCTCACTGATATTGCTGTGATGCTTTCAATTCTGTGTTTGAATACTGAACATTATGAACAAACTGCCTTGATTAGCAAAAAAAAAGTGTTACAAAGCTGCAAAGCAGTGAAGACTTTTGTGCACACAGATTAAGGAGTTTCCATAGCTGTTAATAAAAATTAGTCTTCTGTCTCTACTCTTGTAAAATCATCCAGTTGTGGTAAATTCAGTTTTGTTCAATTATGGCTCTGCTTTTCTAATAGAGTTTCATAGTTTTACTGTATCAAGAGCATGAGGTAAAAAATTGTGGCCACAAAAATATAATAACAACAACAACAAAATTATGATACCGTCTTGTATGTCAGCTACATCATTTATTCTTTGTAACCTAAATAAAGAACTAGATTCCAGAAGATTGAGTTGTCAGGGTCTTATGAACTGAACATCTTGGCATCATTTGACAGCTACAAGAAAATAAAATCAGCATCCCAGATTCATCCCAGCTCAGAGGCCTTCAGACTACAAAAGATGCCAAAGGCCATTGGTCTGTTGAACCAGCTGGCAATGCAAAAAGAGGAAAGTGCATCATCTGATATATTTAAAACCACACGGAGATCAGTCCTGAACTGTCAAGGTGATGAACTACTCCAAAAAGGCCTTTTCCATTTTTAATTTCTATTATCAGAATCATAGTTCAAGCTCTATACAAGTGACAAACAATTTCATTTTTTAACTGAAAGTTACCAGAATGGGAAATATCAACAGTCTAAGCACTGTGAGAAAAGGCTGACATTATTTGAAAGAATATTTATGTATGATTAAAAATCAGTAGAGGATCACTCTATACTATCAAACTCTACATACCTATTATCATAATGTCTCTCCTAACTACATGAAGTATGTTTTTTTCTAAATTCCACTAAAACATTACTAATCTATTTTTATCAGAGAGTGAGAGCCATGTTTTGGTTTTTATTACAATTTGTTGTCTTACATCTGCCAAATACATATTATAATTAGCACAAAGGGAATATATTAGCATGAACTATTGGCATTTGGAATAGGATACCAATTTACTGTCTCTGCTTTTTTAATTGCAATAGATAGCAAATATCAGTAGCTTGGCTCTAATGGGAATTCATAAGCTCTGTAGCACAGACCAGAATAGCTAACACATCTGATGCCTTGGCTTCTCTCGTAGTTCTTGCATGGAACTCTTCTCTCTTCTCCAGTTCTTATGTAAACCAAGGAAAGCTTCAGGTTTTACCAGCTAACCTGGAAAATAATCTCGCTGTCATTTACTTTCCGAATTTGTCATTTCTATTATTTAAAATTTATAATTTAATATCAAGCTTTTCATTCTAAGAAGAGCTACTCAGTGGACATCACATGCTCACATATCACAAGCCACATAAACTTGTGAAATTCTCACATTAAAAAAAATGCCATTCATCAATTTTGGATATTTACTGTTATCTGAAACTTAGTATTCTGCAGTAAAATTCATGAAAAAATCATGAATGCTAATTAAGCAATAATTTCAATATATTGCAGTGGAGAACAAATGTAAAAACTTCTGTAAAATTTGATCTTAAGTCAAGTAAATAAATTAAAAACAAATTATTAGGCCTGAATGTCAGTTTAAAAAATAAAAACTGATGAAGAATGAAATGAGTGCATAAATTTTTTTTTTTACCAAAGTAGAGAGCTAAAACTTAAAATTAATAAGACAATACTATTATCTATGTTTTTGTAATCAACTCATTAGAGAAATCTTTTCTCTATAAAGAAAAGAAACCTTTTCTCTTTAAAGAAAAGAAGTAGCATAAGCACAAATATAGCTTACAGGATATCCCGCTCTAATCAGTGGAACTAATAGCCACCTAACATATAAAAACCAAACAGATATATATTGATATATTAAACATGCTCTGCAGTTGTTAAAATAGTATTACTTGAACTCTCTTAAACAGCAATTCAAAGGGATAGCTACAGCACATTTGTACAAGCGCATCTGTACTTGCACATTTTTACTTACAAAAACAATTGTGTAAAAGCTGTATTAAAATACCTTCCATTTTAAAATAGCTATGAAATTTTTTCAGTGAAATATATCATATTGTTTCTCAACTGTTGAAAATTAATCTGTGAAATGCTTTTTACCCACAGAATTATGAAATTTCATGTCGCAAAGAGAAAGTTTAAGGAAACACTTCGCCCATATGATGTCAAAGATGTCATTGAACAGTATTCAGCAGGTCATCTAGACATGTTATGCAGGATTAAGAGTCTTCAGTCACGGTAAGGAAAGAATTAGTCCTACTCTGCATAAGCATCTAATGTCATTCACTGCATACTGCATATTGGCAAAGTTCAACATTTCTGTGTTATACAGCCTCTCTTTCTGTGAACACAGCTGAGCCAGAAATGTAATTGTAGGCAAAACCAAGCCAAAAAACTTGTATCTAAACTTTCCTCAGAAAATGGAAGTCTTAACAATAGAAAAGGTAATCCTTTATCTGTACAGTGCATTTGCAAACAAGGAATTTAGTCAGGAGGCTGCCAAAAGGATGAGGAAGATATATGCCTTTCTCCCACTCGAGGTCTTCTCTTTTCACATAAAAGAAATTGGGAACTACTGGTAATGTAGTATTTATGTAGGTTTTGTGCTATAGATTCCTGGCAATAGTAATTAAGAAAAAAAACCCCACAACATTGTATCATATTTACCATTATCAGTATCAGGGCTGAGATTCCTGCTTCAAACTCACAATTCCTCCAGGACTGGAGGCTGTTGTTAGGATGGGAAAGCTGGGGGTGGCATTGGTATGTCTGTTCCTCCACAACATCAGGCTGCTGGAGAGGCCACCTCTTCCCTCCCCCTTTCAGCAAGTCTAGCCTTGGCTCTCCCAGATGATGGCTAAGTTCTGGCCCCTGGTTAGTGCCAACAAAAAAGAAAAGCGGTCTCAAATGCTCAAAATTCATTCCTTTTGGGGTTTTTTCCTTTAATTAATAAAATTATGTTTGTCTTCTTTTTTAAGTGCTTTTTGAAGTATTGTGATTTTCATTTTTAATGTATGGATATAGCAAACATTTCCATATCATCACTGGTTTCAGGAATTGCAGCAGCTTTTGATTTCTCTTACAGCGTTGACCAAATTCTTGGGAAAGGACAAATCACAGCAGATAAAAGAACCAGAGAAAAGAATCCTGCAGAGAATGAGACAACTGATGACCTCAGTATGTTAGGGCGGGTAGTCAAAGTGGAGAAACAGGTAGAGTGATTTTCTATGTTGCTTGGTCTTTCTTTATTGCTCATGCCTATTCTGTACTTCATTGCCAGTTTCAAAAGCTGAACAGTTAAAATATTTGTTCCTAATATCTGCTTCATTTATATGTTGAAGTAAAGTTTATATGGATCGTATTACCTTAACCTTTTTTTCCCTTTTATAACCTTGCTTGTGAAAAATGTACATGGCTTTTGACGTTCTTTTTCAAGGGTCAATAGCATACACCAAGACCTCTTCATTTTTCTCTTCAGCAGTCACATGTTCCAAACATTTTAAATTAGTATTTGCTACTAATGTTAACCTTTTCCTCTCTTTCTATAGGTACAATCCATTGAATCAAAATTGGACTGTCTATTAGATATTTATCAACAAGTTTTGCGAAAAGGATCTGCATCTGCGCTCACTTTGGCTTCATTTCAAATGCCAGCTTTTGAATGTGAGCAGACTTCTGATTATCAGAGTCCATCAGACAGCAAAGATTTATCTAATTCTGCACAAATTAGTGGATGTGTATCCAGATCAGCTAGTGCCAATCTGCCTCGTGGCCTACAGCTTATACTGACACCAAATGAATTTAGCACTCAGGCTTACTATGCTTTCAGTCCAGCTATGCATAGTCAAGCAACACAAGTGCCAAATGATGGACCTGCAACAGTTAATAATACATCAAACCAAATAAACCAGGCAACCAAGCCAGCAACTCCGACAACATTACAAATACCACCTTTCTCATCAATGAAGCATATCAATAAGCCTGAGCCTGTTCATATTATTCCTGTAACCACACAGGAAAATATTTCCAATGTCACCGCTTGCCTTGTTGCGTCAAAGGATAGTGGACAAGTTGCACAGCCCAGTGCAACAAAGGATCTCACGTGGAGAAAAAGTCTGGATACAGAGGGGGAACCTTTGCTCTCAGTTAAACCTGTGGTGCAAATGGACTTAGGAAAATCTTTATCTGTACAAAATCTTATACAGTCTACAGAAGAACTGAATATACAGATTGCTGGCAGTGACTCCAGTGGTTCCAGAGGTAGCCAAGATGTATACTCCAAATGGAGGGAGTCAAAATTATTTATAACTGATGAAGAGTTGGAGACAGAGGCAGGAACAGAGACTACTGAAGCCATCTCACGCCCGTTAGTGGAAACAACTCTCTCTGCTGACTCTCTAAGGACTGGAATATCAAGGTCATCTCAAAGCATCTGCAAGCCAGGGGATGGTACAGAAGCTCTCAATCTGCTCCATGTCAAACTTAAATAACAGCTTGCTGGCTTTCTTCATTGGCTGGTTCATTCCTCTAGTCATACATATCATAGCATGAACTGTTTTGAAAGCCTTTTTAATAAGATGAAATCACAAAAATCAGGATGAATCTGCAAAGCAGTTGAATGAGCCCATATTTCCTAGCTGCATGAAAATGCATGTTTAAGTGATGGCTAGCATCCAAATTTACACCTACAGTATGGCAGCCTTTGATGAAGTACTGTAGGTTTAAATAATGAGTTGCCTACAAAGCTAATGCTGCAGGATGCATCAAAAAGAAAAAAAAAAAATCAAAAATTTGAGCATTTAGACATAGTGCCGTTGCTACAGGGCAGAAGTAAAAATTGTAAGGTTTAAAGCACTTTGCTTCTGAACTAAATAAATATATATATATAATGTCCTGATTTAGATGATAGTTTATGTTTACAACAAAAAAATTATCTACAGCTGCTAGCAAGGTACCAAGGAAATCAGTAATATGGCTAGAAATGCAGGGTTAGAAATGGCTGCCAGTTGCAAGATACACATATTTGCTCATCATTAATCAGTTATTTTTAGCTCTGAAAAACAACAGGTTAACATTCATCCAATTTTTGGTGATTTAGTGCTGTGGCAGAAGCACCTGACACATCACTTTGTTCTTCATAAAAAGAACACTATTTTGCTACAAAAAGTTTGTATTTTAAGGATTGGGGCTGGCCTCAGAAGGGGATAATGCGGGTGGCTACACTGAGAATTCAGGGGAATCGCTCCTCCCAGTCTCATTGAGAAGCCGTCTTGTGAATCCAAACCATTTTGGCAGCAACAGGCGAGGGAAGGAAGCAGGCGCTGCCTTCATGTTAGAAGCAATATTTCCTTCTGTGGAAATTTTGGCAATTTTCCTTGCAGTCCCAATCCGATACTATGACAGCACTTCATAAGGCTGAGAAAGGAGGGAAAACAAGGAACTGAAGTACAAAGTAAAACTAAAGAGGACAGAACAGAGGAGAGAGAAAGACAACACAATCAATGTGGAAATAAATAATAACATAGATTTAGATAGGCAGGAAGGGAAATTATCCCATAAAACAAGAAAGGTAAAGAGGGAAAAAGTTACTTTTTTTTTCCCCACAGATAATGAGTGCTATTTCGAAAAAAATGCCACATAAGCAATCAGAAATTAAAATAGAAGTAGATAAGAGCACCTTAACTGAAAAAAAAAAAAATCAAGGCAAGAGTTTGTTGCTTTTTTAATAAAAGGTGATGAGGAGAGAGAGGGAAAGTGGTAACACTCTTAGATCTTAACACTGTGTCCCAATGGCAGTCATTTTTTTGCGAACTTTCCTAGACAGGGCTTTCAGACTCCTTCCTCCGAATATCCAGGTTTTCAGATTCAAAGCCTACATCAAACTGAGCATTCCTGCCTGATACATCCTCTTTTTTTTCTTACCCTAACCTACACTTCACTTCTGCTGAGATGCAGGAGCACTGTTAGTGCCTCTGCACATCCCCAACAACGCTTTCCTATTGGGAGAACCGTTGCGCAGCCTAAACAGCCTGCTGCCTTTCCCAGCTGAATGAAGTTTCTGTGTGTTGCCTCCTCTCAGATTTACACCCCACCTGCACCACAGGCTTGTAGACAACCCAGTTTGGGCTCAGCTTCCCTCTAGCACCAGGAATACCGAATGTATGGGGGTGCCAGTGCCAGTTCACTCAGGGCAGTGTGTTCTCAAGGCCCAGACCCACTGGGAACTTACTATGTACATCAAAAACATCACTTCAGTCTTAACCATGGCTAAATGCTGTAGATTGTATTGTGAAGGACCTGATCTGTTTACAATGAATCCATTGTAACTTCTGCTTCCATATTTCCTTTAAAGAAGTATTCCTGGATGTTACATGACAATTTTATTATGTGAAAGTAGATGCAAACTGTAGAGTGTATATATTGTGTCATTATATGGGGTCCACGGACGGTACACTGTGTTCCATGGCTTACACCAGAGCAAACTTCAGTTGTTAAATCCTGAAAGACACCTTGAAGCACAATTTCCTCACTGCTGATTTGCCATATAATTTACCACGTTCAGCCTTTCCTGTTTTCTTTACTTGCAATCTGATCATACTAAAGCCTGATTACAACAGTAATTTTGTGAGGATAAATACATTTTTTTTCACATCTCAGTTCACTTAACTATTAACTTATTTGAATGTCTGCAGTTTATCTGGACAGATCTGTAAGTTTAAACTATCGAAAATTTAAAAACTTACAATTTTTTTTAGTTTTCTTTTCCTTTTTCTTAACTCTTTATGGTGCCTTTCTTGCCTTTCACATGAAGCCTCCTGCTGACCTAAGCATAAATATGCAGTTAGGGTTCAGTTAAGGAGAAAGAGATCGGGCACATGGCAATTGTGTGTCTGTAACGAAACTCCCTTCCCCTCCCTGAGGAGATTGAAAAATCAAGGCATCATGAATTGAACACCACTTTTCCACCTTCATCTATGTGAGCAGATGATTGCACCACATTGCATCAATGGGATAACTGAGCATTGCCCCTGCCTGTACCAATTCCACACAGAAATAGGGCCTTGGGTTTTGCTGATAATTTATCTCACAGAAACTTGGTATTTTTGCCTTAAATGACATGCCTGAGTCCTTGTAATTTTAAGTTAATTTATTTAATACAATTTTGTGCACAAAAGAATAAGTTCTATAAATGATGTATGAAAATGTTAATATCTTTACAAAGTACTAATAAGTCTAGAAGATCATATCTTTTCAAATTATGGTTTAGAATCCTAATTTGTTTTCTTTTATGCTCATCATTATTATTTTTGCAGCTGCAAGTCTTATCATATAGGGTTTTTTAACATAATATTGATAGGAAATAGAAAGAGTAGTGAATATATGAAATTTTAAAGAGGAAGAATTGTTTGTTTGGATTTTTATAAGTTTTACTTATATTTCCTCATGAAGAGTTTCCTGTTTCTATGCTCTCTCTTTGAAAGACAGTGTCATGACTGACAATCATTCATTAGTTTCACAAAAGAAGGGCCTGTCTGGCTTTTCAAGTCTTGTTCTGAGCTGCTTAATAAAATCCAGCTCATGACAGCTAATAAGAATTGTTCATGAGTCGGGACAAAAGACAATTTTTTTTCTGATTTACAATCCTCTTGAGGATTGTTGGACAAGAGAATTCAAACTTAAGTAAAAGCTTCAGGAATTAAGCATTATCCAAATAACTGTTTTCTGATCAGCATGTTCTTCTACCTGAATGGAGAACTGAATAGTTTTGATGACTATTATTTGTTTAAGAATTTGTATTTGCTCCTGGCTTATATTATCTATACTTTTAATTTAAATATGAATATGATGTTTTAGCCTAGGGTTCGAGATTGCAAAGATCATACACTTTTATTCACAGTGCCCACAGTTGTTCCATGTTTTTGAGATAATCCTATTAGAGTGACTGCTCTCATTATAGTATGGTGATGAATAATTCACCTGCTTTTGTGATAAGTCAAATCATGCTGAATGGCTGATGTATAGTAGATCATCTGATGTACTGTAGTATTTCTGGATTGGGACCTGCAATCCTTACTCAAGCAAAAATTCTATGGAATTCATTCATTTTATGAAATTCAAGAATTTTTCTTGAAATGGGAACTCAGATTCAAATCCTGATTTTGTTGGGCATCTGTTTAAAGTGAAAATGGTAATATTCCAGTTATTTCCTGAGGAAACTAATACTTAGCTGAATTTACCCATGTCACATTGACTATGTAAAAAATAACGCACAAAGTACTGATGTAAAAAGGGAAGAAGTGAAGGGACAATTTTAAAAAGCACAGAGAATAATCAGAAAATTGGAGCAAGCAGGAAAATATAACAGCAAAGGAATGAAAAAAGGGTTTAAACACCTGAGGCTAAATTCATCCTTGGATGGCTTCACTGACTTCAATGCATTCACTGCCCAGCTGAGTGAAGCTCTGCCTCCGTTGGGATAACCAGGCTCAGTTCCACTGACCTTAAAGGAACTGAACCCACATATACCAGAAATGAACTTGCCTCTCTGGGCCAACTTTTATCCTGACTCATATGTCATGCAATCCTTTTGGATTCACTAGGTTTGAATGAAATACAGGTCAGAAAAGAATTTGTCCCAGATATTTCTGCTTCACATTTTTTTTCCAAGTGTGTTAATTGACTTAATTCAAATGGATTACAACATTACACGACGTCCTGTCACTGTCTAAAAAGGTTAATTAGTTTTTGAAATAAGACTTGTCCCCTGCAATGTCAGTGGAATCATGCAATATTTTCCTGTCCGTTCATCTGGATGCAAATGTGGCCATTCATTCAGTTGTGGCTACACATAGGACAATTCCAGACATACTCAATATCATCTGCTATTGGAAGAATTTTTGACTTCTTTGAAAGCCAAAAGACCGTTTTGTAGCAGGCTTAGAAAGCACGATGGCTGCTTCCACTGACACTGCAACAACATTAGCCAGTACATTACAATGTTAATTGTAAATTCTTGACAAAGTTGAATCCATATTGTTGTTAATAAAAATGATTTGAAAAGTACCATGTTTACTCATTTTATTCCTTACATAAAAGATTGTTTGGTGTGACCACATATCAAGCAAGGAAAAAAAATTAAACTTGGTCATTGTTTTCTTTTTGAAGTTTTGTAATTTTTTATTAAATGAACACCACAAAGGAAGTTCATTAGAATAAAATGCACAGGAACCAGTCTGACAGGTTCAGTTTCTGATAACTGTTTATAGCAAAGTTTACTTAATGTTGCAGCACCTCTATGAAAATGAGTGTGGAAGTTAGATAAATGGCAATTGATTCAGGATTAGCAATCAGGGGCCTGTGCAGGGAGCAGGATTCCTCATAGAAGGCACTTCAGTTTAACCTGAGGCCTAGGTGAAGCCCTTTCTTCTGCATTCAACCACGAAAGTTGCTCTAGAATGTTACTGCACCAAATCTAAAACAATCATTCACGACACACCTTCTTTCCCCAGTGTGCTCTTCCCACAGCCCTGCTGAAGACAACCTTCATTAATTGAGTATAAAATACTAAATATAGAGAGTCCGTGCTGTAGTGAAGTTACTGCCTCTATGGAAGCTTCAAAATCAGAGCCGGACATCTCCAAGTACAGGTGATCTCCTGCCTCTCTGGTGAATGGAACCTTAGATACTGAAATTTAAAGATGCAGTTGCCAGAAAGGCAGATTTCCATGTCAGCCATTTGTACCCACAGGTTATGTGAACGCTAAGCTCTCCTTAAGAATAAACACAGATCAGGAAAAAAGGCAAAGGTATGCATGTTCTTCCTGTGTTAAATGAGGCAGCCTTGCTTCATGTGTGCACAGAAGTAGCAGGGAAGGGTCAGAAGACTGCAGGGAGAAGTCTTTCCTGTTGGGTTACTCAGCACATTGCCATGCCAGGCACAGGCAGTCATGTGCATCCTTAAAGACACATAGCTAAATGTTCCTGTTCAGCTCCTAAAAACCAACCGATTAGACATTGGAATAGGCTGCCCAGGGAGGTGGTGGAGTCACCGTCCCTGCAGGTGGTTAAGGAAAGACCGGACTTAGTGTCATAGTCTAGTTAACATGGTGGTGTTCGGTCACAGGCTGGACTCAACGATCACAGACGACTTTTCCAATTTGATTGATCCCGTGATCCTGTGACTCCCCGAAAAAAACTGAGGGACGGCCATAGGCCCGCCCACCCGCGCGGAGCCAGCCAATCACAGCTTAGCGGCCCGCCCCGGCCAATCAGCGCGCCCCAGGGCTGAGGCGCGCCAAGTCCCGCCGCGTGAGCGGCGTAGGGTGGGGGGGCGGTCGCCATGTCCGACTGGGACTCGAACCCCGAGGAAGAGGGGGCTGTGCCCCGCCGGCCGCGGGCCGCCGCTGCCGCCGGCCGACAGTGCCGCTCGCCGGGCACCTCTCCGCGGGGCCGCGCCCCCGCCGAGGCCGACGGGGGACGGAGGGGCTGCGGGCGGCGGGGGAGGGGCGCGGTCGGCCCCGCAGGGGAGGAGTGGGAGCCGCGAGGTGGTGACGGTTCCGGCGGCCCGGGGCGGGCGGCGCGGCAGTGGAGGCCACGAGCTGCCGTCAGCCGGGATCGGGGCACCGAGGCGCCCCTGTGCTTCCACCTCGACAGCGCCCTGGTCGGGGCTCTCATAGGTAATGACGAGTACGCCCCTGCGCCCCGGGTGCTTGGGCCGCTGCCGTCAGGGAGCGAGGAGGAGGAGAGCACCTCTGTGTCCCGAGGGAGGGCACGCCTGCCTTCCCTAGCTCCAGTTGTGGAAGGGCCCCACCCACGGCAGGGTGCTTTTGCAGGGTTTCTCCCAGTCACCAGGGAAACTTTTCCTCCCTAGAGTAGTTGGGTTGACGTCTGTTTCTCATGACCAGCAGTCTGCAAGTGGGCTGAAGCCACTCTCTAGTTACATGGAGGAAGGGTGGCAGTCTTTTGAGTTAGTTTAACTGCTCCATCTCTTCAACTGAGGAGCCTTCTACACAAACACCTCGTGTTTGGTTACCTGACAGAAAAAGTTACCTACATATTCCATCAGTTTGGTGTCAAAAATTCTTTTCTCTGTAGATTCATGCACCTATAAAGGTCTTGGGTTTTGGTCACAACCAAAATACTTAAAATTAATGTGTAATTTTTGGCAGTTAGTCCTAAATCTTTGTAATGCCTGATGTGTATCTTTATAACAGGTAGGGGCGGAACTAAAATTAAAGAACTTGAGGATTCTTCAGGTTCCAGGATAAAGGTACCTCGTGCTATGTGTCATCAAGACCTGGGCTCTGTTGGGAACATACTTGGTTTTGTTTCCATGTAAACCAGTTATTGCAGGAAGCTGACGGGTGTTTCAGTCATAATTCCACTGTTTTACAAGAATTGGTAAAAAGGAATTGGAATTGAGAGTGCAATTTGAATGGTATGTGAAAATAGGGAAAGGTTATTAGGTTTTTTTTTCCTTAAGTATGCATTTATTTCCTTTACTTTTAGAAAAGGGAATAAGGGTGCTTTTCTTGGGAGGAGAATTTAAATTTGAGGTAAAAAAGGGTAAAATACTTGTTTCAGTATATGTTCTTATATAGTCTTTGCAGTATTAAAAAAAGTCAGTAATGTTTTGTGAACACAGGTTACAAGAGGAACCTATGGAGCCGAAGTAAAGATTTTCGGCAGTCTTGATGTGCAAAAGAAAGCCAAGATGTTGATTGACAATGCTGTTACAAGTTCTGGCCAAAACAACAGAGCTTGGACTGAGAAAGGCAAGAAATGTGGTTTTGGGAGGAAAAATACTATGGATTGTCTTTCCATATATTTTGTAGTTTGGTGGATGTTTTTGTATTATTAGTATTTTACAAAGTGAATTAACTTTTACTTTGTTCTGGGACAGAGGCATACCTCCTTAAAACAGAAATACCTAGACATCCATCTTTCTCAGCTATGGTCAGTTTTCCCCTCCTCTCACCCCAAATGCCAGGCTTCTATGAAAATCTGTTCCTGTGTGTTTTCAACAATTTTAATGGATGCAGAATGTTATACCACTTGGTTTCTTGTGTTATCAATCTGATTCCTTCAAAATACCCATATTGGTTCTAGTGTAAGCTTTAATGTAGTATCTGTGGGGTATTAAAATTCAATAAACATTTGTAATGGTAGTCTGTAAAGTGCTGATCATAGCATGGGCAGTGCTGACATCTTACTACTTTTATGGGAAGTTAATGTTTAAGATTTGATGTTGCACTTCATGCCTGACTTTACTGGGTTTTCTTGTGTTAACTTTGTCTGTTATGTGGATATATAAATAATTATTGTATGTTGAGATGCTGCTTATATTATTGGTATGTCTTGTATGTGTTCCCAACAATTTTTACACAGGCAAACACCATCCATAGTTGTTGATCTGAGGAACTGATGAGGGAGAAGTTATGCAAGGGCTGTATTCCAGCATTAGAATAAGGAATGGGATAGTTCTCTGTTTTGTTTTTAGAAGTGCCTCAGAAGGTGGATGAGTATGTTTCGAGACTAGAAATAATTAAGACTTCCTTAGTATGTGTGACTGTGTTTTCCCTGTATTTCCTGCTTTTCCACTAATTTTCCACATGGTTGTGTTGCCATTTATGTCTTCAGTGTAAAACCTTACTTTCTGACTTGCTTCATCAAAGAAGAAGTACAGAATATAACTAGACTCAGACTTTATTGTGGTGGTGTTGGATGCTTTTGAAGTAAACTTTGACTCTTGTAGCTCTTAAAGCTTTCTGTCTGCATATCATCTACTGGATTCAGAAGTTTTTCAAAAGCCTTCTGCACAACAAGGCTTATTTATAGCTGGAAGAGCAGCATTTCAAAACCTGTCATTACGTTATTTAAGTAGCTAAAGAGGTTGAAATGTTTCCCTTTTTTTATCAGAACTGAATTTGTACAGGTTTGAGCAATATTTCAGGACAGAGACCTAGGAAAGAATTTTGTAGTTATATATTTCATGCCTATTCAAAATATATGAGGACTTACTACAGAAAAAGAAAATAAGGGGAGAGATTTCTCTCACACACTGCAACAGATTCCATCAAACAGCATCATTTTGGTACTAACTTTGCAGGAAAAATCTTAGACATTTTCAAGCCTGAAAATAACCCAAAGAAATCGGTGATTAACTGGGACTCTCTTCGAGAAAACAGAGCCAAATATGAAGCTATGAAGTGGGCAGGTTAGTTATAAGTTTTGATTGTGTGATACTTGTCTTTATGTGATAAATCTGTTGAATGCTTACGTGTTTTTAATTCTTGCTTTGGGATAACTGAATCTTTCACTGTCCAAACTAGTTAAGCATTTGCAGTGAAGTGATCATTTTAGCACTTCTCAGTGTGGTCATGGAGAACACTGTAACTGTCGTGGAAGACTTAAACCTGCTACTCAATTGGCATTTTGACTTCACCCCTTGAAAATAATGTTATTTGATATGTGGCCACAGAAAAAAAAATCTGAGAATTGTTAAATATTAGACTATACGTGTTACTAGAAACTATTTTAGAACTTGAAATGTGCGGAGATGGCTCTTTTGCAGATACTGAAGTGTTTGTCTCAACCTTCGTCTTTTATATGAGCAACAATAGTCTTTATCACTTAACTAATCTCCTAGCTTAAGGCACTGTCAGGGTTTGGGGATTTCCATCTTAAGCTTTAGCACTGAATCTGTATTACTTCTTGCTGATTCAAGTTCATTTTTCTGGTTGTTGAAGACTTGCCTCCAATTGAGAAAAACTTCTATAAAGAATCACCAAGGACTGCATCTATGTCACAAGAAGAAGTGAAACTGTGGCGGTAAGATAATTTCTTTAGGGAATCATCTGCTTGGCAAAAATTGCTTTTAAGGTATAAAGCGTAGAAAGCAGGAGATGAAATGCTGAGACAGAAGCATTAATGTTGGGATCTTCTTAAGAAGTCTTTCTTGGAATGAAACAATAACTAGCAGATGAGTTACTATTAGTTGCTTGGAAAATTAGGTATTATCTGCTTCTCTAAAAGTGTTTGATCTAGTTAAATTTCAGAACAGAAAAATCTCAAGACATTTCACTTGGCTTTTGACTGTTTCTTTGCCTCTCACGGAGACAACATGTTCATATTTTCTAGGTCCTTCCAAATAGGATTATTCCCATGTTTATTACCTCTTGGCTGCCATTTTTACCAGATGTATTTTAGTCAAATACCATCTTCAAAACAAAATTTCAACTTCTATTACTGTTGTCTTCCTTTCTTTCTATCTTGTCTTTACAAGTACATCCTGGTTAGTACACGTTTCAGTTAACTGTATCCATTCACTTTGATCCAACAGTCTCCATCAGTACTTTGCAAGGAAAACAGATCATCTGTTTCAAGTGATTCAGTTCAGGCCTTGGTAATAGTTTCAACCCTTTTCCGTAGTTCTAATGAAGTTGGTGAACATTATTGAAGTGTTAACTTTTTACTACTTTCCTTTTTGCAAGGTGTCTTTTTTTTTTTTTCTTGCATGCCAGACAAACTGCCACAGGGAGCAAAGCATGGAACTGATACTTAAAGTTATGTATATGTTATTGTTAGAGCTAGTCAGAATTAAAGAACATTGTTCCATAGGTTCAGAACATATATAGAGGAATGGCACTTGTGTGCTAAAGGAATATTTTTTTCTGTTTCATCCAATCTGTTTGCTTTAAGGGAAAAAAGACAGTAATTGAAAAAAACTAATTCTATAATCATGAGGGGAAGTTGAATTGCCCATTTTTTTCCTAGGTTATACCCCACTTGAAGAAAAAACTTTTTACTGAATGGAATCTGCAGAAGAGTACAGGACTGAAATTAATATGTTTATGCATATTAATATCTCTTAATTGGGGGGAGCCTTGGAAGATCAGTTTTAAATGCAGTTTTTTATTTGTGTTGTGCTTTGGGTTTTGTTTTGTTTGGGATTTTTTTTTTTTGAGCTTATCTTGCTGATCACTTTTTTCCTAAATTGTTCTGTGTGTATTCTGCAGAGTATCCAGGGAGCTGCTCTGCAAATATTTGGGGAAGGTTTTTGTCGGAATATAGGGTTCTGACTAAGAAGGCCAATCCATTCCTCTGAGTTCTAGGTTGTCTTTAGGTTTAGAAGCTCATCACAGTTACTTAATTTGTAATAGAGTATACTTGTAGTCTGATATGGCAGGACTACAGTTCATATTAATAGCCATATGTAACTTCAAATTAGTCATTCTTAAGAAAGAGTGGTAATTGATGCCTGCAGGAGAAGTGTTTGTGTTGTAAGACTTTCTTAAGAATTAGAAGAATAATTCACCCATTCAAGAGCCTGACATTGTTTTTTGTTGTTCCAGGAATTTAAAAAAAGTTAAGAAGGGTAATCTTTTGTGTTAGCTCTACTTTTTCAGATTATGAGACTTTAAAGAAATTGCACTGCTTTAATTCTATACAGAAAAGAAAATAATAATATAACTTGTGATGACTTAAAAGAAGGTGAAAAGCGCTGCATTCCCAATCCTGTTTGTAAATTTGAAGATGCATTTGAGCATTATCCTGATATTATGACTAATATAAGAAAAGTTGGTTTTCAAAAGCCTACACCAATTCAGGTATGTCTTCAATTTTGATGACCTTTCAACTGAAGCTTAAGAGAAAAGTAAAAAGTACATGTGAGTATTTTTTTTATTTTATGTTAGTCACAGGCATGGCCGATCATACTGCAGGGAATTGATCTTATTGGTATAGCACAGACTGGTACTGGGAAGACATTAGCATACCTAATGCCTGGATTCGTTCACTTGACTTCACAACCAATGTAAGGACTGCTCAAATGTCTCACTTGTTTAGCTGTGTATACTTCTCCCCACCCCCACCCCCATGCGATGATTTTCTAGTAAAGAAATAAAAATCATAAATTGGAAAAAATATAAACCTGGTGGAATAAGTCCCAAATTTATCACCAGAGATTCTGCTAGCAGCAGTGTGCCGAGGAAGTTTTGGACAGTATATAAATGTTTGATGTCAGGTGTGATGGACTTTGCCTATCCTTATATATCCACATTCTATATGTGCTTTGTTTGTAGATGCAAAGATCAGCGTGAGGGGCCGGGAATGTTGGTCCTTGCTCCCACTCGAGAATTGGCACTTCAAGTGGAGGCAGAGTGTTCGAAGTATGCATACAAAGGAATTAAAAGGTAAACTTGTTTCTCACTTGCTTGTTAAGTGGTTTTTTTGTAAGGTTTTTTTTTTTTTTTGTCCTACCACTTGTAACTTCATTCACTTAGTAAAATAATTGCGTTGTAGACAGCGGTAAGATCTCCCTGATCCTTCTCCTCTTCAGGATGAACAAGCGTGGTTACCAGTTTCTCATGTCATGCATTCCTTGTCATGTCATGTCATGTACATCTTCTTGACCATCTTGGTAGCTGCCTGCTGGACTCGTTCCAGAATGAATATGCTTGTCTTGTAATAGAGGCAGGGGGTACTAAAACTGGATATTGTGCTTGAAGTGTGATGTCACAAGTACTGGTTAAAGGGGAATAATGAGTTCTAGCCATGAGTTCTGCTGGCTACCTTTTCCATAGTATACAGCTGGCTTTCTTTTCTGTGGGGTTACACTGCTGAATAATGTTTAGTTTCTTGCCCACCCAGGTCTTCTCTGCAAAGCCATCTTCTAGCATGGTGGCCCTCAGTCATGGGGTAATTCCATCCTTGTTTTTGTTTAACCTTTGTGGGATTTCCATCAGTCCATTTCTCTAGCCTTTTTGTGTTTCTTCTGAGTAACAATCTAACTCTCTAGTGTATCTAGTTAACTTTGTATAGCATTCGGAATAAGTCTTATCTTCACTTAACAGCAAAACATCTGACTTTTGATTGTACTGTTTAGAAAATCCTTTCATACACCTTCATCTGTTTTTTGTGTAAGTATTTTCAGAACAACTGTTACACTCCAGATTTTAAACCATAAGCTGCCCAGCACAGTTACATTTTGTTTGAGACTTTTTAAAAGCCTTTTGGTTTGTTTTAACCTCGAATTCGCATCCGGAGAAAGAGTCACATGGTGTTCTCTAAGAGAAATTCTTCTAATTTAGTGAGAAAAATATGGTATTTTGGCAAAAGTTTTTCTGGGGAGTAAAATACAACTATTTTGCTGAAACACCCACCACAAAAACTCAGTTCACAGAAAACACCCACTGCAAACAATCAGTATACCACTGTGTTTTAGTAAAACACAATTCATTGGTTTTAAGTTACTCACAAGAGAAGGAAAAGAGTAAAAGAAGAAAACAGATTAAAAGGGTAAAGAAAGAGAGAAGGAGAGAGGAAAGGAAAAATGATTACTGACAAGATTCAATGATTCACATGGTGCAGGCTGCAGGAGTAAAGAGAGAGAGAGAGCACACATGGACTCTTATAGAGTTCAGTTTTCCCTCCCAGGCAGGATATCCAGTCAGTGCCCTCAGGCCAGAGTGAGCTGTGCTGTAGCTGGTCACAGGCTGCAGGGGTTTGCTGTGAGAGGGCTACCAGGCAGGTCTGCCTTGACTGACAGCCCAGCTACAAAGCCTTCAGCTCTGCCAGGTGCTCTCAGGGACCCAGCCCTCTTAGCTGCAGGCTATGTGCTCTCAGCAGGCCTTAAGAGATAAGGCAGACCTGCAGGTCTAGGCCCAGCCCTTCCCCACACACACTCACAGTGAGTTGGTTCCAACCCATATCAATAATTCAGTGAGATTCGGATCCAGTATCTCACAACAACCCAAAACATACTCAAGCTTAATAGCTATCTTCATTCCTTTAATGATTGTTTACACTACAGTTTCAGCAGAAGAGTATTGGTGAACTGTTGAGGGAGTGTCATTCAGTGCTAATTTCATTAATTATTGTGACTGTCAGTCACACTTACTGTATTCCTTCCTCTTGTTAGAACCAGGTAGTACTTTTTAAAATGAAGCAATATGTTAGCATTTATATGAAAAGTATTGATTTTAGTTGAGACTTAATAAATTACTTCTAAAACATTTTATTTTACAGTATTTGCATATATGGCGGTGGGGACCGAAAGGGACAGATAGACGTGGTTACCAAAGGTGTGGATATTGTTATTGCTACTCCAGGCAGACTGAATGATCTTCAAATGAACAACTTCATAAATTTGAAGACCATAACATACTTGGCAAGTAGCTGATATGGAATGAGTAATGCACCAGTTGGAAAATGGTCGACTCAGTTTGAACTTAAGCTTTAACAGAGTTATCTTTAAAGTTCTAAAGTCTTAATTAGAACTTAACATTGACATTGGTGTCAGAGGAATGATTCAGACTTAACCATAATTGCATTGCAGATGTTCTGCAATATTCTCTAGAAAAAACAAAATAGCCTTCTAGTACAGTATGCATTTTAAAGATGCTAAATTGTTATTTCGGTAATGTTTGGTGTTCTAAAGTTTGTTTTGTCAGGACTGGTTACTAATGGATGAAATGCCTTTCCGAAGTTGTCTTTTTCTTTTCTTTTTAAAGGTTAATCGTGACTCAAGTTCTTATTAGAACTTGTGCAGTAAACAACAGAATCACACACAGATCTTTAAATGTCAGGGAACTGGCTTTCTTTTGATCTCAGTGGAAAAAATAGCTGTGTAAACATGTATGAATCCGTATGTCTTCATTTCATTCTTACCTTTTGCTGTGCTGGACACATAAAACCATTTCTATTTCTAAAATACTTCAATTTATTCAAATTATTTCTAACTTCTCCGTTTTTAACTGGTGAGTTGTTGCCTCTTTTGACAATTTGGCCCTGCTTTCTGTCCACTCCCCTCTGAGAGTTAAATACTACTATGCTATAGCAAGTTATCTCCAATTCTAGGTAATAGTTGTGAGCTTACTGGCAAGGCCAGCAGTGGTATAGCATTATTAGAAATTTGACCATCTGGAAAAAAATATTATTGTTGGAAGACAAGACAGTAGCCTCTTGTGGAAGAGTGACATGTAAATGCTCAGCAGGAGGAAAGTAGGCCTGAAAACCTGAGAACCATAGGATCATTAATAATCTTTTTGCCAAGGTGAAGTATGATCATACTACAAGCACACACTGCTTTGTAAAGCAGTGTGTAATGAACTAAAATGAGATGATTCAGTATGTGCAGGATATGCTATAGTATGATATAGCTAAAAAGAATTAACTATCAAATTGAAAAATACGATGATGTAAAGCAGAAGGAAAGACATTTATTGTTGTACCACGAGCAGTTAAATGTTTTCAGAAGATTGAAACCAGTACAAGGATCTTGTTATATCATATGGTTAATGTCTCATGCCTCAGAGTTTTTGGAAATGCTGTACTTCTTTAGGTATCATGTGAAAAGTTTGACATCCAAAATTCTATCTTTTTTAATGTTACCATGTTTTTCCTTGTAGCTTCTTGTACTGTTTAATATATAAGATAATTTCTGTTTGCAGAGCTTCATTGTCAGTTTTCAGCCAACATATAATTTAATCTTGCAGCCTTATTTCAGAGAAAACAAAGGGGCATTAGATTTCAACTTTAACAGCTTGGATGAAGAACATTCTTCATTGAAGAGCTTCGTTTACAGTTTTCATTTAAAGATGAGGCTTGTGAAGTCTCCCAAAGTGCACTGAGTATTACTTGCTAGTATGATACAGTTGCTTCCCAAAGGACTTCCAAGACCAAATACTGGGATACATTTACTTGTTAAAGAAAAAGCAACCAAACAAAAGAAGCCCCACCAAAAAAAAACCCCTCAGAAAAACAAAAACCCAAACTGTTAATTATGTCTAAATAGATACTGTATACAAGCTGAATTGCAGGTAGGAAGTTCTCTTCTTGCCTGACAGAACCATCAGGTTGATTGCAGTCTTGGTTCAGATTTTTAGGAAGCCATTTATTCAAAATAGAATTTCCCAGTCTTACTTCTGAAATCATGAAAAACAGCAGCCTTTTGATTGTTTACGATACATGTCATTTGAAGATTGCTTTGTGTTTTGCTGTGTTCAGTGTGTATCAATATTCATTCATCAGTAGTCTGAGTGCTTATTTCTTAGGAACTTAGTCTCATAAAGCAGAAGTAAAGAAATTGGACTTGTGCTTGAATAATTAGGAAGCATTTAGGAGAAAGAGTATAATAAAAATATATATAATTCATGAAGTAGGATATAGAAGGTAGATTGGAGTAGTCCTTTTATTCTTCAAATACAAAAAAAAATAATGTAAAACTTACCAATAACTTAATTGAAAACAGAGGAAAGAAAATAATTTTCACATGAAGAACTGGCTTGTAAGAATTTCTTGCCAAGAAATAGAACTGAACAATATTAACAAACAAGTAAATAGCGTAGATAATAAGAAACCTAAGATTGTGTTATTTGGGGGACATCCAGCTTGTAAAACAGAAGCTGGCTGTGAGACATTTGAAAAAATTAGTGCTACTACCTACTTATCTATTACAGCCTTTCATCTTTATTAGACAGCTATCTGAAATAAGGAAAGTAAGCTTCAGCTGCTCTGATCCATCTAATAGACATACTTAGGTGCTTTCTTTTCCCTTTCCAGCGAAGTACCAGTGTGCTTAATAGCACAGAAGGCTTCTGCTGCTGAAAAGGGCATGGTAGCCAACTCTGTATATAAAATTAGTAATGTTTCAACCTTGCCATTGTATTAGAGCCCATGTGGTTAATGAAATCTCTATGAACCCTCTGAAAGTAAAGAGAATTAAATAAAGAAATAGAATTCTTCTGTCTCTCGGTCGATGATTTGTTATTATTTCAGAGATTTATATAAATAATGTACTAAAAACCTTTTATGTAAAAAATATCAGAAAATAATGGAATAGCAAAATTGGGAGAGTAGAAAGGGATTATCATCAAAGTCTTCTATTTCCACATAAGTGACTAAAAAATGTCAATACTTAAAAGCACAATTCATATAACTTTAATTTTCAACTAGAGTTTGTGTAAATCAAAGGAGATAAATGAGTCTTAGATGCCAGTCTTCTTCCTTTGTATGAAACTGAAATAATTCACAAGGATGCTTGTATATTAGAAAAAAAATTAGTTCCAAAGAGTTGTATTCAGTCCTCCAGCTCACTTGTACTTTTCTGGTTTTTTTTTACCAGATGAAACAAGCTTGAGCTCTGGGAGTTCTGCAGAGTGTTGTCCTAGTGTGAGCCAGAACGTATGCTCTGGCTTTTTTTCTACTTCTAACGAGGAACTAAATTGATAACATATTTTGATCCTGTATCAGATCTCTGATGAGATAGAAATGAGATTTCCCCTTTAAATTACCAAAAATTTCTTATCGAAAGTGTATAGTGAGGGTTGTCTCCCTCTGGGTTTAGTTAGTTATGCTTTTTTTGTTGGGTTTTTTTGATTCTGTGCTTAGTTTTAGACATCCAGCAAATTACTGTTAAAAGAAATGATTGTTTTATCTTCATTGAGTTTGTGCTTTTAAAGATGCTCTGGATTTCCTTTTTCATTTGTATTACTCAAAGAAAAAGTGTCAAAGAAATTGAAGAGGTAAAACAGAAGTTGGACAGGTTTTGCCGTAAGTTATGGAGTGGATTCTGCAATTAAAACTGTTACCATTAAAATCATCTACTGTGTAATGTCTTGCTGAAAACCTTTTCTAAGGAACCAGGCAGAATAAATCACCTTGTTTCTGAGCAGGTTTTAGATGAGGCTGACAGAATGTTGGACATGGGATTTGAACCTCAGATAATGAAGATCCTAATAGATGTGCGGCCTGACAGACAAACTGTTATGACGAGGTATCTAAACAGAATAGTGCTCAGTACTTGAACACTGCAAACATAAGGCTATTGAACAAGTTAATTTCAAAACAAAGGTGTCAGTTCATTAAAACTTTTAGTAGTTTACTTTCTAATTCTGTCTAGTCATCCTAATGAGTCATTTCACTATTTTTTTTTCCATTTTATACTGCCTTTTCTGATGTTTTACATCAGAAATCAATCTTCAACTGTAAGGAAGGTATCCTGGGAGTGTACAATTTGCCATATCAGTTTGAAGTGCCAACTTCCACTTCTCCATCTGGGACCAAATGTGTTTCCTGACCTTCTGAGCAGTGTCTGTGCTAATCTGTACTTGGATTAATTTTGAAGTTATGCAGGTTTTGGGAACTTAACAATAGAATATCCCAACAAAAATTTTTGTTACTGTATTTTGCATTGGAGCTATGGTTTTAAAGAGAAAACTGACTAGAAACTTGTTTATTAGGTGTTGTTGAACTACTAAACTCACCTTAGGCTTCATTAGAATGGCTCCATTAGAAAGGCTCCATAACTGTTGTGTGTACCTTTAACCAAGAAAGTTGTCTTTCAAGCTTGAGTGCTGTTTACTCTTAGTTTAAGATTGGTTCTAAATATTATGTAAGCTCACCATTGTAATTGCATGCCTAAGTGTTTCACTGATGTATAAGAAAGAAAAGAAAGAAATGGGTGAAACTAATGAATTGGAGAAGATTTTGCACACTATTCTGAGTCTGTTTTCCTCTTCACTTCCTGTTTAGTGCTACTTGGCCTGATGGTGTTCGTCGCCTAGCAAAATCCTACTTGAAAGATCCAATGATTGTATATGTTGGCACTCTTGACTTAGCAGTAAGTTGTCCTGCTGGGTTTTTTTCCTTGCTTTTGTAAACCTACAGTTAAACTAGGAAAATTTTTGCTTGTAACTATATGTAAGTAAATGCATGTAACTTTTAAAATCATGCATTTTAAAGTTTCTTTAAAAGTTTAGAAACAACTAAAAATTTAAGAAGTATAAAAGAGCTTTGTTCTTTATGTTTCTGTAACATCATCTTGAAGTCTTACCTCTTCAGTAGAAGACATGAAAGCAACAAGTATCAATCACATTGAATGTTTGTTGTACTTTGCTTTACCAACTGTTTTTGCATGAACCCTTATTTTTGCAGCCTTCACTTCTGTTCATCAAGTTCTTGTACCTTATTTAGTTTTCTTTCTGAAGGCCTTCCTTCTACTGCATACAGATCCTTATCTGAACCTGTATTTCCTAACTGTTTCTTTCCCAAAGGGAGTGGGAGCTCTCTGCTAAACTCCTGGAGGGCACTTGTCTGGAGCGGGAAGTATGTGTTAGAGTAAGAACTGTCTTTAAAGTCCAGAACTTCTAAAATGTGGGTGTAGTTGCATACTTGTCATTGTTGTGCAGCTACGTGTAGTTAGCCTCAATACCAGCAGAATTTACCGAAACAGTAGTTCTCCCAAGATCTTAGGAAATTCTCCTTTTCAGTTCCACTTTTTTTAGTGATGGCAAATGAGGGAACTTAGTATCCAGTACACGTTTAGGTAGAAATGGAGGGGAAAATGTGCTTTTTCATCAGAACTACACTTTTATCAAAGGGCATATCTTTGTCAAAGACAGAAATTTTAAAGACATCAACTGCTGTTGTAGCTCTCTTATCTAATTCATTCATCTCCTTTTACGGGGGCTTCTCTTAATTGAAGACATCATATCTGGGGGGAAGAGTTCCAATGTGGAAAGAGAATCTTGACGTACTTGACTGATGCTTCAACTCTTGCCACAAGAACATGATACTATGCTGTGAGAATGTCTACACCTTTATACTACTCGTGGTATAGCTTAGACATTCTGTGGTAACCTTCAGGTAGAATGGAGTAAAGATTTTATTAATGAACTATTGTTGGAATAATTAGAACTAATAATTTCAGATAGATTTACAGAATCTTCTTCAAAAGGCTTGTAGTTTCAAGTAAGACTGACGCTGTTCCAACTTGCTTTGGAAAAACATAAAATATACTCAAATTAAAGAACTTCAGTCTGATTTTCACTACTACTAGAATTATTTATTTCACTTCACTAATCCGTACCCTTTAAATCTCTTCAGACACATGATTTGGCAAACTACTTAAAGATAAATTTTAATATTTTCCTAAAGCAACCAGGAGACCAGAAATCTCCATTGTTTGAACTCCAAACTGATACATACTTTGTGTTTAAAATAGTTTTTCATGGTATCTTATTATTAGTTTTGTAATATGGGAATTAACAGAAAAAATATTGTTCTAATCTGTTTCTACTTAACATACCTTTTTACTGTTTGACAGGCAGTAAATACAGTAGAACAAAGAGTTGTCATTATCGCCGAGGAGGAAAAGAGAGCTTTCATGCATGGCTTCATTGAGTCTATGAAGCCAAAAGATAAGGTCATCATTTTTGTGGGAAAAAAGCTTACGTATGTAATCACTTCCCAGTATCACATCTGTTCTTTTTTTTTATTTTTCCCTAACAAAAATACTTAGGAGTTTCTTAGTTCACATAATAATTACCAAGTGTAGGAGCTCTTGTCCACAATGTGCTGGTAGTAGTACTATTTTTATTTATTTATTCCTTCATACTGACTGTATATTTTTTAGCATCATTAGTGGTGGTGGCAAGTCTCAGTTTCATATAGTTAAAGTTATATGTTAAGATTCTTGGGGATACATGGATGCAATGTCCTGTTTACTTTCATACGCAGCTGATGCATACAAGGCCTGATTGGTGGGGGGTGGTAATTGTACCATACCTGAACTTTTTGAGTGAACAATGCAAAAATAATCTAATATTTCTTTTATATATAAATAAGGGTAAACATTTCTGTGGGGAATAGTCTTGCTTTCATACTGTTTTATAATAAATGTCAGCTGACCTAGGTTTGGTTTTGTCCTTAGGCACACGGTTAGCTTTTATTGTCACATTATCTTTTTGATCTAAGTCTAGATACTGCACTGTTTTCTTTTTTCTTTTTTTTTAAGAACCATTGCTTTATTTCATCCTAGAGCTGATGACTTAGCAAGCGACTTTGGTATCCAAGGAATTCCGGTACAGTCACTTCACGGTAACA
This sequence comes from Corapipo altera, assembly GCF_003945725.1. Lineage (NCBI taxonomy): Eukaryota > Metazoa > Chordata > Aves > Passeriformes > Pipridae > Corapipo > Corapipo altera. Next base: position 7,214,235 of record NW_020884890.1, read on the forward strand.
GGGAACAGTGTGATCGAGAACAGGCTTTAGATGACTTCAAGAAAGGTGAGTTTGTACTGAAGTACTGGTTTGTTTAGGCAGGCTTTTGAAGGTTGTTGTGTTCAGATGCTTGTCTGTTTGTAAGTGCTGTGTCTCTTTAGTACGAAAGAAATTAAAATTTAACTGTTAAAGAACTCTGAATTATGTGTATTAATATGACAAACAAAAAAGCAGAAAACAAAAGAGATTGCTCTTCAATGAAATTTGGAATGTCTAAGAGTTTAATAATTTATAATTAAGGTTTGTTTTGTTACTAACATCTCTGGAAAAGTCAGTATTATGTTAGTCTACCGAATGGTAAAAATTTAAGTGTCAGATGAGGGTGCTTTCAGTGAAACAGTTCTGCTCCAGATTATGTCAGTAGGGTTATACTTTGCAGTTATGTGAACACTTGCTAATAAAAGACTAGTTCTGTGACAAGAATGTTAGTTGAGAATATAGTGGTTGAAGTTTCTGTTCTTTTCACAGGCTCTTTTATATCATATAAGGAGGCATGCTTCTTACTTCTGCACCCTGCTGTTCTACTTGTGAAATGCAAATAATAGTAAAATGACATTCTGAGTGCTTACTTACCACCTTGAGAGCTAGCTCAGTGTGACGTGCAATGAACATATTTTTCCTTTATGTGTTAAGAATAATAAGCACATTAAAAGCAATAGGCTGGATTATGTTTTCTGTTTATTCCATAAATTCCCATTCTTTGTCTGTTGTGCTTATTTTAGGCAGAGTTAAAATATTGGTAGCTACTGACTTAGCATCCCGTGGCCTTGATGTGCATGATATTACTCATGTTTTTAACTTCGATTTCCCTCGCAACATTGAAGAATATGTTCACAGAGTAGGTCGTACTGGAAGAGCAGGGTAAGTGTTTACCAGAAAATAGTAATGTATTATCAATGTTTTGTTATGTTTTATGCACTGCATTCTTGTCAAATTCTAGAGCTACAAGTGATGTGGGGTGGGGAAGTTAGACCTTCAGTCTATCAAAGGATGGTTTAGAAACATACTACCTTCTTTTTAAATTGTTTACCTTTAATTTAACTGAACTAAGTTTTGCAGTTTTCTCTTATTGAATGATGTTTGAAAGCTGATTTAAATGTGAGGAAGAATTACAATTCAAAACAACATCTGCATAGATATTCTGAAATGTTGCTTCTTTGTTTATCTCTTCATGAGCCGCTAAGTTGTTTAATTTTCTAGACAGCATATTAGGGGAAAAACATCTATAAATTCAAAGTCTTCAGTCTATCATGGTGGTGTAGTTTGGTTTTAGCACTTCTGGATGCTGCATTTCTAGGTTGGTACAAGTGTGATTTTTCTCATGTATGTGTTTATTTTAATCATGATACGAATGTCTGTCTCTTCATACTTAAATACATTGTCTTTCTGCTGGGTTCATTATCTAAAAGTCTGAATTAGTTGTGCCTTTGCTCCATTTCAGGAGAATTGCTGTATTCTGATCTTCCTGAAAAGTTGCTCTCTGTCATGGGCATAGTAAATATTCAAGCCACTTTTATCTACCAGCTCAGTAATATTGCCTGTAGTACAGTTTATTAGTGCATAGGTCAGTAGAAAAACCTGACAACAGTTGAAGATCAACAGTTACTTCATTCCTTGTCTAGACGCACTGGGGAGGCAGTAACGCTGGTCACGAAGAATGATTGGAAGTTTGCTTCTGAGCTGATTGAAATTCTGGAAAGAACAAACCAAGTAAGAATATATTACCGACTAAGATTCATAGTGGTTCTAGATTAACACTTGAAGCAGGTCATGAAACCTTTCTTGGTGAATGTTTCTAGTGTCTCGGGGAAAAAAATGGGTATTGAAGTCTCTCTTGTCCTGGATAGGCTTAGAAGTATTTTACCTTACAGATGATTCCCAGAAAAGAACTGTTAACTTTAAGCAAAGCCTTTTATGTCCAAAGAAAAAGTAACTAACATAGGCACACATTGAGGTCTGCAGAAGAATAGTAGGGTCTGTTTTATTCCATTTGTATTTCACTTCTGGATGCATGCGCCAATGTTCTTGTTTAACAGTGTAAATATTAACAATATTTATATCAGAAGAAGCTCAACTATCTATATGTTTATTATATCCGACAGTTCTAGTACCTGCGTGTACTTTTCCAAGCTGTCTTTCTTACCGATGCTTGTAAATAGTATGGGAAATAGGACTGGAATGTGATTTCTTTCTTTAAGGAAATGTATTTTTTTCTTGACACCATATCTGAGAAACCAGAGACAATTGTGCTGCTGTTTCTTGCTGTAACAAGAAACAGTATTTTGCCTGATTTATAGTAAATCCCCAGTTCCTGCCCTGTCTTTAGTTGAAATTTTGTTTGGTTGTTTTTTTTTGTTTGGATGGATGGGAGCATTAGTACAAACTAAATGGCTTTTACCTGGAACTTGCGGTTGTTACTGTGGACATTCTTACTGAAACTTTAAAGCCTGGGTTAGAGCTTCACCTGAATCTTCTGTCTTACAACTCTTCTTTGAAAGATGTTATGTCACTTTATTTCAAACCTAGTAGGATGCTTTTGAGGGAGGAAAAGGAAAAAAAAATAACAGTTGTCACTTAATAATTTCTGAAGTTGCAGATTTGAGGTTTATGGTTGAGGTGGGGTTTTTTTTGGGTTTTGTTTTAATTTTATTCAGAAAATGTAAGAGGTGAAACCAGCAATGATGCTTTGAGAAGCTACTTAAATGGAAATTAGAGGTGCCTTGGTTTCTATTCTGCGTCAACCACTACCTTCCAAGCCTTGACTCCAGCTGCAGACTGTGAAGTTCCCAAACTGGTTTGTGGGGGGGTTTTTTTGATGTGGGATAATTCAGCTGGGAACAGTCTCTGAGTTCAGAGGAGAAAAGAGGATCTCTGAATCCTTGCTTTCAAGGGTTACTTTTAGTCGCAGCATTATTCTCCAACTTACTTTCATCTGCTAGGGAAGTATCCATACTGACGAGATGGTGGTTTGTTTTTTGGTTTTTTTTCTCGTGACAATGAAAATACCATTATTTCAGTCTTAAAGCATCATGTAAAAGGGAAGAAGAGCAACTGAAAACATGGTCTGAAGGTTCAGAATCCTTCAATTTCAAAAGAGGTAAACTGCATTTGTTAGCCATATGTTCTCCATGATTTTGAATATACAGAATATATAAAGAAAAACAGGTACAAGAAAAAGGTATCTCTATCATGCTGTAAGGATCTTTTATATATAAAAGCTTATTAGGAAGCATAGACAGATTTATTAGGGAAACAGGTGGAAAAATAGTAATCTCTGTAATACCAAGCAAAGTGTTTCGTATAAATTATGGAATCTTTATGCTTTTCTGTTTTTTCACTTGAACTACCCTGTCTGACTTATATGTTTAGCAGATACACAGATTGTCCATGTAAAAATTCCAACAAACCACTAGATGCTGGATATTACCTCACTGAGATTTTTATGTTCCCATATCCTTGCTTCTTCCCACCCTTGCCTGCTCGAAAACCACTCTTGGAAGAAATTGTTGCAATTTTAGTTGGAATACATTACACTTCAAACTGTAGGAGAGGATCTGATACTGTGGAAGAAAATCATTCAGTGTTTCAACTGAAAACTAACTTTGTCTCATTACTTCTATCTCCAATGATATAAGTCTGTAGTGACTTTCAGCTGGAGGTACATCATTTTTCACTTTTATTTTTACATAATGTTCTAAAACTTAGGCAGAACAGACTGTTCCAGAGGCATCATGTTCTGTAGACTCCTGACAGCCAGGGCAGCTGTCTACCAGTGAGAGCAATTCACCACATAAAATATATACTAGCGAGCTGCCCCTCATGCCAGCTGAAGAAAAAGTTGCTGATAGCAAATGGCAAGCATTGCTGAATTATAAGGCCTGACGAAAGAAGTGGGAACTAGAGGAATATACCTTCCTGCTCCACCAGACCCTTTGTCCTGGCTGCATTTTCGTCCTGTCCAAGCTTTACAAGGTCTAGGCATTTTTAGGAAGACGTAAAAAGTATTGACATTTGTTTGCACTATACTGTTTGCACTGTATTTGTGCCACTGGCAGAGGGACAGATCACACAGACTGAGCACTCACACTAATGCCATGTTCACATGCTGCTCTTTGCTCTAATCAGGACACTGATTCTGGGCTGGGCGAGTTCCACCTGCTGCATGGCTACATGCCGTCACAGATTGTTGAAGCAGACTGGCTTTGATAGGTTCATGATCCAAGCCCTCTCTTGACATTACAATCACCCATAATGCTTCTTGCAGTACACATTGCATTAATGTCAGCATTGTGCCTGACCTGGTTTTAGGAGGCTTGTTGGACACTGCCTTTGTTCCAATGAGCAAAAGAATGGTCTATGGGTTTTTTCATTCAGTGGTCGCTGTCGCTCAGCCTGATAAGTCTGTTTGTAATCTTTCACAGCAGGCTTTAGTCCTTACGGACGTGAGTAACTCTGAGGTGACAGTTTGTTGATGATACTATTCACCTTCTTTTCCATATAATTACAAACACACCAAAAAGCACTGTGGATCTTACTAAGGTGCTCTTGCGACCTCCCAGTGATGGGAGAACAGACCGCTTTCTCCTTCTTTTCTTGTCTTTTAGGTTTGTTATACACACATGAGAACTGTTCCTATGGCAACACTTTGAAGTCCCAAAGTTTCTCTTTAGAGCCTCTTAAAACTTCCATAAAGAATTTAAAATATCAACATTCAAATAGATGTATACAGTATGGTATCACCTTTTAGTGGCACTGAATGTTTTTACCAGCTGTTTGTTATCACTGAAAGATAAACTTCTCCCTGAAATGCAGTGTTGTAATTAGCTGGTTATATGTTGTCATCAGATATGCTCATACAAGCAGAGATATATAATTGAAAATCCAGAGACACTATGATTTTTTTGTATATTTCACTACAATTTTATGTAAAAAGATTTCTCTATGCATCTCTACAGAAAAGAATCTGCAAAGTGACAGAAGCCAGATAAGTGATCAATAGTATTTTTATAAAGCAGAGTCTAAAATTTTAGCTTTATTTAAAACTGACCTTGTTTTTCTGCCGCTTTCTTATCAGGTAGTTCCTGACGAGCTTATTGCAATGGCAGAAAGGTACAAACAATTTCAAACCAGAAAAGAAAAAGATACACAAAGACCTTGGAGAAAGCTCTCAAAATAACTGTAATCCCTTGAAGCTACTGAAACAAAGTGATTATAGTTAATGTTAGCATCTATAGGCTTGAATTTATAAGTTTCATTTCTCATTTGGTTGTTTTCTGTACCTGTCCAATTTAAATAAACCATTTAATTTGGTTTCGAGGAGGCTTTAGTTAAATGCACTATCGATATATAAGAATGTAAAAGATAATTTTTCCTTTTATTTTCAGAGAACTGAATTAGTCATTGTAAGCCATGTTTGTCAGTGTAGCTTCAAAATACTATACCTTTGCCTTGATATCTGCATCTGCCACTGGCACAAAGAAGTATTTCTGAGGATAACTTAGTTATTTGAAAACTGCTCTCTTTGTAGTAACTTATGTTCGCTGAAGCAAGTTTTCTTTAAAACTTAAGATTAAAAGTCATTTTTGTTAAGACTTTCAAGGTGTTTTTAGAGGTCAGCATTTTCTTCTGATGGAGGAGAGCATGACAAGAAGTCCATGTTTGTGGTTAACTGGGAGGCAAACAGCTTCTACTCTTATTTCCATGGATGTAATATTCTAACTGAAAGAAAACCAGAGTTTAGTAGAGCAATGTTAACAAAGTCATGGAGCAACAAATACACTTGAAGGTCAGCTTTTATTTCCTTCAGATAAAGTTGATTCAAATTTTACATTTACAGTTTCTGTCACACAGATTCCTACAGATAATGGGGCATATTTTCTCTCTTTGGAATTTATATGGGAAGAAGTTATTCCTTCATTTGACGCTTGGTCTGAACTTGTGTTTACGTGTCATATGAGTAAACTAATAAACTGAATTTAGTGAAATGAAAATATTTTAATAAAATCATTCTATAAATGTTCTTTTGGTCTTGCCTCTTTATTTGCTCAAAATTGAGGTGAAATCTGGGCATTATTTAAGCCACTAGGTTATTTTGCCTTCAAAAAGTAGGCTAAAAATACAGACTTGCCATGGCTTCTCTAAGGAGACGCAAAGTATGTATTCACTTGCAGCTCAGCAGGTCCCAAATGCTGTGTATATCTCACCTGCATAATTTTAGTAGTAGGAAATATAATTTTTTTCTCTAACAGGTATTTCTTCAACATGAGAAAAACAGAGCTGAATTCCAGTTTCAAGACTGTCAGATTCATGCTGCATTTTGGTTTTGATAACCTTTCATATCAAGAGTCTTGCTCTTTGATAGGGGTTGAAAGATGCATTTCTTTCTACAAGATTCATGATACAAATACTCATTGGCCCAGTAACTTTTACTCAGTTGTACCATATTAGGTAGTGATTGCTTCCTACCCAAAGTCCAATGAAAAGACCCAATTCCAAAGCAATTCTGAAGACTCAGAAAGGAAAGTTGCTTCAGGAACTTCATATTATTTTGATACAAAATTCTCTCTCTATTTACTGTTGCTGGTGATTATCCTCTGCAACAGGTCTTCATCCACTCAGGAGTGGCGGTCTGAAAAATAAAAGCTAGACACGATCCCAGTTTGGGGGAACTGGAATCATTTATTGAACACGAGAACACTATTTTAAAGGCATCTGGGGCCAGACATGTTAATGAAGAGGATGAGCTATGTTAATTAGGGAATTACACAAGTTTTTACTACCGTTGCCCAATGGGTTAAATATTTCCCTCAATCAAAATTACATAGGGGGAAAAAGATTAAAGGGGTTTAGACATGGTCTGATACAATCATCTCAAGAGTCCTTCCTGATTTCTGCTGAAGCCAGGCTTAATCCATAAGGTAGAACTTTAACAGGTCTTAGGACAAGGGTCCAAACTTCTTGAATCAGGAGATGTTTGTCAGCTGAGCTTTCTTTTGCTGAAAGCTGGGTTTGGGCTCCCGTGGGAGCCTTGTCCTTCAGACTACTGAAGAGTAACTTATGGTACAGAACTTTTTGTTTTAAATATGCAAATCTACACTATTAGATAGCTAATGTAAACAGTGATTTTAATAGCTCTCCTGAAATATTGGGAATCTGTTGTTCAGTTGATGGCTTATCTGTCTTGCAAGGAAATGATTGCTTGCTTTGTCTTCCAGACTGAGCAAGTTGTATTGGGGAATAAAAAAGTGAGGCAGCTGAGACTTTTGCAGGCACTCCACAAAATATCCCAGACATTTCTGAAAGCAGTGATCCAGATCTCCCAAAATCCAGTCTGTGTCATTTGGCCACATGACACAAGAGTGGAAAAAAGCAGTTTTGACATGATATGAGCAGAATTTTTCCAGCTCTTTTGGATATTTCATTTTAAGTTGCTCTAGAAGATACTTCAGCAGCTTAAGACAACCTTTCCTGTTAAATAAATAAGAATTTATTAGGTACCTTCTACATAGTTCTAAATATGTATTTTACATATTTAAACATAAAGAATTATGCGTTAGTTGTGACATTCTTGATTCAGTACAAGATGTAATTGGCAAACAACTTCGTGGTTTACTTATTAAGGAGGTTTTGTACCTCATGTGGGTTTTGTTCTTCCTCTGAAGAAATCTGGAGAACAGTTTTTATAAAGTGAAAACTCATTTATTCATCCTGATCTGACTCAGCAGTTCTTTTCTCACCATCATTTTAGAAATTGCCTTGATATGAAGTGTAATGTTGCTCAGAAAGCTGAGTCATCACTCTTTTATGCTGTTTTTTATAAACAGGACTGAACTAGGGAAAGATTATTTAACAAGTCGTATCTTTTGCATTCTAAGGCAAGTTCAGAGTGTAAACCAGCAACTGTGATTGTTTCCACCTTTCATTAAGTAAATGCAAGTCAGACATTCAAATGAGTACATGCAGTGTCGTACTGCTATAGAACTATTATACCTAAAAGCCTTATTCTTGCTTCCTATTGTGAGTAATTACTCTTAGATAAATTTCTTAAATGCTAAACTGAAACAGCTAGTGCTAAACAGCACTAGCCTGGCTCACTCAGGCTTAAAGTAAAATATTCATATGAAATACCAACCTACAGCACTTTGTTCCATCAGATTCACAACACGTCTTTGAGTGGCCATGGTTCGTCATCATCTTCTTCTCAATATGTGAGAAGGAGAGTCGCCATGTGTTTCCTAAAGTTGAACACAAGACTGTTAAATTGTTACACAGCACTAAGTATCGGCATCTGTATCTAGAAAAAAAAGAGACACTTTGCATTTGCCTTAATTTTAAATATTGGCAATTTTTTTACCCCTGTAAAAAAAAATTATAATTTGGTGTCTGTAGTTAGTTAGTTCTTCCTTAATTCCCCAGCAGCTGTACACAAAGGCAATTAGAATGTAATTAATATAGAACATAGTTAATTGTGTGGATGCTTTAAATTCATAACAATATTTGGATTTACTTCAAAATTAAGCTTAATTCTGATTTTTCCTGAATTTGTTGAACATGATTTGCAGAATTGCACTACTCATAGAAATCTATGACCTTTGAATTTCTGTATGCTTACTGTGTTTTCTGGTTTTTCTTTGTGCAGCAGGCTTGTGAGTTTATCTCGAGTATGGTGGCTGTTCTAAAGCACTTATTTTTCTTCTTCTGGTCATGCTTCTGAAAATAATTGCTAACAGAGCTCAACACCCTGTTTTTAACACCAGCAATCATTTTTGTCTTCCTTTACATGCGTTATACTGTTTGCCTTGCCTGTTTGGCTCAGTTACTCTGCATTTAATTTGCCCAGAAAGAGATAGCCCAGTACAGCAGTTAACGATTTATTTAGCATTGATAACATAGGCATGCTAATTAAAAAAATACCAGATTGTCTGAAGTGTTTTTGCTAAAATCATCAGTTCTCATAATGCAATGACAAGTCAAGATGTTTCTGCAAACTAATGTAGGCTTGGTCTGGAGGAAACAAAAATAAAACGTTGTAGCCATACCAGAGTTCAATGAGAAATAATGTATCTTGATAGAAAAGTACACAGTTTGCTTCCTGCAGAAGTATCTGATTTCTGGGTGCAGTCCCACGTGCAGGGATGTTCCCTGCCTTTTTGGAAGCCTTTTAATTTATTTTTTTTCTTTACAAAACAAAGGAGTGTATAGTGCTGTTAAGTACAGCACGAGCATAGGGAAGGTTCATATCCATGTGTCTGACTGGAGTAGATTTAATATAATGTTCTTATGAATGGATAGTGTACAGCCTGCCAGAGCAGTTTTGTATTTAGATTTCCGTACAAGACAAGCAGTATCACAAATCTGATGTTTTAAAGAGGGATTTCAGTTGTCTTTGACCTGGATATATCCAGGATGAGATAAAGATCTGTACCTCAGAGGCACAGATCTGGATACCCTTTCTACAGCACTTGTAAGTGATCAGGTTGTAGAGAAGATATTTCATGACTTATTATTGTCCATATTTGAGGTACCTCTTAGAACCTTTTCTCTTTTGTTTTGCTTGGCTACTAAATAAACTGATGTCGATTTGAACTCTCTCCTGACTTTTGTTCCCAGCCACTGTTCAATTTTGAGGCCGTCCTGTGTGCTGGGCAGCCAGCTGTGCTTGACTTTCAGAGTCAAGATGATGTCCACTGATATTTCTGATGGAGGATTTTTGATCTGAAGAGTTATTGCAGGGCTTCCAGCCTTTTTCCTTGTCACAGTTACTTCCACATCTAATAACAAAGAAGAGTGATTTTTCATGTTAGATATATGTATATATATATACGCACACATATATAAGGAACCTTTTCTGAAGAATGTTAAGGTTTTTACAAATGAGGAATTCATAATCAATCAAAAGACATACCTGGGTTCAGTCACTGGCTCTTTATCCTACAGGATATGGATGTTAAATAAAACATTACGAAGGCCTGTTGATAAGTTCTATGAAATAAAGAACACTAGTTTTGAACTGCTGTGTTTGTTTGATTTACTGTGTAAGAATCAGAAATACAGTAATGTTTTTCAGTGACCTGCTTCACTGTTGAAAATACACACTGAAAAGATTTGACCACAATGTTTCTGAAGGCTTTGGAGGAAAATAACCCTATAAGGGGATACATTTTCTGTATCAATTGATATAAAATATTAGGCAATATGTAAAAGAAAGCTCTTTGTTGTGTACAAAGAGCCATTTGATGAATAGGTGCAAAATACACAGATCATGTAGGAAGTACCAAGCATACAATAGTACCCTTAATAATTGTTATTTTCATACGGAAAGAGGATTGCATAGTGGACTTAATCATGTAATATGATTAGCTCTGATGTATTTGTGATTCTTAACACAAGACCAAACTTGAGATACTGGGGACAGGAGGAATTACAGCTCCATTGCCACAAAATACAGTTGACGGGGAGGAAAACCCATTTTATTAACAAGAGGGCAATGCATATGCACACTGTAACTGGTTTTTTAGTACTCCTAGGTGAAGCTTGTTATCTCAGTACTTACTTTTAAAGTTTTTTACTTCTTGTTTAATAATTTCTCTAAGTGCTTGAAGCATTTTAAAGGCTGATAATTTTCCATCTTCATCTAAAAACTTCAACAAATACTTTTCTTTTGGATTTCTTTTAAATGTTAGGTAATAATAGGCTCCTGTGTCATCAGACTCATCCAGCTGAAGCCTTTCAACAGGTATTACCAGCATGATGTCAAACTCATTTGGTTGAGATATCTGCAAAATAGGAGAATACAACAACAAATGTGCAGCTTGAGTTTTATTCTCTTTAGATTTTTGTATCGATTGTGGTTTTATCTACAACTGTCTTGATGTACTTCTCATGTCTGGTGTGAAATATGAGCTTATTTCTGTGGATTTGTATTGCAAGATTACTGTGCATTTGGGTAGAGAAAAGCAATTTACTGATAACAGTGCACTTCCAAGCTTTCCAACTTATTAATTTTTAAAAAAGCTTTAAGATTCTCGAGCTGTTCTGAGTAATGCATAAATGCTGAACTCAGTCATCCTTTTGCACATAGGAATCATCTGTGAGAAAAAAATGCACTGCTATGTCTGAAGATGTTTTTATACCCCCCCCCCCAAAAAAAAAAAAAAAATAAGGGTCCACATATTTGACTTTGTTCCAGGGTGTGCTGGAACCAGGAAGAAAAGGTACTTCTTAATCAGAGAATGTTAAGGGGTTAGAATGGACCTGACAGATCATTTAGTCCAAACTCCTCTGCCGTGGGCAGTGACACCTTGATGTCTTATGATCAACCTCCCACTAGATCAGGTTGCTCAAGGCCTTATCCAGCCTGGATTTGAACACTATCAGGGTTGGGGCATCCACAGCCTCCCTGGGCAGGCAACCTGTTCCAGTGTTCAACCACCCCTACAGTACAAATTTCTGCTTAAATTAGCCTAAATTTCCCATCTTTCAGTTTGGATCCATTACTCCTGCTTTTTGAAAAAAGTATAAACTAAAAACTGGCACGGGGCCTTTCGTGTAGTGCTATACTGACGGGTCCTGCGGTTACAGCGGGCTCACCTGCGTGCTGTGCAAGAGCGGGGCTTGCCGTGAGTCCCGTTCAGGGAGCGTCTCTAACTGAATGCGCATACGTACACACCTTTCAGTAGGTTATTTATCACTTTATAAAGCATTGTGGTTAATTAACGCAGCCACTCTACAGTTTTGGGTCGGGAAGGGCCGGCTCAGAGCAGCAGGAGCAGCGCGCCGCCGGCCCGTGGGAGCCGCCCGCCACCTGCGGCCGGAGCACGGCCCCCGCACCCGGGCGGGACGGAGGGAGAGGCGCTGCTGGCGCCTCCGAACCCACCTTGACGCGCTCGTAGTAGCTCCCGGTGCTGTACTGCTCTATGGAGCTGAAGGCGCCGTCCCTGCTCTGGATGGTCTGGACCAGGTGCGGAACCACCATATTCACCAGCGCCGACGCCTCGGAGACGTCCCTGCGGCCCAGGCTAAGCCGCGACAGCACCTCGTGGAGCCGCAGGGTGTCTGGCGGGGATCGGGGAGCGGCCACGGGGGCAGCAGCCGCTCCGTCGGGCACCACCGCAACCTTCCGCGGAGCCGCGGGTACTCTGGTAGCCCGCGCCCTGCTCCGCGGGGCGGGGGGCGCCTCTACGCCGCCCGCCGGCAGGGCCGAGGCAGCGTGGGCTCGCCGCCCCGGGCGCCCGCCCCGGGCGGGGGGTCCGTCCGTCCGCGGCGCCCGGCGGGTCGTGGCACCGCTCGGGCTTTCGCCCGCGACGCGGCCCCGCGAGGGGCTGCGGGCTGCGCTCCTCGGGGCGCCCCGGCCCCGCGGAGCCGCGGTTCGCGACCCCCGCCTGCCCCGCGCCCGTGTGCCGCCCGCGCCGTCCATGGCCACCGCTTCTTCTCCGCACCCGGAGGACGGCGAGCACGGCCTCGCGGGCGGGGGAGTTCCCGCCTCTGGCCTCGGGCGAGTTCCTCTTCCAGGCAACGCGCCTCGGTCAGGAAACGAAACTCGCCAGGCGCGGGTTCAGTCCGGGCACGGCAAAGCTCTGACAACAAAAACCAGACCGCGCCGGGACATCCCGCGGAGACAACCACCTCCCTCTCTCCAATCCGTGGAGAGCGTTTTCCCGCTCCCGAAGGCCCCCTCCCTGCCTCCCTCCTCCCCGCGGGCGGGGCACAGGCGGCCACCGAGGGGCGCACGGACGCGCCGCTCCCGCCCACGGAGCGCCCTGCTCCGCCTCCCGCCCCGTATGAGCGGCGGAGGAGCCACGGTGACTGCCCGCCCGCCGCACGCAACGCCGGGAGGGCCGGCCCTGCCGCCATGTTCGTGCGGAGGGGTTGCCTCAGGCTGGCACTGTCGCCGGTGCCTCGCCCAGGGCAACGCCGGGCCGGCAGCGAGGTCGGGGCGGCGGCGCCGCGCTACGACGTGTTGGTGGTCGGCGGGGGCCATGCGGGGACGGAGGCGGCGGCGGCAGCTGCCCGCGGCGGGGCCCGCACGCTGCTGCTCACGCACAGGATCGGCACCATCGGTACCTCCGCGCGTACCCGGGCTGGGGCGGGGGAAAGAACCGCGGGCGCGCCGGGTCTCCCCGGCGTGAGAGCTTTTGGGCGGCGGCGGCGAGGGTGTCCCTGTGTCCCTTCCCCAGGGGAGATGTCCTGCAACCCGTCCTTCGGCGGCATCGGGAAGGGGCACCTCATGCGGGAGGTGGACGCTCTGGACGGGCTGTGCGGCCGCGTGTGCGACCGCTCCGGCGTCCACTACAAGGTGCTGAACCGCTGCAAGGGCCCGGCCGTGTGGGGCCTCCGCGCACAGATCGACCGCGGCCTCTACAAGGAGAACATGCAGGTGAGAGCGGGGCCGGGAGGATTTTTTCGTGTTAGGTGTTAGTATAAACTGCTGAAGATAATGAGGGAGGGACGCATGTTTTGTTTTTCATTATTTACCTAGCTAGGTACGTTGCTGTTTGGTACTTTAATGCACTGTAGGTTGTTGGAACTCAGCATACTTTAAAAAATTCTCCAGCATTTTAGATACAGGTCAGGCTTCATGACTGAATAGTTTCTTTTGAGCTTAAACTACTATCTGAATGAAAATTTCTACTTGATCGATCAGAATAGTACCATAACTGAGTATCTTCCCAGTTATGTGGTAAGAATGGAAGAGGGTGATAGATGTTCTGGAAATCAGCAGGATTTGGGATTGCCCATATGTTTCATAACTTCTTAGATTTTTGCAGTAACTCCTTTCATGACAGAAAGAAATCCTTAACACACCACTGTTGACAGTTCGTGAGGCATCTGTGGAAGATCTTATCTTGACAGAGCCAGAATCAGGCCATCCTGGGAAATGCCAAGTCGCAGGAGTCATTCTGGGTATGTGTTAGTAAATCAGTAAGTGCCTCCAGTTACTCCATGCTAAGAGCAGCCTTTGGGATCAACTTTTCTGATTTGTCAGTGAGAAAGATGAATTAACGAAGACATCTAGTTTAGGCAGAGTGTGAACTAAACTAGGTTAGTGTGTGTAATTACAAAGTAGTACAATGACAAAAATACCTGGACTGATAGGATATTGGGAGGTTACTTAAGTTAATTTTCTTCAGGCTAGTGATATTGAATCTCATCCTGCATTTTGAGATTTTATTTCGTAAATGGCATATGCTGTCGACAATGTTATGGGACCGTGGGGTTCTATTACTAACAGACTTGTACTTTATTACCCCTTGCTGTTCTAATAAACAAGCTTTCTGAAGTAAAGGCCTGGATATGATTTTTTTTCCCAGGAGCAGGTTTTCTGCCTTACAGGTAACTTTTTTAGGAATAATAAAAATACAGGTATAAATACATGCTGCTTATTGCAGTTATTACTATTAGTGCTTTCATTATTGAAATGCTGCTTTTGTTGTGTAACAGAAGATGGATAAACCCTCAGTGAACACTGTTAGTCTAGTTTTAGACAGAAGCACCAGAATACAAGGGCTTTGTTGATACTTAAATATGTACATTTCTGAAAACTTGCTGTTTTAGGGGATGGGAGCACAGTACATGCTGGGAGCGTTGTCCTGACCACCGGTACCTTTCTGAGGGGTATGATCCACATTGGGCTAGAGATGCACCCGGCTGGGCGGCTGGGGGACCAGCCAGCCATTGGTCTAGCTCAGACTCTGGAGAAACTGGGATTTGCTGTGGGCAGGCTGAAGACCGGGACACCACCAAGACTTGCCAAAGACACAATTGACTTCAGTGGTCTGGAGGAACATGGAGCTGACAATCCTCCAGTGCCATTCAGCTTCCTCAGTGAGGCTGTGTGGATCAAGGTGGGATAGCACACATCAAATGCACATAGAGCCAGCTGAGGAGTGGTTCTGGGAATGTTGTGCTCATAATCTGCCGGGGAGTTGGTGGCTGGGAAAGGGAGCTGGGATGTATTTGTACTGGAGGTGTTATGTTTCTGAGGACTCTCAATGCAAAGGGCTCTTTTATTGTTTGTGTTCTTTTGAAAGCAAGTACCTTCTTACTTTATCTTCTCAACTTGAGAACCAAACTTCTTTTACTTCTAGAGTCAGAGTTGTGTGAAATGGGATACTGATACTAGTATTCTTCATGTGCTGGTTACAAAATACATCTGTTATTATAGCTGTATTCTGGAGATTTATAATGTCTTGCTTTTTACCTTAGCTTTAAAATAAGGTTAAAATGTTGAAATTAGAGATCATTAGTAGTATTGACTAAGAAAGAGAAAGGTTGTAGTTATCCGCAGAACTCAGAAGTGGCATATTAACAGTAACTTAAGAGCACAAAAAGCTCAATTTTCCAAAGAAATTTTCCTTTCAAAGAACATTCTTACATAATGAAGTTGAATAGCACAGAGTTAAGTATCAGGAGTTAATTTTCCCCAGAGCATATAGGAATTGCAATAACCTATTAGAATCAGGATGAGGGTGAAAGTAATATTACTTGAAGTCCTTGGTATGTGTAGGAAAGGTTTTAAGAAGTTAAGGTGCAACATTATTACTATTTTGAATGTGAGTCTATTGAATTTTTCAGAAAAATCAGTCAAATACTTTACGTGGTAGGTTTTTTCCCTAAAATTTGAATTTAATTGCAGAGTTTTGAGATTTTTATCTTTTTTACTTCACTGAGACATTTCTTTTTTTTTTCTTCACCAAAATCTTTTATTCCCTGTTAGCTGTAGGGTCAGCACTTATTCTTCTTGCTCCAGAGCTTTAAATTCCTGTAGTCAGTTTGAATGCTGTGATATAACGTGTTGCTTTAATGGGGAGTATCCATTCTGTAATTAGTGTATGGAATACACTAATTAGTGTATGGAATCCTGTACAGCGTATGGAATAAAACTTGAATTCTACACTTCCAAGTTCTATTCTGTTCTCAGTCTGCTTTTGGGCATATTGCTCATGCTCTCTGATTGCTCATGTTCTATCTGTATGACAGCGCTACTTAACTCTCCAAGAAGTGAGAGCCAGCTGTCATGGAAAAGGTATTGGACATCCTCAGAATTGTTCAATAAGAGTACAGTGTTGTGACTGGATTAACTTAAAGTGAGCTTTGACCTCTTTCAGCCAGAAAGTCAGCTGCCATGTTACCTGACACGCACTACCCTGAAAGCCCAGCAAATTATCTATGATAACCTTCACCTGAACAACCATGTAAGGGAGACAACAAGGGGCCCTCGGTAAGTGTGTGGCATCACGCCAGGCTCTTAAGGGGACAAGTGTCAATCTGTTTGAAACTGAGGGGGTATCCTGCTTCGCTTCTGCAAAGTTACTTTTTCTCCATATCACATGGTGCTCATGGCCATTTACTGTTGCAGGTACTGTCCCTCTCTTGAATCAAAGGTTCTGCGCTTCCCAAACCGGCAACATCAAGTTTGGCTGGAGCCTGAAGGCTTGGAATCCAATGTCATTTACCCCCAAGGCATGTCCATGACACTGCCACCTGAGCTTCAGGAGCAGGTGATCAAATCCGTCCCAGGCTTGGAAAAAGCCAAGATGATACAGCCAGGTGAGGGTGATGAATAGTTTTAAATCTATTTGTTACATTGTTTACCAGTTAATGAAAAACAGATTTTGTTTAGAGCATAGCAAAACAAAGCAAATGAGAAACAAAGCTAATTCCTAGTTGCAGGGATTTTTCCTTGGTTGTTTTGAAATCATAAATAAAAGTTGAAAAGCTAAGTCATCCTGCCCCAGTGGTTGCCTTTGCTGACCTTCAAAATGCCTCCTGTAACATCTGTCTTGTTGTGTGTCATAGGCTACGGGGTGCAATATGATTTTTTAGATCCCCGTCAACTGACTGCTTCCCTCGAGTCGCGTCTTGTTCAGCGCCTCTTCCTTGCAGGCCAGATAAATGGCACGACAGGCTATGAAGAAGCTGCAGCTCAGGTGCGTGAATCTGACCCCATGTACTCAGCACTCAGAAAAGGGATATTGCCTTGGCGTTTGTCTGTGATACAGAGTCTTGTGAGGCCCATTTTTTGCTCCTCAGATGTTCTTACTTTTATTGCTCACCTCAATTCCAGACTTGTCCAAGATATTTTTACTTTTATTGTCTGCAGTGCTATCACTAAGACTGCAGTAACAAAAGCAATTGGAGGCACTGTCAAGTGTTTCAGCACGGAGACTGTGCAGTGGGTATAATTGAAAACATGGGAATTGTCTCTAGACACATCAGCAGTGGCCAAGAATCCCTTCAGGCACTCGTAGTGTCACAAGAAAGACACTGCCTGGATTACTAGCACAGACTATTGCATTTTTCTGGGTACTGTTTGACGTGTGAGTCTTTGGAGGCAGATGTGCTGATATTTTAGCTAAGAAGAGACCGATAAATGTGTTTGGGTTTTGTTTTCTGTCTGCCTAGGGTGTGATTGCTGGGATCAATGCCTGTCTGCGGGTTCATGGCAAGCCCCCTTTCATTGTCAGTCGCACCGAAGGCTACATTGGGGTCCTGATCAATGACCTCACCACTCTGGGCACCAGCGAGCCCTACCGGATGTTCACCAGCCGTGTGGAGTTCCGCATGTCCCTCCGGCCCGACAATGCTGATGCCAGGCTCACTCACAGAGGTGTTTGATCGTAGTGGCTCTTGCAGTGAGCAGCCCTGCCTGGTTGTAGGCCTTTGTCTTATACACTATCTGTCTCTGCAGGTTTTGAAGAAGCTGGGTGTGTGTCGCAGCAGCGATATGAACAAGCGGTTAAGATGAGAGCTGCTTTAGATGATGGAATTGCAACACTAAAATCACTTCAGTTCAGCATATCCAAATGGTCCCAGTTACTGCCAGAAGTTCCCATCAGTAGCAGTCGCAGGTCGCCTGTCAGGTAAAGGTTACAGTCAGAACTTTCTGGTCTGACCTACACTTGCTTTAGCACATCCTGCTACTGGTTTCACAGCATTTGTCCATGTTTCCTGAAACTGTCAGTACTCCAAGATTCCAGCTTTACCACCTTCAGGGAACACACATCTGATGTTTGCCTGTAGAGTAAGTGCTATGTTAGTGTTTTTATTATGCCATATTTCTTGGTGCTGACGTACTCCCAAAGCAAGGGAGTACTCCACTGGCCCCAGGCATCAGTTCTTGATGCCCTTATAGAGAGTGTCACCAAGTGGTGACAGTTTTACAGTGGGTTGCTGCTTTGCTAAAAGCTTGTTAAAGCAGTAATTGATTTCAGGGTGGTGTCAGATGGTAGCTTATAAAAAAAAAATCATTGCTTCCATTACCCGTTCTTTACTTCACCTTATCTTTTCTGTTCTGGGTGACTGGGTCCGTGAAAGGTTCCCCTTGGTGCCCCTACCTTGTCCCTTTCATCTTGCTGTCATTTTTCATAAAGAACCCCTCTTCAAGGGTTTAACAGCTCTTCTGTGTCCTGAGAGGAGATGGTAGGGAGTTGAGCTTGGCTCTGCAATTGTTCTGGCTTATCCTAAGAACTTTGTGAGTTTGAGCTGGGAACAATTGTAAATCTGCCTTAGAAAAGTGACTCCTTTCTACTATACTTTCTCTGCAGTGCTTTTGACATCCTTCAATATCAAGACGTCAGTATGGAGGTTCTGGCAAAAGCTATCCCAGAGTGCCTGGACAAGCTTGCTCAATGGAGACAACTGGCAGAGAGATTGAAAATAGAAGGTAGAGTACAGACATTATAATCTCTTGTGGTGATCTGTGTATGTTTTGTTCAGTAAGGGGAGAGCAAATCCATTTGTCCTAGTGTGTTTCATGTTGCTGTACACACTGATCAGAGTGTGTACCTTTTACCATAGGCCACAGCCCTTTGCATGCACCTGTGTTTCACTGTTGGGGTTGAAATCAGTTATTCATATTCACTCTTGGGGGTTTTTTATTCCTTAACTGCCCTTACTGACCATCCTTTGCTGACATGAGTAGAAAAAACAACCCATATACCGAAATTCCTGTAATAAATCAAAGAGCGTGACTTCTTCCAAGGTGGTGATATGAATTAGGCTCTATAGTCTATGAGGCTGGAAACTTCCTTAGGAGCTTTGGACTGTCACAGTGGAATTGCTCATTCTATTTCCAAGAATTCTTGCAAGTGACATATTTCACGTGAACATCTATATCTGGTTTCTTGTTTTCCTGATCATTACAGCTGCTTATGAGTGGTGTGTAGTCATCCAACAGCAGGAAATAGAAGAAGTACGTCGTGATGAAGCGCTCCAGCTGCCAGAGGACATAGATTATTTTGCCATTGATGCATCGCTTTCAGCAGAAGTGCGGGAGAAACTGGACTCCAGCCGTCCCCAGACGGTAAGATATTCAGCCACAGCAAGGTTGAGCAGCAGTGAAATCCCTTCCGTCTTCCCAAGGGACATGAGGGGTGGTGAAAAGAATCATGGAAAGGAATACCCACAGGTTTTGATCTCATTTCTCACTAGCTCCAGTGTGTAGGTTTGTTTTTGGTTAATTTGATTGTGTTTCCATGTGCAGATTGGTGCAGTCAGCCGTATCCCTGGAATCACACCAGCTGCTATTGTTAACCTGCTAAGGTTTGTGAAAACCAATCACCAGAAGACAGAGAAGCTAAAAGCTTTACCTCAGTCTGGGAAATACTTAACAGGGAAAATGTACTCAGAGAAAGCAACTTCACAAAGACAGATGTCAGCTGAGTTTTCTGAAGAGGAGACACAAAGTACCTTGGTTAAAACACCTTTTTAGAGAGTGGCACGGATCCTGCCACTGTGTGGCAAGATGACCTGTGCTCCTGACCCTCTTCACAAGTAACAGCCATGCTGGCCGGATCCAAAGCAGTTCTAGTTGTGTTCTGTGGCGGGGTCGTTGAGTAGAACAAAGATGATGAATGCACAAAATAAATGCTCAGAAACCTAAATACAGCCTGTGATTTTTCTGATGCAAATCAAGAGACAGGAGAACTGCTTTTAAAATTCTACTCATTTGGAAGGTGTCGGATAGTCAAAATCTGTTCTAAAGCATCTTGTAAAGGACAGTGTTTTGCTCTTATAAAATGAGTAAGAAATGTTACTGCACTGAACCCTATGGCAGCACAAGAGCATTTGAGTTGAAAAGCGTGTTCCATTGACTTTAGTACTTGTGTTCATAGCTGTGCAGTGACTACGCACAATCTGGTGTCTTGGTGTGGTGTCAGCCAAGAGGAAACACTTGGCTGTGGAAATGTGTGCCACATGAATATTTGAACTTACATAGGAGACCAACTGAATGCAAACATATCCTGCAGATGTTTTTCTCCTTTAAAATAAATAAAGCTTATCTTGAAACTCACTGAAGAACTTGGTTGTCACTTAGCTTTCAGTAGGGCCTTGACAGTTCACTGGATCACAGTACACACACAGAAGGTGAGGCAAGATTCACTACAGAGCTGGTGGAGGCTGCCGGATGAGACTGGCTGCCGCAGGCTGGGTGCTGAGGAAGATGGGGACCTGCCCCAGGAACCTCAGCTTGGGAGGTGTGAAGCTCACTGCGACATGCTGTGGGCCCAGGGAAGCATGACCCAGGGGTTTCCCATCAGCACTGGTCCTGCAACTGATAGTAATATAACTTGAATCTGAGCAAGATCCAAGTCAGTTGGATCAATTGGTCAGTCAGTTTGTCACTTGATGGCAAGAAACACTGAATTCAAGCTGTTGCTGTGCACCTACCAAAAATCCTTGCCTGACTTAGGCAGCAGTTTCTGGTGCTAGCCTCATTTCTGAACATCCTCTGAATTGACTGGGCAAACAAGCTTGAGAACACATTTTGTTACATTTAAATCATAGAATCATACAGGTTGGAAAAGACCGCTAAGATCATTGAGTCCAACCATAAACCATGTATCTATGTCATTTTGAAGTTATGATTCTGGACTTTGGCTTGTTTGCTCTGGTTGAGTGATTCCTTTCCTGGCCAGAGAAAGGAATCAGAGCAAATCCCTTTTGCTCAGAGAGACCCAGTCACGCAGCAGGAGGGTGGGCAGAGTTTACGGCTTTGTTTAGAGTGGCATCTGCCTGCCTGAAAGCATCTCCTTGTCACAGCCATTGTCTTGTACAGAAGGGCTTTAGGCATGTGATTGGTAGGTCAGTTAATGTCAGAATGGTTCAGAAAAGCTAACATATATCTGCCCCATTTTGTCTGTAGCCTGTTTTCCTTCCAGTCTTGGCTCAAAGATTTACTTCAACCTTGTAAGCCTTAAGTTCAATTTATGGAAGGCAGCTATGCTTTCTGTGGTCTAACTCAGACTCCATGAATGGTACTGGTGAAATTCTAGCTATGTGAATCCAAAGAAACCCTGAATCCTGTATGTCTTTGTCTATTCAAAGCAGTGGAATTTCTGATCAAGGAAGTTTTATGCTTCCTTCACTGCATTATTTTGATGTTATGTTTTGTTTTGATGTACCTATATCTGTAAAATCTTAGATCTAGTTTTTACAGACTAGGAAAGAAGCCCTATTGACACCTTCATCTTCTCCCTTGTAAGCCAATTGTGCAGTCTCAAGACGGTATTTCCTAATTCTTGTTATCAGTCTTTTGACAGTAATACTTTGCTTTCAGTAATGTATGTCTTTAAAGGCAATTGCCTTGCACCCTACTACAAAAGTAAACACTTTTTCCTCAGCCTTCTGTGCTAAATTTATTTCTGTGCTTCTGGTTTCACATATGCCAGCATAAGTCAAAGGGTGATTCCACTGGTCTGGGGTGCACC
Organism: Corapipo altera; assembly: GCF_003945725.1. NCBI lineage: Eukaryota > Metazoa > Chordata > Aves > Passeriformes > Pipridae > Corapipo > Corapipo altera. The sequence continues at coordinate 7,235,984 of NW_020884890.1, forward strand.
AGTGTCAAAGGAAGAGCAGGAGTGGACTTTTGCTTTTCTTACTTTTAACAATTTGATAATGTGCAGCTGTGGTCTAAGAAGGAGGAGAGAGTTAACTTCAGGGGAAATTGAAGTCAGAAATGTATGGATGCATTGCTTTTCAGCACATCTTCTGTAATAACTGCTTTATTTCAGCATGAAGTGTGTCTTTGGCCATGGGTAAGCTCCCTTATTAAGATAAGGTGCCCTCTGTTCACATATGTGGGTTAATGACATCCATATCTACTGAAATGGAAAACCTGGTGTGTTCGTAAATTTAAGGACTGGCTGCCCCTCAGGTATTGGTTTCATGTATAGAGGGCTTGCAACAATATCGTGTTTGTTGAACAGTTCTTGTTTGAGAAGACTTTTAACATAAAATCATAGTTCTATTCATTTTGTTAAGAAACCAAGCACAGAAAGCCTAAATAATCTGCCGTAAATAGCACTGGCACATAGGATGCCCACATTGTGCCATCTGTTCTGTAACCACCAAGGACTTGTTACTAGGCCCAAGGTTTGGCTTTTACATGAAGGCAAAGTGAGCTTAGATCCTCACAGATCCTCACAGGTCTTATGGTCTTGCTAAGGCCGACAGAATGGGAAGGGCAGAACAGGAGGAGCCTGCTTTTGATATGTGTGCCTGCTTGCTTTTCCTTGTCTGTGCAGTAATTAATTGCACTTTGTCCTCCTGCAATCCTTGCTGTGACCAGGCAGGCAGGGAGGGAGTATGCATGGTTAGATTGACCTAACTTGTTTCACATACCAAGGGTCTTTGTGTTCCCTGTTTCAATATGTGTGTCTCTTTCTTTTCCGTCCTGCACAACAGAGGTCTGATGATCAGGCCTGATCAGAACTGATTTTTCCTCAGTTCTCTGTCATTCTATCTTGTACCAGATTTTTAAGACAACTGTTGTCTTCCCTTCCTATTCTGGTTTTCATTTAATATGGTACTTGGACCAGTTCCTTCTTTTTTTCTTTATATCTGCCTGGAAGATGAAACCAAGAGAAAAATGGAAAAATATTTTATGCTAGGAGACACTAAAAGCTGCCACCACCACAGCCTTTGATGGCCTTAATGCTGCTGGGATGTTTGCTATTGTGCAGCAGTAGCTGAACTATGTGGTCTGCCTTAGTCCCCCACTTAGCTGGCTGCTGCAAGCACAGATTTTAGATGCTCAGGGGTTACCAGCTTTGATGCCTACACCTCCCAGGTTGTGCTCCTCCACTCAGAGATAGGATGTCATTTAGTGGATGCTGGGAGGGAATCTGCTATTCCCTCAGAGATGCTGTTTCCACCAAGGACATGCTCTCTGTGCTTTCCCACCAAACCGTGGCCTGTGCTGCTCAGAGTCTGCTCAGGGTGTTATTTCTGTCTCTCTCCTTGACTTCATGGGGCTACTGAGAATTAAAAGGTGTCTTTCCCCTCCTGTGACCAAAATTAGTGGTGTCCAGAGCTTTCATCTGGGAGATGGGAGACTTGTTATGCAATTGCTCTTACAGAAAGAGCAGAGAAAAAAAAGATTGATTCTTGATCTGTTGTTTTAAAAACAATGATGCTGTAAGGAAACAAAATTTGCTTTCATCTCTTTTGTTTCTAAACGTCTGTGCAAGTTTAACCCTGCATGTGTAACTCTGAGGGAGGAGACATATGTGGATCCCCATCAGAGACTCTCTGACCCCATAACCACTGTCGTGAGGTCACCATGCACAGTGCCTGGGCCTTGACTTCTGTACCCAAGGGTGCAGTAGCGGCAAATCCTCTAGCCTGAAAGCTGGAGGCTGCACCTTGCTCACCTCTTTGCAGTCTTAAGACTAGATGCTTTAACATCCTGTGATATCTCCTTGGGGTGCTCATCTATGAACAGGCTCGAACCTGTCCTTGTCCTCAGCTTCCCTATCTGTGCCTCTAGAAAGTCAACACTTCCTTGCTGTGGGAGAGGGTCAGCAGAGTTGCTAGAAGTGGGTGCTAACGGCTCCCTGGGAGGAGCATGGTTCAGCAAAGGCCCATGCCGTGGTAGAGACAGGGGGCAGAAGAAGTGAAGGGTGAAGGCATTCTTGTCTAGCATCAGCTGCAGCCCCCAGAACAAGCCCCAGGAGGTACATTTTCAGGTACCACTGGGAACCGATAACACACACAGTTCTTGTTCCAAGTGACTTAGCGCTTGATGTGGTTAATTGAAGAGCAGGCGCAGAGCCAGGTGGGAAATGAGCTTGGTCTGCCTCACAGGGCAGCAAGAAGAGAGGGGAGTTGACCACAGCCTCGTGACTAGCTTCCTCGGTGGCAATTTACTGTGGCTTTACTTGAAAATTGCAGTGTATGACCAGGTGGTGGCCTATGTCACAAGCAAATGGGATTTTTGGAGTCACAAGTGGAAAGGCTGCTGTGGCTGGTACTGCTGAGCTGGCGCTCCAGCAAAGTTTTGTCCTTGTCCCACTGCACCTTGGGAGACTTTGACCAGGTGGCCATGTGCTGCTTTGGTGACATTGCCCCAGAGCAGGGTTAGCGGACAGTGGGGGGAGTCAGGCACAAGCTGGAAATTGCAAACCAGATGCAGTGGTCACGTCACAGGCTATGATCTCAGCTCTCAGTTGTGCCACGTGTGTAGGAGTCCTGCAGATGCGTAGTCAGAAATGAGTCGCAGGAATTACTCTCACAAGGAAGTGACTGCAGCGGAGCACAGCTCTTGTTCAGGTTTGATATCCTTCTCCCAGTCTGTGTGTACATACATACATCCCCTCCTTCTCCAAGGGATTAGGATACTATCATCCATAAAAGTGCTTTAACAGTAGCAAGGTGTTAGTTATTAGTTATTGTTACTATTATTACAATTAGTTATTATTACTAGTAATAACAGTCAAGTAGGAACAAACATAATTAGATTTACATTCTTTCTTTTTTTCCTTTGGGAAAGGCTATTTAAGGGCTTGTTTTACATAGAGACAACTCAAAGCCAACAATCCTACACCTCTTTCTTCAAAATATCCATGTCCTGTTAGCAGAACCACATTCCAGCTTATAAAATTAAATATTCATTAAATATCTATGAAATATTTACTAATAACAAAATACATAATATTAATAAATAATAGCAATTTTATTATATATAAATAATAACTAATTATAAAAAACGAAATATTCATTCATTTGGGAGGGTTTCACTTTGTTTACTAAGGAATTAGTTTAGAATTCAGTTTCAAAATAGGAACTACACTTTTTTAAGAAGTCTGGCAACTGCAATATTTTAAAAAAAGAGGCATTTTATTAATTTATATAGATGTACAGATATATTTAATATATCATATATACATGTGCTTGTGTGTGTGTACATATATACATGCATATATCAAAGAAAAAAACGGGCATTTTGCTTGAAATGTGCCCAGGTGGCTGCAGATAAACAGAATCTGAAACTTTCTTTTAAATTTCATGCCAACCTGCAATCAAATCCCCCCAGGAGGCAACATTGGTCTTGCCTTTTAGCCAGTGTGCAGCTCTGGAGTCAGCTGGTTCACCAGCTGGCTGGCTGTGCTGAGCCCTGCAGAACAGGGACCTGGGGTGGGGAAACAGGCTCTGCTCTGGCTCTTCCCCTTTGTGTTAAATAATCCAGATTTTACTGGGCTGAAAGGGAAAAAGTGACTGTGACTGCTCCGGGCAAGGCAGGCAGGGCTCTGAGTTAGGGGTAAGCTGGCTCTGCTTATTTCCATTGACTATATAATAGAAAACAATAGCATATTAACCCATGGATCTGTGTTTGTGCTAGGCCTGAGCTTGCAGATGCTCTCGGAGAATCATGACCAGATTCTTGGATTGCTTTGCTGAGAAGATCCAGGAGAAAGCCCTAGCAAGTACCTCAGCACGCTGAGGGTAAACCTGCTGCTACCGCATCCTTAAAAGCATGCACTTGGCCCATGGGAATGCTTCACTAAAGAAAGCTTAGGTACCTTCAAATTTTGTTTCGTCGTTTTTTGGGTTTTTTTAAGGAAGAAATAAGCAAAACCTGCACAAATTCAGAGCTATTAAGCATGGGCACAGCCCCTTGGCAGCCACCCTTTTTGCACCCTGCTGCTGCCCCACCATCCACCCACTCACAGGCTGGATACCATCCATCAGGTTAGCTCTGATTTAGCCCCATGTTTCCTCACTACTTCGCTCAGCATCTTTCAAGGAAAATACATGTTTAACTGTCATCTTATCAGTGCAGAGAAGCTAGCAGATTTGAATTATGTTGTGTAAATATTTGAAACATAAAAGGATTAAAGAATAATTGATAGGCAGCCAGAGAACATAACCTGATTTTTAAAAAAGTAGGCAATTATGTAATTGACTTACAATGCAGAAATAATCTGAAGGGACTTAAGAAGATTCAGAAAAGGCTAAAAACCCACAGTTTTCTGTGTTTGGGGAACCAATACAGTTTTGCCATCTAACAGGTTTTCTTCAGCTCTTTTGCACCACAGGTGCTCTCTTCTTCCTCCTGAAGTGTAGCCATTTCAGACCTCTTCTTGAAAAGCAGGTTCTTGTAGAAAGGGGCTTCGGATGAAGCAGCCACTTTGAGCAGGACCTCAGAGGTGCTCAGGGCACCTCAGGATGTTGCTGGGGAGGCAAGAAGCTTATCCGCACTCCCATCACCTCCTCTGCCCCCTAGGCTCCCTCTAGGCACTACATAAACCCAGTGGGTTGTATTTTTGATCCAGACCGAATTTATGGTGTTCTTAAGCAGGTATTGAATCATTTAGCACTAATGAGGAAAAGGACAGCCCCATACAGTACAAAGATTAATTTGTTTCTACACAGTTTTATGTTGACCAAATCTAAAATATAAATATGCATTTAGAGAAATAATAAATTTTTCAAAGTTTGTCAATACCTTTCAAAATATAGTGAGACAACTATATTCACAATGTGAAATAGTCTTCAACCTGCAATTTCAGTAAAATCCACTATTTCAGTTATTAGCCTTGCACAAGCTGGTCTGAGATATAATTAAAATGCCTCAGAGCAGCAGCCTGGGCAGAGCCCATTTTATTTCAACCTAAACTGTCCACGTAGGGAACCAACACTGAGGAACAAGTTACGTGATTACAGCAGCTACAACTGCACCGCTCAATTTCCCCACGCAGACCAACCAGCCTTTGTTGTATCTGACACTGAATACTTCACCACACACATTTTTTGAGTATTTCTGTGTACTAAAAGCCTCCCAAGACCTCCAGACCCCCAAAGTATGCATCATCAACTAGAAAGGATACTGTTTTAAACTTCCAGCTCCCCACAGCCACCTTCAGCAACAAAACTGAAATAATATTACATGAATGTATTACTCCAGCCAGTTTTCTGCTTCATTACCAGAGCAGTATACTTTCACACTTCTTTCTGTATAAACACCACCAGCATTGCAGGACAGTGGGGAAAGAGTTAAGGACAGCTGTGAAAATTGCTTACAGAAATAAGCAGTCAGAAGACAAACACAGTTCTCAACTATGAACATTTATTAAAAGTTTGATCAAAGTAGTTTTATTCCCAAGTTTTGTTTACAAAAGTCTAACAATTTCCCCAGGTAGTCAAAGATTAATAAAAGAACTGAAATGGGTTTACATTAGTGCATAGAAAGCAAATCTGGTCTATAAAAGTTAAAATTAAAAAAAACAGAATGTGTAAAATTTTAGGTTTTAAATACATGAAAGCAATTGCTAGTATGGCAGACAGCGTTCACAAATGTGTTCTTACTGCACATATTGTGAAGTTGTTGGATTCAATACTGACTGTTCTCCAGGCTTAAGGTTTTTCTCCTCCTAGATAGAGGCAGAACCACTCCCTCTGCCCCAAACTACACAGCTGACTCTCACCCCCCTGCTCATCATGGGCCATCTGACCATGAACCACCCTTCCAGCAGCTTTTGCAGTTGCTCTGATCTATGCACAGCTGACCAGAGGTGAGGGGTGTCTCTTCCAAGAGCAGCACTGCACTGTGCTGTCTCGTTCCGCTGCTTGGGATCAAGCGCGAGTGCACTATCGCACCTGATTTTGCCCTAAGGATTTGAATCAGTTGCCTATTACAAGATAATTTGCAAACTGCCACGGAGCAGACACCCAGCTGTAGACAACCCTGTGCAACATGCACAGAGCCAGGGGTGCATATCCACCACTGTGGACAGGGTGTTGTGTATCCAGGCCACAGTGGCCAAACCAAACATGCTGCACCTACAAAGGAATGCGTAAGAAATCTAACGCACACACCTGCACTGTGAAGGCAGGTCTTGTGCCAAAGCCGCTCTGCCTTTCAACCAAATTAGAACTTTGCTCAACCAGTTTGACCAAAGTCTCTTGGAAAAAAGTCAGCGGTTTAACTGAAAAGCATGCAAAGATTCGGCCAGATACTTTAAGTTTTATTATGGCAAAAGTATGTCTGCCTCCATATTGAAGTTATGTACTTCCTGTTGCCTTGGGGACGCTAAAACCTCCAGAAGCAGCATTTAAGCAGCACAATGAGAGTCCTTTGCTGAATTCCATAGCCCTGCTGTGCTATGAAGCCCTCTAGCCCTTGCTTCCACTGTATTTGGCACATCTGTACCTTCAAACATGGGTGTGTAATGCTCCAAGGCTTTGCTGTAGTTAAGACATAGAAAATGAGAAGAAAAGGAGAAAATATCCAAACAGAGCAAACAGAATATAAAAGTAAGTAACAGCAGAGTTCAGGTCTATCCAAGCAGTACAGCTACAGATTCCTGCAGAGCAAGCACACAGCCAGAGAAGGAAAGGAAAACAACTGAGAGAATACAGCCATTACAGGGAGAACAGACATACTGCTGCCATGGAACAGTAAGGATTTGAGTCAGTTGCCTATTACAAGATAATTTGCAAACTGCCACGGAGCAGACACCCAACTCTTTTTGACCTTATGTGGGGATGCTGTGGGGAAATCATGTGAAAGGTTAGTAAAACAGCTGTGTCATTATGCAAAGTCAGGTCTGATTATCCATTAACTGCTTGTCTCCGTTAACCAATGCAAAGCAAGACTTCTATGCTGGAATCCCCAATTATTACAGCTAGTATGTTTCATAGCCCAAAACGTTTCACTTGGGATTATTTATCTAGTGATTAATAGTAACCTTTTGGACTAGGTACCAAAGTCCACTTTAACTGTTTGACCCAAATCTTCAACCCACTGTTGAAGATAACAGGTACACCGTCCCACCATGTTTGGTGCAGGCTACAACAGTGGATCACTCAGATTGCATCAAAGTGTAATTCTAAACAAAGTTTAATTTTTAAATTTGGCTACTGAATGTTTTACCATATATTAGAAAACATTTATGTAAAAGTGTTTTATCTTGAAAGAGCTACACAACAGTTAATCAGTTCCCCAGAAAAGTTTCTGCTTGCAATTACAAAAATCCATGTACAAAACTTATGGGCCTAACACTGGATTCTTTGTCCGTGCCTTTTTAACCTCAAATGTGTTTTTGTTCACACTATTTCTTCTTCCCAATATGAAGAAGTCTCGGTTTACTCAATGCATTACAGAATGCACCAAAATACTGTAGGCTGTTCCCTGATATTTGTGCTATTCAATCAAAAAATGAGTCACAAAGCAAGCACCAGAAAAGTAATTTTTTAAGGCTTAGATCAGTTAAAAATAATAAACCTGGAGCTGAATTTTGCTCTGCTCTTCAGAAACAGATAATTTGAGTATTTGCTTTGCAACTCCTGAGCATACTAAAGTAACAACAATCCTTTCTTATCCCACCAGGTCTAGAAATAGGTTTTGTCATAAACTTAATATTAACCCAAAGAACACAGAGACATAGCATTGAACTTCTGTTTTAATGGTCTCAAATTCTGTGACAGATTTTTGGTCTCAAGTTTCCATTTTAAAAAATTTATCGATTTTAAAGACTAATAACTTAAACTGCCACGAAACAAATGGTCCACAAACATTCCTTTCCTTCTGAAGCTTTTACGATGCATTGTAATCATTAACCAGTCTTTCACTATTAAACTTAAATGGCCAATTGAGACAAACAGTTCTGAGACCGTTCTTCCACCACTGATTAAGACTGAGGTGGCAGCTGCAGTACAGAATTTTCATTTAGCCTTCTGGGCCTTCTGGGCAGACTTTGTGACCTTGCCAGCTCCTCCAGCCTTCTTGTCAACTGCCTTGATGACACCAACAGCGACCGTCTGCCTCATGTCACGTACGGCAAAACGACCTGAAAACAAAAACACGTGTTATGACTATTGTCTAGAGCTACAGAACTCACAGTGGAAATTCCACAGCAGCAACACACAGCTTGAGATAAGTGGGCAAATGCTGCTCTGGGACCAGACTGGGACAGTGACAGCACCCTCTGCAAAGTATCCCTGGACTTTTGGTTCCACTTCCGAAGTCAAAGCTTTTAACAGCATTTCACAGAACACAGTGCATCCCTACACTTGAAATCAAGGAGTGTCTTTTCTAGAAATCAGTATTAACACACTTTAGGAAATGCCTTACCAAGAGGAGGATAATCAGAGAAGCTCTCAACACACATAGGTTTGCCAGGGATCATATCAACGATAGCAGCATCTCCAGATTTCAGGAACTTGGGGCCATCCTCCAGCTTCTTGCCAGAACGACGATCAATCTTCTCCTTGAGCTCAGCAAATTTGCAGGCAATGTGAGCAGTATGGCAATCCAGCACAGGGGCATAGCCAGCACTAATTTGGCCAGGGTGGTTCAGGATAATGACCTAGGAAACCAAGGAAGACAAGATATCATCAGAACAATTTTGAATATTGATGTGTCTTACAAAGCCAAAGAATTAACAATATTTGCTTCAAGCAAATGCATCTCAGAATAGAAGCCTATGTCACTTTATAGCTTAGCCTATAAGTGAGGAAAAAACAAGACTCTTATTTCAGAATACAAAGCTACATTTTAAACAGCTCAAACAGCTGCAAAAAATACCTGTGCAGTGAAGCCAGCAGCTTCCATTGGAGGATCATTCTTGCTGTCACCAGCAACATTGCCACGGCGAACATCTTTCACAGACACGTTCTTAACATTGAAGCCAACATTATCACCGGGCAGAGCTTCGCTCAGGGCTTCGTGATGCATCTCAACAGATTTCACTTCAGTTGTTACATTGACAGGGGCAAATGTAACCACCATGCCTGGCTTCAGAACACCAGTTTCCACACGGCCAACTGGTACAGTACCAATGCCTGTGAAAGAGAAGCAACATCAGTAATTCAGCTTAACGAATATATGCCCTTATGACAAAAAAAACACTTGATAAAAATATGTGGGTTTGAATTGAAAAATACAGCTCTTGGGCAAACACCTGCATTTCTGGCCCATACATCAGCTCTTGTGGCAAGTGAGCAGCATTATAGAAAAAACATACCACCAATTTTGTAGACATCCTGAAGAGGCAGACGCAGAGGTTTGTCAGTTGGACGAGTTGGTGGCAGGATACAGTCCAAGGCTTCAAGGAGGGTGGTTCCACTTGCACTGCCATCCTTTCGGGTGATCTTCCAGCCCTTGAACCAGGGCATCTGCAACAAAAACAAGCCCAGCTATAAACTGACTGCGCAAGGCTGAAGAAGACTAAGTGGTGTATCTTAGCATTCTCTTATTATCTGACTTTTTTATTATTAAAAAGAATTTTTAAAAAGTCTTAATTTGATTCTGGACCTTGTCAATTCCAAATGTAATTATTAAAAAGCATGTGCATTTTATAATTCCATAATTTATCTCAATAATCCTCCTGAATTCATGTCTTAATAGAAACAACTGTCAAACCTACATTAGAGCTAGGCTCCAACATGTTGTCACCGTTCCAACCAGAAATTGGCACAAAAGCTACAGTGTCTGGGTTGTAGCCAATTTTCTTGATGTAAGTGCTGACTTCTTTGACAATCTCTTCGTATCTCTTTTGGCTGTAAGGTGGCTCAGTGGAATCCATCTTGTTGACACCAACAATCAGCTGTTTGACACCCAGGGTGTAGGCCAGAAGAGCATGTTCACGGGTTTGCCCGTTCTTTGAAATACCAGCCTCAAATTCACCAACACCAGCAGCAACAATCAGGACAGCACAATCAGCCTTTGAAAAGAAAGAAAAAAAAAACCCCCACAAATTCAAAACTATAGTTACAGTGCTTGTGCATTTGCCAACATATTATAAGAACCCCCCTAAGTAAGGAACAACATTCCCCAACTTTCCAAATCTTTGGTTTTATTTACATACCTGAGAAGTTCCAGTAATCATGTTCTTAATGAAGTCTCTGTGTCCAGGAGCATCAATGATGGTTACGTAGTATTTGCTAGTTTCGAATTTCCACAGGGAAATATCAATAGTAATACCACGCTCACGTTCAGCCTTCAGCTTGTCCAAGACCCAGGCATATTTGAAGGAACCTTTGCCCATCTATGGTTAGAATAAAACTTAGTTTACTTTTTCCCCCCCCTTTTTTTTATAAAGAAGTTATGTATCTGCATTTACTTCACGAAGATCATATGCTCGCTAAAGAGCAAAATCTAAGAATAGTAAGTGACTCAATACTGGAGAACACTGCAGCTCATGAAACAAGCAACAAGATCCGCTTGGCACTACTTGTGAGAGATGCCAACTGTTTTCTGTTTATTGAACCTGTTGACACTTCAGCCCCATTGACAGCTTGTTAATTGTGGTAATGCATCTTTGTGACAGAGCTCCTGAGAGTGAGTTCTACTATCAAGTGTCCTTTACCAATTTAAGTTCTCTCACTAATGCAATCCTTGTGATAATCAACATTTTAAGTGCCACTCTGTTTAACATCTGCCAAATTTTTACTCTGCAATGCTGTTATTAAGACCCATGCTGTTATTACACAGAAAATATAATCGGTGAAACTTCCTGATTTTCAAATTAAACCTTAATAGAGCATCTTCTTTTAATTCTATTCTTTTCCCTTCCCTTGCTCTACACTCCACAATTCGAGTTTCTCCAACGAACACCATGGAGGATTGAACACTTACACACTTGTTCTACCTCGGGGACAACTGCAACCCAGCTGCCGCCCTGCGGCCGCACAACACTGAGCCACTTGTTCAGCTACCAGGGCAGCGGCAACCAAACCGCCTCCTCGTGGCCGCCAAACACTTTGCAACTTCTCTTTACAACTAAGGGTTCTCTATTTATTCCTGCACCCCGGACTTTTGCTAGGTGCCACCCCATGGGCCCACGCACCTCAGCCGCTTCCTTCTCGAACTTTTCGATGGTTCTCTTGTCGATGCCCCCACATTTGTAGATGAGGTGACCGGTGGTGGTGGACTTGCCAGAATCGACGTGGCCGATGACGACGATGTTGATGTGGGTCTTCTCCTTTCCCATTTCGGATGTAGTTTAGTTCTTGCTTTGGGCAAAAGAGAATTGACACCTGAAAATTCCGCAGAAAAAAAGCTGGTTACAATTCGGTCCCGAGGGGCAGCGATGGCGGCGGCGCCACATGCAGGGCGGCCCGGCCCGGCCAGAATGGCGGCCCCGCCCCGTCGGGGGAGGGGAGGAGCGAGGCGGGCAGGCCGGGGGCCCCTTCAGAGCGCCCCTTACATCACCCCCTCCCCGAGCTCGAGTTACCCCGGCGGCGGCGGCCGGACCGCGAGGCGGCGGCGAGCGGGCCCGACGGGCAGCGCGAAGGGCGGGGCCGCCCCGCTCCTTTGTGTGACTCACCCCGCCCGGGCCGCCGCGTCCTCCATTTTGTGGCGCTGGCGGCGGGCGGGGAAGCGGAGCGGCCATTTTTTCACTCGTGCCCCGTCCCAGCGCCCCCCGACGGCCCTCGCACCAACCCGCGCGGCCCGGGCCCACCACTCGCGGGACACAGCAGGAGGTGCCGCGCGCCTCCCGCCCCATACCCGCAGGGACACGCCGCTCCCGGACCCCAGCCCGGACAAGGGGGATGTTCGCGTGGGAATCGTGTAAGACGACGCGCCGCCATCTCGCCGCCCCGCGCCCCTCTGCTCACCCCCCTGTCCCACTCCCCAAATGAACCTCCAACCTCTACTCCCTCCTCCCCTCGGCCCTCACCACGCCCGGGGCTCAGCGCTCGCCAGGCCCCCGGGGGGAATGCGGCGCGGCCCGGCCCGCCCCGGCCCATCCCAGCGGACGCGCCTCACCTACTGGGCGTCAGCAGACCCGGAGCGAAAAAGACCGACGGCGTGAGCGCCGCCCCTTATATAGCTTGGGCAGGGGGCGGGGCCTGGGGACACGTCACCGCTCCCGGCGGCCCCGCGGCCCCGCCCGGGCACGGAGTGTCCCCGCCCCCGCCGCCCTCTGGGGCTCTGCGGGACTGGCTGCTCTCTTTCTGCGGGACATTGACTGCCCCGCTCTTACGGGGCCCCTGGTCTTGCCTGGCCCGGCCCGGCGGGGAGCGAGGCCGGGCTCGCGGTGCACCGAGGGGCTGCGGCGGGAAGGGGAGCGGTGCCCCCTCCCGCGCCGGGATGGCGGGCGGGCGGGAGCGGCCGCCGCGTCCGGGAGAAGAGGGGCGGCACCGACCGGCGCCGGCCCCCCTGCAGGGCCCAGCGGCACGGCGGGCCCGGGGACCAGAGGGAGCGTCAGGCCCGGCGTCATGGCCGGTCCAGGGGGGCGCGGCGGCTCCCGGCGAATTCACTGTGCCCCTCACTGGGGACACAAAGGAACGCAATTAGCGAGATTAGAAACGTTCCGTGAGTTACCCTGACAGGCAAATAACAAATGTCGGCCAAACTTCACCGCATGCGAGACCCCCCCCC
>NW_020884890.1:7926784-8235847 GCF_003945725.1 Corapipo altera
CTTTCTTTCTCTCTTTTTTCTTTCTCTTTTCTCCTCTTTTTCTTTCTCTCTCTCTTTTTTCTTCCTCTTTCTTTCTTTTTTCTTTCTTTCTTTCTTTCTTTTTTCTTTCTCTCTTTTCTCCTCTTTTTCTTTCGCTCTTTTTTCTTTCTCTTTTTTTCTTTCTCTTTCTTTCTTTTTTCTTTCTTTCTCTCTCTCATTCTCTTTCTTTCTTTCTCTTTCGTTCTCTCTTTCTTTCATTCTCTCTCTCTTTCTTTCTTTCCTGGTCACCACAGAGAAAAGTAGTGACCCTTCTCCTCACAAGGAAGTTGTAACTGCAATGAGATCTCCCCTCAGTCTCCTGTTCTCCAGGCTGGACAGACCAAGTGACCTCAGTCACCCCTCATACAGCTTCCCCTCAAGGCCTGTCACCATCTTTTTTGCCCTTCTTTGGATGCTCTCTAAGAGCTTAATATCTTTCTTATATTGCAGCACCCAAAACTTTTGTATTTCAGAATATTAACCTTTCAAAATATAATGGATTTCCTTTGTATTTAGAAAACAATCAATACATTTAATAAATGATAGACATGCACACCCATATACGTGTGCTGTACAACAATCTAATACAAAAAAAAATGACACCATTCTGAAAAAAAGTAAAAATCAGATGTGACTCTAGTGATTCAGCTTCACATTCAATTTCCCTCCAAAATGTAACCAGTTGAAATAACAAACCTACCTGGATTCCAGCGGGATTAATCAAGTCAAAGGCTCCTACTGTATTAAAAACAAATTTCACTACTTTGTTGAAGTTATCATCACCAATACTCCAGGAAGCATCAGTCAAGAACACTATATCTGCTTTGGCACCTCTGCATACTGAAAGATGAAGAAAAGGAAGTCTTAAAACAAATCAACCATATCATCATAAAATAAAAATCATTACTTCAAAATTTGAAAATTCAAGATTGATCAATATTCAGCAAATGCCTACTACCACACAGTCAACCTGGCAGATGACTATTGTTCAACTCAAAAACATTTATTAAAATATTTCAAAGAAAAGTTCAAGAAATGAGGAAGAGCTCAAGAATAAAATACAAATGTTTTCAATTACATTTTTTTTTGAGCAGCTACCATAAAACATAAATTGTCTGCTGAGAGCAGCTAATCTCACAGACTTGCTGCAGAGCTATAGAATATAAATGATTTTTTTCCAAAAAACGGAAAAAACTGCTGTTCTAAATAAGGAAATGTTGAAGTCTAGTAAAGCTCTAGAACAAAGAGATGGCATTAGGAAAGGTTTCAAACTTCATTTTCCTAAAATGCTGTACTAGTTTTGAATCTATTTAAAGTTATGAAAAATGGAACTAAATTATGAAGTAGTGCAGGAACTATATAAAAAATATTGAATGATTCTAGAAATAAACATACCATCCCGAGCTGGAGGGATTGTGGGAGGTGGAGGAGGTGTAGGTGGTGGAGTTGGTGCCTCTGTAGGTTTGAGGACTGAAATGAAATAATAATTTTTTTACTTCATATAAATTATTTCATTCAAGGAAAAAACTCTAGATTATATATTATATTATACAACAGAAAGATTCTAATGTCTTCTCACTAATGTAAAAAAATTAAAATTGGCAAGGAAAACTTTCTTGTGTTACAAGAATAATGAGATTACAGCTAAAAGCAAAAAGTAAAAGATTTCATTATAGAAGGTACACTTTTATATGAGCTCAGTAACACAGCATTCTGATAAAGGATCTGTTTTTCAACCAAGTGCTAGTAAATACTTGGTTTGAAGAACAGCATAGAAATTTTTCTTTACCTCATAAATTCCATTTGACATAACACTGAGAGAAAGAGGAAAGAAAATCACTTAAAGAGGTATTGAAAGCCATTTAGGAGCAGAACAAGTTCTACAGCTGAAACAAGACAAGTTCTACAGCCAAAATTTAAGGTGCACAGTATCTATTACCTACCTGTATGCTCCCTCATAGAGACTGGAGGTCCCTCAAGGTTAGGGGTCTGAACAAAGACAGTGGCATTGTATTCTGTGTCTGGTGAGAGGCCAGTAAAACAGTGACTCGTTTCTGATCCACGTACTGTGATTTCCTTTCCTCTGGAACCTGTTGAAAAAAGCCAAAGGGAGAGACAGTTAGAACTCACTACTCCCCTTTCAATATGTGTACAAATAAGTGTAGAAATTGAGACCTCTTGAGAGGAAGGTTGGAGCCAATGCTACAGCAGTCTTATTCTTGTCCCATAAAACTCTTTCTAGACCAAGACTGTGTGGTGATTATGAACCCTGGAGCATACTGGGGAGTGACACTGCAGTCTACATGTGATAGCAGGTAACTAGTAGATTCCCACTAATGAAAGTTCACTTGACAATAGGCAACACTCCACCTTTGCAGCTTTTTCACCACTAGAGAAAACCAGGTTATGTTCAGATCTTTAAAGCTTAACCAGATGTATCATGGCTTATGGTGAGTGACTGCCACAAAGACAAAGAAGTGTTGCTGTCACTGACATTAGACAATAATGTTTCCAGAAAATGCAAAAAATAAAATGCACTTACCATCAGCTGGGTTTAGCTTCAGCCTGTAGGAAGTTGCTGACCGATGAGGTGACCATCGGATACAGAAAGTATCCCAACCCACTTTGTAACTTGTTAGGTCAGTGACATTCAAATATACTGTGAAAAGAGAAAGAGATAAACTGTTCTCTGGAAAACAGCATGTAATGGATAAAGAACACCAAAATGAAAATCATATTAGTAGTGCTGATCCAGAACTCCATTTTTAAAAATCCTCACAGAAAGAAAGAGCAGTTCCAGTTACAGTCTCTTTATATTATGCCCTAGAGATCCCTGCCTAGCCACTTACAAAGGCCCAAAATCTGATACCCTTCCCATGTTGGGTAACAGCCCATCTGAGTTTTCACATGAAGTAAGTTGATTTCTTTATGAAATAAGAAACTTCCAAAAATCAAAATCTGTCAGTATGAAAAGAACGTACTAAGTCAACAAAACTCAGGATGATTGATTCACCTTAACTGAAGAAATTTTTAGACATTTGAGAAGCCATCATTACAATTATCTCATTTTGAAATGCTGATGTTTCAATCACTGGACATTCCTGTGAGGTAAAAGCAGAGAAGCAAAAAGACTAGACCTGCTTAACATGGTTAGATTCTGTAGTACCCTGGAGACTTAAAATCTGACTTCAACTATAGCTTAATAAAATTTTAGGAAGTAGAATAGAAAATTTTATATCATCAAATCATTACTTAAAAATGTATTTTCCTTACTGTTCCCAAGCTTAGCATTTTTAAGATCTACATCATGCACAGATGGTAAGTATTCTCCATGAGAGGATACTCAGGCTTTCTAACAACCAGCCTTAAAAATCTTCTCTTAATCAATGTTATCTCAGATCAGCTTATGTATCTAGCATGACCACAAAATTATTCTGACTTACATGTAGTGCCTTGATCTGTCAGAGGTATACTCATTCCAGAATCATACTGGGCATAAACATTCACATCATAAGTAGTACTAGGAGACAGATTATGCAAGGTGTAGGAAGTCACTTCTCCCACAAAAACCTCCATGGGCTCATTCGAACCTTGAATTGAAAGGAAGCATTAAGTACAAAGAGAGAGAAAGAATCATGATTACATGAACTACAAAACCATTCCCCATCTCTTACACCAGTAAATGTTAGTCTCATTTTATCTAAAACAAAGCATACTGATTTCCTATATTTTAGCATATTAGAATGTTGCAAACAGAACATAAACACAGCTTTACAGACTATTATGCAATTTTTGTGTTTAACTTCTAGAAAGGTATGTATATTTCTTGACTGTCATATAAAACAAAGGTTCTGAAGGCCATAACACCTAAATACTTGTCCAGTACTCATCTCACACATACCAGGTCATGCCCTTAGAAGGACAAGAGATATTAAAGAGATGAAAACCAAGTCAGGTCACTGTATCAAATTTTAACTATACAATTCAATCTCTGTAACTGAACATATGAAACTGTGTTTGAGAGTTTGCGTTTCTTACAAAACACTGATAATAAGACTTAAGCTTTCAGGAAAATCAGTCAACAAAGGAAATAAATAGATCATTTAGCACAAAAATTTCATGATACATATGATTTCTACTCTGATCTGCCATTAGCTACTCACTGTTCTGAAATTGGTATACTTAGAATGAATAGGTTTTCTTACCCACAGGTTTGTATACAATTTTATAGCCAAGAACAGGGGATGGTGAAGGATCCCAGGAAACTCTGAATCGTGTATACCATTCATCAGTTATATACATATTTTGAGGAGGAAGCAGACCAACTAAAAAGAAAGAAAACCACTCTGATTAGACTAGTGACTGGTTTTCAACCTCTAGAAATGCACATTGTTACTCTACAAGGTAACAACCACATCAAAAACCTAACTAACAACGAAACCTTAATAATGGTGGAGTGCTCAAGGAATACGTCTTATATTTTAAAAAGAATACACAATATGAAAACTAGTTACCAGTTCTCCCATTTCCAGTCAGTTGTCCACCGTCTCCATCTTCGTACACAGCAACAACAGTAATTTTGTATGGTGTATCTGACTGCAGTGGTTGTAGTATCACATTATTTCTTATCCCAGGAACTGTTGTCTAGAACACAAAAGAAACAGAGGTAAACACACTCACAGTCTTGTAACTGATCAGTAATGACAGTTACTAGAACCCAAAATTTGTTTTGACATTTGGCACAATTTTTTTTTATGTGCACTGTAAAAAAATTCATTCAGGATATATAAAGGGTTATAACCTATAAACAATTATTAGTCTTTGTTATTTCAAATTATAAAACCCTGTGGTCAGCACAAAAAGATAAATCAAATTGACTCTTCAATTCCAACCCTCACATCAGACTGAGGTGCTGCAGTTCTTCACCAAGATTTCAGTACTGTTCCCTCATAGAAAGGAAGAAGTCATGATGATGTGTTTGGAGACATAAAGACAGGGAAAAGCTCATAAAATGGGGGTGAAAGTCCAAGTTATTTCCACTAGTCCACAGTTTCATCTCTACTTTTTCATTACCTTCATCTTTGGATATCACTTTCTTGGCAGAAACAAGTTAGTCTGAGAAGGAAGGTCTAAATATTTTGATATATAAAAACGTCCCTATTATGTATCCCTCAATCTCAACTTCCTGGTGCAGCCATGCACTATTGCTACCTTCTAATGAAAATGTAGGTATAATCCCAAAAGGAATATCGCTCCATAAAGCTCCATAAAATACTGAAACTATGGAAAGTAACTTGAGGAATCTATCTCAAAAGCATATCCCAGTCAGCATTTTCAGTTGTTTGAGATTTTCTGTTTTTATGAATTTTCAAGTGTTTTCTGCAAAGAAGATATGTGTTGATAAATATATGTGTCCTGATTAACAGGTCCAGTAGGGAATTTCCAAACAGTGAATTTTCAGTATGCATTATATAATAATATACAAGCAATAATAGCATTTAGATAGCATTCTAGACATGTTACATTTTGGCTGGTGGCAGTCAGCAGGAATTCTGCCACTGACTTCTATGGGATCTGAGTTTAGCTTTGTTATAAATACTCTGTGAATTTTATAAGTTTCAGACTATAACTTGCACTATCATTAAGCTGCAGGAAATGAAACACAAATGCTTAAAATTCATACCTAAACTTACAACAGCAAGTTAGATGCTGAATCAAAGTTACCATTGTTTTCTTATTGGACTTTGCCAAGTCTCTTCAATTTATAAAATGCTGACTTATGTTTATTTTGTATCTTAGCACACTGATTTCATAATGAACAGTGTGAAGTAATTCACTCTGTTATTCATTGTATTGCACTTAAATTAAATGCCAGGAAGGAGGTTCTGCTCAGAATCTTCTGATTAATGCATGACTCACATATTTAAGATTATTTTACACACAAATTTGATCATTAAACCATATATGTTCTGCAACTTCATGAATATAAACCCATTTCATACAAACCATGGCTTCTCAGCACTGATAATGAACAAAGAAGCCATATAGCCTGCAAAATGTACTACATGTAGAACAAGCATCTTTGTTTTTCCGCAGCCTAAAGAATCAACTGAGAACATCTCAGTGCTTATTAAGGAATTACAGAACTTACATATTCATCGATAGGGTCTCCCACAGTGGGTGAATAAATGATTCTGTATTGCTGAACTGGCCCATCAGCATGATCCCACTGTACAGAAAGGCTGTTTGTAGTCTCATCGAACACTCTCACATTCCTTGGACCACTGCGAGGCACTAAAGAATGAACATACAGAAGGTTGTATGGAGCATGATGCTTCTAGTTCAGTGTCACCCTCATCAATTCAAAAGCTGCCCTGAAGCCAAAGCCCAGGGCCCTTCCTGAAATCTTGAATAAATATACACAGGTAGATTAAGTCAATGATAATACAGCAGTGCCTGAAGGTCTTAGATGGAAATAGGGCCTAACTGGAGGAACTGGAGCAGTATGGAGGGGAGAGAACATCAAGGGGATGTGCAAAGTGAGCATCTACATACATTCGGCTTCTCAGACTCCTGCAGACAAGTGTAACTACAGCCTGTCACATCTGCAAGTTTTAGATGAACATGGGGATTTAACAGAGAAAGCATAGAAGCAGCAAAAAAGAGGTGACCTATTATTGCCATTGACAGTTTCTATACGTTATTTCTAGAACGAATTTTAAAGAAGCTAAATGTAAGCCAACCAAAATCCCACAAGCTAAATTGTAACAAAGAGGTTTTGGTGTTTAAGTATCCCCAGCAAAAAACCAAACATCTGGGCAGACTGACACATACATTACCATGTCAGACATAGAACATAAAGTACTTTTTTTTTATTGATAACTAATTCTACCCATTTAATGTGCTTTTTTTTTAAAGACAAATTGTTATTTATCTGTAAGTGAATTTTTAAGAACAGCCTTTAAACTCCTAAACATTCAAATTAAGCTTATTTCACGAGT
This sequence comes from Corapipo altera, assembly GCF_003945725.1. Lineage (NCBI taxonomy): Eukaryota > Metazoa > Chordata > Aves > Passeriformes > Pipridae > Corapipo > Corapipo altera. Next base: position 7,933,804 of record NW_020884890.1, read on the forward strand.
GAAAATTACATTGGGGATTATGCATGTACCACAACTGACAGACAACAAGTTCCCTCCCATGGAGGCCTATAATTGCTTCAGTCATAATTTAGATACATTAATCTCAGAGTTGCACTAAATGGCTCATATTATTTGTGATTGTAACCAACTTCATAAATTCTCCACATTCAAATTTTGACATATATTTCACAACACAAGTACTGACTGCCTCTTACATGTTCTTCCCTGTGCTTGGCTTGGATTTCCCTCTCCGTCTGCATAAAGAGCTATAACATTTATTGAGTAAGCAGTGTCAGGAGTCAAGCGCTCCAGAATCACATCACGAGTGCTGCCCGGTACCACAATCTAAAACAGAAACAAAAGGAACCTATATAAATAGAGCTTGAGTTTATATCATGTCTTTTTAGAAAACAATTTGAATGAAATATAGAAAAATTGGGAACATGACCATGCTGCACACATCCAAGAAAAGTAATACAAACTTAAAATAACCAAATAATATTGACAAAAATTCAATAGAAGGTGGAAAAAAAAGGACAAATACATAAGGAGCTATCATTCTGCAAATAGAGTTGTTATTTTTTAAATTTTACATGAAAATAGTTCAGAAAAAAAAATGTAGGAAGGAAAAATAAAATGTAAAGTCTGTCACAGCCTATTAACATATAAAGGATATTAAAAATTCTCAACTTTCCTTACATAAAAACATATTCATCTGTACATGTACAATATAGGTGTACATTTTGTGTACAGTCACAGTCAAAGCTTCAAAACTGCACTTATTTCTACACATCCAAGAAGTCTTCACATCTGAAGGGTAAATTTTTACCCATATCCAGACTTCACTGCTCACCAAGACCTACTTAAACACCAATGATTTAGGGTAAGGAAATGGTTTAGTGGTAAAATCACATAAACTTGGCATCTGGTTTCATAATTAAATATTTCCTAAGAAATATTTGTTATTTCCTTCTCTCTTACAAGAAAAAAAAGCTTTTAATTTAGTCATCTTTACCTGCAACATGATAAAGGATACTCAATTTTCAATATGCAGTTTTAAATAGGAGAGTCTTATTTCTTATGTCTCTCATTTCACCAACTTAAGCCTTAATTTACAATGGACTAAACTCCTATAGACACTCTGTTTTCAGCAGAGACACTCCTGGGCAGATAGCTGGCCTGAGTTTATTATTTTATTTTTTTTACACTCATTGAAGGAAGCAATATTCTCCACACACTTTTGATGAATAGTATAAAAACTAAATTACTTACAGATTCTGATGGCCTTGGGCCAGTCAGTGGAGCGTAATTAATTCTGTATTGCTGTACTGGACCTGGAGCAGGTTCCCAACGGACATTCATGCTGTTTGGTGTGGGATTGTAAACGTGAACACTTCTTGGTGTTCCTCTCTCCACTAGACGAAGGATAATTTAATTTGAGTTTTACAAAGTTGCTTATGTAAGTTATATTTCTACTTGAATTTACAACAGAGTTCAAAGGAAAATAAAAAACACATCAGCCCAAGATAAACACATTACTTTTGTTAGCTCCTACAATTTAAGAATCTCAGTGATTAGTCTTCTCAAACATCCGTGCTAGGCAGTTAAGTACCTGTTTATACTGCAAATTGAAAGTATGATCATAACACTTTGTTATCCTGTTGTTGATCAGACATGTATGAAAAGTAGACACAAACTACACATTTTAGCTCACGTTAACATTAGGAGCTTAAACTTCCTGGGAAATTTTAAGTACATGGTACAGACATTGGCATGGATTAAAACCAATATCTGGTGTTTGTTCACTGGTATTGCTACTGGCACTACAATTGAAATTTTACTATTCTGTGAGGTAAACCGTAAATTCGCTTCACAACTTAGGAGCTGAGCTTGCCCGAGATAAATGGACTGAAAGCCTCCACACAAATAAGCAAAGAAAACTAAGTTACAGAGCTGAAACCATAACCAAGATGGCAAACAGTTTTTGCATTTGTGCTTTAGCTTTCGGGAAAATAAACTTCCACTTTTGATGTAAAATCAATTTCTAATGATCTGAGCCACTCACACAAAAAATCCTAACATTTCCTGAAAAGGGCTATTTAACTTACAAGTTCTTCCAGTGTCAGAGACACGTCCACCATCCCCCTCTGGGAAAACTGGAACCACAGTTACAGTGTAAGGTGTGTTGGGTTCGAGAGTCCTTAGGATGACATAGTTTGTGTTTCCTGGTACTGTGGTCTACAAATTTAAAGACAAAGGTAGGGGCATGACACTTACATAAATATGTAAAAAAAGTGTAAGCTTTTTTGTTTCTCACTCCTCTACCACATTTCATTTCCAGACTGGATGTGATAATAACTACAGAAGGTGAAGCTTAAAATAACAGAGTTCATGGTATCTACTGGAATTACTTTTCAAAAAGGTTCTGTCTCAGATTTAAGAAAAATTATTAAGTTCTATCCTCCATTATACAATCCCTTACAGCTATCTTCACTTTGGGTCCAGATCCTGTTCTGTTGATGGTAGTAGCAGAATCTGCAGTGATCTCTTTAATGACTACTATTTAGCATCTCAAAGGCACTAAGAGGTCACTTTCTAATTCAAAAAAAAAGAAACAAAACTTTAAATAACATCACAACATGCTAGCGACAAGAAGTAATGAGCAGGTCATGTTAGAAAATAAAACTCCACTGCATTTAAGCATATTTGTCATCAGTAGCACTCTAGATGCTATTGAAACAGTGGCTATTCATGTACCTCCCATTTCATGGGCACATTAAATTGCACAGATGTAGAAAAAGAAACACAATTGGGAAATAATAATATTTCACAGTCTGGAGTAGGGTTCCTATTTTCATTATTTTTTTAGCTCTTTAGCAGTTAAGTAATTTCAGGAAATTAGAATGTGGATTTTTCTGCTTTCACAAATATCATTGCAGCTGACTGTCTACAGTCACATAACTGCTTAGCAGTAAAAATAGGTGGAAATAAGTTCTGCTAACTTTAGCACCTTTTGTGCACCCTGAAGTCAGCTTTACATTCACACCCACTGCCCTAAGAATAAACAAAAAATTGCGTGCGGCATTAAATCCCTGTGCTAAGAACTAATTTCTAATGGTCTACTATATAAAATCAAACATCTGTAATACATATGAGAGCAACTGAACTTCAGGGAGGTGCTGTGCGTTTTCTCCAGGGTAGTCATGAACAGGAAAAAAACCAGTGCATAGGCAAACAAGACCTACTTCACTCAGTAGCATTTCTCTGACCAGCACCATGAGCTGTAATTTATCTGAGGCAGTTAGAGAGATCCACAGGAAGAATTTACCATTTCTTCTGCACCTCCAGCTGTAGGTCCATAAAACACTTTATACTGGCGAGGACTTCCTTCTGCATGATCCCATCGAACATTTAGAGTACTGGTGGTTGGGTCATAAACTAGTAAGTTCTTCACAGTAGTGAGAGGTTCTGAAACAGATCAATGAGCTGTCAGAAACATGGAACCATATTCTCTCACCTGTGCTGTCAGATCATGACTGTGTAAAGTTTCCTTAGGAAATGTTATTTGTCTTCATTAATCAGAACACATCAGCCTCATCAACCAGCATAAGCAATGCTAAACGTAGTAAAATAAATTTATTTCTGGGCACTATTTTAGAATTATGCAATGAGGCCATTAGGATTTTTTCTTCATTCCTCATCAAAAACATTGCTGTTTCTGACTTTCCATTGCAAGCTCATTATTAAATTATGTACAAGTGGATTAATAAATTTATATTTGAACAATTAGTTAAATATAGTGAAATTGTTTTTATGCCTGGAGTGTCTTCGATAGAAAATCACCCAGTTATTTCTATAGCAGGATCAAGACAATGCATCAGTCTCTGAACTGAAGGTGCTTAACAGCACCCATATGAGAGTTACATGCCTTCTGATGCTTTAAGGTGTTTACTAAATTATGGCATACAACAATTAAAAAATTTAAATGACAAAAAAGTTCCATAGGGACGTTAGGGTTTTTTTCAGCCTTAAAAGCCAGGCATCCAGTCTGAGGTAGTGGTCCAGGGTTTCTCTGCAGCCAGTAGACAGATCTTCTTACTTTAGATATTTGAAACCCACCAAAGGACAAATACAGATGGGATTAATTTCACCACAAGAAATTTTTCCATGTTAATTTGAAAAGCAATACATCAATGTTGTTTTGCACCTAATAAGATCCGAAGAAATTACTTACTGGTTCTGCCTCGTCCCGTAATTCGTCCCCCTTCACCATCTGCATACATTGATGACACAGTAATAGCATATGGCATGTCAGGCTGCAGCTTCTGTATCACTACACTGTTCTGCCGCCCTCCAACCATAGTCTTCAGCAAAACAACAGAAAAACATTAAAATACCCTTTATACTTCCTCTTTTGTGCTTAATGCTACAGTGCAGAATGTAAGCATTTGATGCAGAGTAGAAAACACTATGATGTATCATATGTTGAAATGCTCTTGTGAGTGACACTGAGAGTAGACATTGAACAGCAATAATATTTAACACATATTCTTAGCAAGTTTAGACACAAAGCTACTATTCTTTAAAATCTCCAAACTTGCATATAACCACACCTATGTATCAACTGCCGGTTCTTTACCAGCACAAACTATACTGTAAATGACTATATCCTATTGAAATCAATCAGAGTCTTTTATTAATTACGATAAACTCTCATTTGGGCTCTTTATGCTCCACTCTCAGGTAGAATGCAAGCATGGAATAAATTCCAACACTCTGTAGATCTCTAGCATACATTAGATACAATATCAACATTGCCTCTCCTTGATTTCAAAAATTTTACAGCATGACACTTCAGCTTCTGAAACATCTTTGTTAAGACTCTGTCTTCTTTTTATTTTTATTATCTAATTTTTATTTTACATATAATCCTGTGATCATAATCTTCACCAATTAAGTTAAAGATTTAAAGTACACTGAGAATAATACTTAGATCTTAAACATTTGATACTCATGAGCTTTTTGGCTTTTAATAGTGTGTAATTACACTTGCTCAAGAGCATCCTTTGTACTTTTAAGACTATCTGCACATTTTCAAAGCCAATTCAACTAATGTGTTTGTCATAACAAACTTTAAAAGCATCTGATTATGAAGAACTGACAACAAGCAAGCATTTATACATCTTCACATTTTGTAGAAGTAGAATATTTTAACTTACAAGCAAAGTACAAAGCTCTTTTCAAAGAATAAATATTTTTATCATCCCACCATGGCTGCCTCTCCATTTTAGTATCTGTTTGCCTTTCAAAATCTGACCCTAAATGATCATTACGGTCTCTGTAGTTTGGTGTGCAGTTTTTGCAGAGCTGTCTTCAAACCATCCATGCTTCGTCTTGGTGCTGAGGCCATTAAATGTCAGACAGGGCAATAAAAACCTTCCAGAAATTCTGTTTTAACTATTTTGGTAGGGACAGCTCTACTGCCTACTCAGCAACTACATTTTAATCAAATATCGCACTAAAAAAAACAGTCAAGGAATTATGATCATATGACAAAGTTATTTGCAGACAGACTTTAAATGCCATGAATAGAGGAGAAGTGTTCTGTGGGCTCTCCTTAAAAAGACGTGTTTTCTCCAACTGCCACTGCTGAACTCTATCCAGCTGTGAGTAATTAAGTCTATTAACTATATTCTTTGCACAAATTTCAACAGAATGTCATAATTCTTTTTACTCCAGTGCCAGTAATTAATTACAGTAATTAATTAACCTTACTGCTGTTCCTTTTTTTCTAGTGATTTCTCCCTAAACTTGTATTAAACTGCTCAAATTCATTCAATACTTCGATTGCCTCAACTCAAATGCACGTTGTTCAGAAGAGAGTTAAAATGGATGTGTAAGTATCCAATTGATTCTAAAGTAAATATTCCTAGATACACTTCTGAACATGTGTGATCTCCAATTACAGGGCAAATTAAATGAGCATGTTTCTCATCTGAGACTGTTCCTCTGAGTCATTTGGCAGTAACCACAACAGCCTCCCACTGCGGGGCATTTTTAAGTAGCGCACATTTCTGATAAACAGGCTGACTGAATTACCATTCCCAGGCTGTGCTGTGTAGGCTGCCAGTAGTCAACACAGCTCTTGCTGACGACACAGGGAAAGCTGGCTGACCATACAGTACTGGCTCTCCATATCATTACAGCTGCTCAATCCCATTAAAAGAGCCTAAAACACCTTAAACACTTCCCTAGCATATGTTTTGCGTGCATTTTTTTTTTGCAACTGCTACTTCTGGGTGGTTTTTCTGACCCTAGAGCAGTGAGAGACAGTCTCAACTGTTCAACTGAACAGCATGTTCCATGGCAAAGTCCTCTGATAGCACATGAACCACACCATGAAAATAACTGAAAACTCTGGAAATGGAAAATAACCAAGGAATCATTGATTGTTCTGATAACTATATCTGTGATTTGTAGTCTTACATGCTGCTTGACTTATTCCTCAACACATTTTAACTTTATTATAGTTATATCTATAGATATATATTGATGACCTGAAGCGATTCTATGACTCTGTGATTTTCAAGAAAACAGGATGCATCCAAAGTAATTTCTGCTCCATGAAGAGCATTCTAACTCAGATTTGAAAGGGGAGAAAGAAAAAGGCACGAGTATATACTGTTTCACTATAAATAGAAATTTTCACCTAAAAAGTGATTAAAATATACAATGTTGTGCTTTGAAAAGAAATTATTCTAATGGATTTGCAGAAGGTTGTATTTAAGATTGAAAAACTACAGCACTACAAAATTAGTTACCGACTGTTCAGGGCCATCTCCACTGATAGGCTGGTAAATGATCCTGTATCTCTGCACTCGACCACTGGCAGGATCCCACTTCACAGTCAAACTATGTGAAGTTGCATTGTACACCTGAAGGTTTCTTGGGCCACTCTTTGGGGCTAAGAAGTGCAATAAAGAAAAGAATAAATATGTTATTCACCAAAAATCAGGGACAAATACTTCATTCATACTTTTAGGGCTGCATGACTGCCTGATCAAGAGCAGAATGTATGAAGTAAAAGAGAACATAAACTGTAATGTTTGTAAAATAATAAACATGTGGTAATCTACTGTTTAGTATTCTTCCAAATACACAATAATATTTATTAAATGATCTCAGCTTTTTAATGTCAACATTTGTCACAGTTTAGAAAAAGATAGCCATGGGTTTTTCTTAATAGTACAATACCGGGAAATTCAGATCCTTACCTTGTGTTGTGATAGGTACCAAGGGTACTAGAAAAAAGTAGAAAGAATTTTCAGAATTCTTGTATGTATATGCTTTCTGTTTTAATAATCATGAATAACAACATGTAGAATCCCTTTATTTACTTACATGTCCGTTCACTGCCAATGAGCTCATCACTTTCTGATTCATCAGGATAGATGGCAGTAACTGAGATATCATATAATGTGTCTGGATTCAAATTTTCAAAGACCAAACTATTGTCATCCCCATTTAAGATAGTCTTGTGGAGAAATTAAAAAAAAAAAGGAAAAAAATAAATAAACAAAACCAAAACAAACAAAACAGACAAATAAAAAGTGGGATGTAACTGAGGAACTTTTTACTCCGTAACATCACTGCAAGTGGCTGTAAGTATGTGTTCTACACCTTCTGACTGAATTTCCATTGCACACAACAGGAGGGCTTGCAATTTATAGGCCATTTCTCAATTACATTTCTGATTTTAAAAATATACTCTCTGAGAAACTGCCCATGGAAGCTTATGGTGGCTGTCTAATTCTTACCTCCTGTTTTTCTGATCTTCCATAGGGTCCCCAGGTTATTCTATATAGAGAGACATCTGGAGCTCCATGATCCCAAGTACCTCTAAAACTATTTGTGGTTACATCTGTGATTCTGAGATTGACTGGTGCTGGCACAGGTTCTATTATGAGAAAAGAAAAACTATTCCACAAAATGTAACTACAAAATAAATACAGTTAAACAAAGCAATTACTCAGACAAAGAATTTAGAAAATTATGTAGGAGATTCACCTCTCAGTTACCATGCTTCTAATGAGTACATATAACCCATCCTACCTACACTAAGCAAATTGTCCTTCATCCTTCATAAGGTCACATCATTAGGTCACCTCACCGGATAAAACAGACGCAACTCTACTGACCTCAGCAGAGATCACAACTCACATGCCTACTCACAACAACTGATGTCCTAGCTCTTACATTGTGGAGTTAGGAGTGATTATCAACTCCCATAGACAGAGCTCAATCTCCTGCATGAATGTCTCCCAAATCTTAAAATTCTTATATAAGCTAAATAAGACATGACTGAATTACACCACTTACTTAGAAAGAATTCATAGAGGTTAACTGTAGGTTAAGAAAGCTAAATATAATACAGCCACTGGGAAGAAATACACAAACAGGTAAAACCAGAGAATTAAACTAAAAATAATTTCTTTGGCAGAGTTGTCCTCTTCTTTCCTTACACACACATTCACACAAAACCACAGCTATAGAAAAAAGACTAGCCCAACAGCAAGCACAAAACCTCACAAACATTTTTAAATGTATAAAGCTACAAAAAATTCAGAAGAAAAAAAGAGATTGTAGGAATGTTTTTTCTCTTCTTTTTCATATCAGATTGAGGGGCTGTGATAACACTGCTCATTTCTGTTGTAGCTCTTTTGGTTAACTACCTTCTTAAATCATAAGCCTAGATCAGGATGAGAGCTTCTTTGATACCCGCTTTCTCCTTTTAGTCTGTCACCTCTCTTGTATGGAAATCAGCTCTTACAGTTTGTGCAACTCCAATTCCTTGCCTCTATTTGTTGAGGTACTGTCCTAGTTACAGGGGCTGGGACCAGTTTATCACTATGCAGGTATAACCAAAACTGTGTATTCTACACCCCCTGTGTAATTTCTGATGGACTGTTAATAAATGAATTGTTTGCAGCAGCTGCACAGGGTACACCTGACATCTTGGGCTACAAGCTGGATATTAAAAAAACCCTGCAAGGCAGGGGAGCGTTTCTTTGTCTTCACACAAATGACTCAGCTGCGATAACTCCCCTTCGGAAAAGTATTAGCACCTTCACACCCAGCCTGAGGGATCATCTCTGCTAATAGTCCACAATGACTGGCATAATAGGGAGCTGCAACATCTTGACCATCAAAGATTCCAAAAATATCCCATGATCACAGAGTTAAATCACCCATTGTGAAACTCTCCATCCTGGGGGAGGTCCTGGGCATTCCCACCTGAGCTTGAGCACGTATAATGGTTTTGAGACTTCTAGTACCACTTGTCAGATACAGAGGAGGACCAAAACTTCAACAAGAGGACTGTGACTGCCACTCTCAACAAGTCTGCGATCACTACTTAACAGAACCGTGACCATCATCTGGACCAACAGGTTTTCCTCTCTTTTTAGTTTACACCCAGGAGGTCCCGTGGTGCTCAGCACAGGGCCTAAAAACACCATTCTGTTCTTGTCCAGGGTGCCGGGTTATACACCTGTCTTTGGGAGGTTAAAACCAATTTTTTTCTGTATAATTGTATTTATTGTAATCTTTAGTGAATTGTAGATGGGTTCATTTGTCCTACCTGTTTACTTTTAAACCAGCACAGGTACTCAAATACCACCTTGATGATTCTCTAGAAGCAGAGACGGATTTCATATTCCATGATGCAAAAACTCTCTTGGATGAGAAGCAAAATCATGTCTCTCTAATCCTCTAGCATATGGCCCAGCTTCCTACTCACTTTCCTAGATTCCTGCATAGATTTGCTAAACCTTTCCTCTGTCTTCATATTTTCTTACCCATTCTACACTACACTTCTCCTTCAGCCTCTAAACAGAAATAGTTGTGCTTGAGTTGCTCTGTCACCTCTCTGCAGACTGCAGTCTCAGTGTTTACTGCAGTAAGACACTGGAATCTAAGATTCCCGGGGTTTGTTAAATTGAAAATAATGCTACAAATGCAAGTAAAATTTTTCTCAGATTAAATGACAGCTCCACATAACGTATTGCAACATGCACAACTTTAATAGAACATAAAGCAAAACCAACCACAATAATGATTACTAAGAATACTTACGAGTGACAGCTTCTGCTTTTGTTGGCAGGGATTCTCCTTCATCATATACAGCAACAACGTGTACATTGTACACTGTTTGGGAGGAAAGGTCAGAGAGAGTAGTGCTGGTTTTGAGTCTGTCAATTTCCACCTAAGAATAAAAATAGTGACTTAAGAATTGTAAATTGCTCTGACTCTGCATTTGATTTAATGGCAGAAATACCTGTACTGAAAAAGGACAAGTATTCTGCACTACGTTTTGCCATTTACCCCTAAATTTACACCCAAATATTGAGTGCTATCTACTAATTCCCTTGCAAAGCATATTATATCAGATACATGCAGTACTTACGGATCAGTCACGGCTTCATTCTTTTGGAAACAAGGATCCAGACTAAAACTTAAGAAAATTCTCATTTCCTTATAAAAACACGTTTAATCCTCCAAGAGCTGATTCACGTCAAGCAGCACAGACAAGGAAAGCTTGTACCTAACTACAAGACATCTCTAACAATGCTCACACATGTTCTGACAGTCGGCAAAGGGGCTAACATACCTTTATTCCACAATCCTGTCCTCTTAATTGTAAGCTGTTCTTAGACCTTGGCAAGATGACACTTAACCAGACAGCAGAAATGGCTGTTTACCAAAGCACAGGAAAATTCTCCAGTCCTTCTCTCTGGAGGAGGAGGAAGAAGGGAGTACCCAAAGAAATCCATCTCGTGCTTATTCCATTTCCAAGAAATCAATACCCTTTCCTGACTGCAATCACCATGAACTGATGTTCTTTACTCTTGGTGGTGGGTTATAATACTACTCTTACTGTTAAACATAACAGCTAGTAACCTAGCTCCTTGAAATAAAACTCTTTCTTAGTACTTTCAAGAATTTACCTCCTTTACATCAGGGTCATCAGCTATTTTGTATCTTAGGATGTATTTTTGAACTTTCCCTGGGGCGGCATCCCAACGGACATTCATGCTGCTGTGAGTAACATCCTGAATTGTTAAGCCTCTGGGTCCAGGCAAAGGTACTGTAAAAATAATGACAGTAGTAAGTGAAAATACTATTCATGGCAGAGGTATAGGTCTCTTACAGATGCAAGTAAATATCTTTTATTTTATGCATATCTTTTATTGAAATGGAGGCATTCACTTTCTAAGAAGTTCATCGTCCTTGCCATTAGATGAGACAGTTTAGGAGCTTATTGTCCCAGTAATGAACAATATAGCTATAAAGTACGTAGATTTACCTTGGTAAATTATGAGCACAATACTTTTAGAAGTATTAGTGTTTAAAATCATAACTTTTGGCGACAATAGCCACTTTTCATTTAAGGGTTTAACATTTCTTAAGGACATACAAATAAGCATACTGCATGCATCTAGCCCAGAAACATGCCTTCACCAATAGGAAATATTTAAGGAAAGTTATAAAAAAGGAAGCCATATTTAGATTAATTTTTTTTCTTGATATGGAATGTTTCTTTGTTATTTTCTACACTTCAGAGAATGTCTGAATTTGGGAACAAGGTTTCTAAGTTAATGCAACCAAAATTGAGACCTTTTAAAACACTATGACCACAAGATTTTCAAGCCAACTTCCTTCACTATTCAACAAAAAATTGTTTTGTTCCTCTTTTAATAGTTGGACCCTTTGCATTGAAATTGCCTTTAGATCTTTGGGAAATTAATGAGTGTTAGCAAATGCCTAAAACATTGTTAAGATGGTCTTCTAAACAAAACAAAATAAATAAAAACTGTTGCATGAAATAAAGTTAAATGTTGCTGAAGCAATGACAAAGTAAAAATCAAGATGTCCATACACGTCACTTCCTGAGTGGTGAGTGGGTCACTGGTGATATCACCAAACAATACGTAAGCTATTAAAGTGTACTCAGTGTTGGGGATGAGATCTACCAGCTGCACCTCATTCACTGATGGTCCAACACGCATCTGCACATGAAAAGTAACACATCATGTTTTAAAACTGAAGAAAGCAATGGCAGAAAAGCAAGCAATGATTTAATTTCAAGGGAATTTTGTTTGTGAGATTCACAGTATATTTACAGCTTCCTGACTGATGTCATTGTATACAATATCTTTGTAAGTTCACTGCACTTCAAAAGTACATGCCAGTCTTTTGACTATTATGATAATCTAACAGTTTTTCTTAATTTATTTCTGGTAGAGCACAGGAAATGAAGACACATTCTCTCACCTCTTTCTCTGTGGCTGGGACTGTGGCATTCACAGGTTCATATGTTAACAAATAACCAGTAGCTCCATTGAGAGGTTCCCACCTCACTCGCATGTAGGTTGATCCAATATCATAAACATTCAAGTTTCTAACTGAAGAGATTGGCACTGTCAAATAAAAAATATATATTCATTTATTTATTTCACCTTCTTCATATTTTATATCACAAGTAGTACCACTACTTGTGGGTACTATGAGAATATTGCACATGGCTATTAGTGTACATTATGGGTGGTAGAAAGGCGATCCACAAGCACCGGTGTTTTAAGTGGTTCTTAATTTAAGAATGAGATAATGGTCACTCCATTTTGAATGAGGCTACAGATTTGCTATATACACAGCTAAAACTCTTACAAGTTTACCCTCAGACACTTTAATATTCTAATCAGCAATATTAACTCACATGAATGCTCTAATATGAAACAACACAACTGGTTTGGGATCTTTACAAAAAGGATATTTTGTCCTTTCTTCAATGTTATTAAAGAGGTAGAAAAGTCACCCAATGTTGCATTCAACATAAATATATCTAAAATCAATCATGTGGACAACTCATAGTAGAAACATGGCTAAGTTATATCTCATAGAAGTGGCATAACTCTGTTGAATTGACTTTTTGCTAATTAGAAATAATTTCTATGCTATTGTCTGATAGTAGCAGGAATTAATTACCTAGCCTAAAAATACAGGAGTATACATTTGTATATGATCAGATTTCAGTAATTTTTAAAATCTGTCTTATAATTCATGTCTATTGTTCTAGTTTTGTACAGCCATGCTTTATGAGTCTGGAAAGAAGACAAGACAAACATTTTCTACCACACTGCAGTTTCACTTTGCTGAAGTTTTCCAGACAAGATCTGAACAGCCTGTGTAACACAACACAGTTTATTCATTCAAATTAAAAATTTTTTTTCTGCTAAGAAGAAAGCCCATAGTGCTAAAAGTTCTACTGGATATTTCCCCAGGTGCCAAACTGGCTGTTAACATGTTCTTCAAGATCCATTTCTGACTTACAAGTTGTTTCCCTGCCGATCAGAGGTTCACTGCTTTCATCTTCTACCACAGAGAACACATTAACAACATATTCTGTTTCAGGCTGCAGATCTTTCAGAACTGTTGTTGTTTCCATTCTACTCACATAAAACTACATAAAAGAGAAGCAATGTTAACAACTGTACAACAAATATATTTGCAATCTTATCTCTAAGAAAAACAATCATTCCTTGTGAAACTCTTCAGAAATCAGTGGTAAGGAGCTAAATAAAGTATGGTCTTAATCTTCTACGTATTTTTTCTGACCATATAGCAATATTTTTGCAAACCAAGCTGTAGGTAAATCTCATACAGACACTTGTCTCAAATGGATCTGGATATATTTAGCATCACTTACTGTGCATTCTACTTTCACGTATGGTTTACACTTCTATATTAGTAAACAGCATAAAGAAAGCGCCAGGGACATATGTTACCACTTTTGGAGAAAAGGTTTCAAACACCCAGGATAATCTAGATGGTTACAGCACATGGTAACACCTTGAAGAACAGAAATGCCAGGAAGCAGTCAAGCTGTAAAGTCAGTGTACACTGTATTGACAGCTCCAACTTTAATCAAACGCCAAATCCTGAGGTCATGATTTACTAAGATTAAACTCTCCATGAGTAAAGAGTTCCCATGAATTTTCTGAGTTTAGATTTAAAAGCAACATTCAGAGATGAAAAGTTCAGAGTTAGGTACACAGAGGTGCCTAACTTCATTCTCTCAAATACTTCATTCTCCTAAATACTATTCTGTCTGGTTGAAGAGAGTGATGAGCAATTCAGATTGCCTACAATCAATGGTTGTGAGTCACTGACTCTTTGTGTAGAGAAGTAATAACCACAAGATCAGTCTGATCCTGTGCATTAAACAGTTTAGAATACATACTTAGGCACATATTCAAAGTACCATCACACAGTGTTAATCTAAGTACACCTTTATCACCTACTGTCTTTTTTTCTATTAACAAGAAAGTTTTTTGCATTATGGCCAGAAAATTGCTGGTATAGACATATTTAAACCAATATATGACAATGGAACAGGAACAGAAAGGAATTACTAGAAATAGCAGTCAAGTGTTTTGAAGAGATACATTTTATTCCTTGATTCATGGTATTAAAGCAACCAAAGTTATATTTATGCTCCTATTTTTTGTAATTTTTTGTATCATTTACCAAGGCATTATAATCTTGACCTTGGGAGCCTTTTTTTCATTTACTGTTATATTATACACAGCACAAATTACAGAATGATACTACCATGATGTGGAAGTCCAAGGTTATTATGGACAATGTCAAAGATGAACTAACCTGTTTAGGACTACCTCCAGAGGTAGGGTAATATTCAACTCTGTATCTATCAACACTCTCAGGAGGTGGACTCCATCTCAGTCTGAAAGAACGAGGTGTCACCTCTGAAATGACTAGGTTAGAGGGAGGTGGCAAATCACCTACAAGCGGAAGCAAATTGAAAAAAATATTCTTTCATCTTATATCATCAGGAAGAAAGAAAAATCACTTTAAGTAGTTGCTTATGTTTCTGTTTTCTCAGGAATTACAACTTCATGAAGAGATAGCTCACCATCACACTCTCAACACCAAACAAGCTGCCTGTAACTCCTATTCCACCTTCAACACTAGCATTTCACTGGAGAACCATCAGCTAACATTACTGGTTTTCCATGCTCAACTTTGCTTTCGGGCTGTTAGACATAAACACTTGAAAAAAGCAGGGCTGCTGAAATTATCCTCATTGGAGGAGTATCATCAAGGAACCTGCCACAATGGCAAAAAGCTGACAAACTAAGAAACATGCTTCATAATTCTGGGAAAGAAAGAAGGCACATCCAGCCACGTCATGCTGTGTTAGGCATAACACAGTCATTGTTGAAAGGAAAGGAAGAACCCCTGCAGGGTAGTCCAGGTGGTCTGCACAACTTCCTCACACCAGCAGCTGAAAAAACAGCCCAGGACTACATAGTGTTCCCAAGAAGTAATAAAAAGGAATTGGCAGTGCAAACATGTAAATGGAAAAAGGATGAAATAGACTGAAAATGTAATGTACCTGGACCTTTCACACTGTTACACAGGTTCGTGGTTACATCATCAACAATGTTAGCCAGGAAGGAGAAATCTGCAACGTTGTAAGCATGGATGTCATCTGGATCTGTTGCAATCTGCTTCAGTTCATTTTCATCTGCATTTTTAATACCTTACAGATAAGACATGAAAACAAAGTTCATTAGAAATTATGGCCATGAGGCACAATACCATGAACTTAAGTCTCTAAACACATTCTTTGAATACTCTTTCAGGTACTTAAGTGTGTGATCACTTCTCTGTGAATTTAGCAGATGGGCAGGAGGAGGCTGCTGCAGGCCATTTCTTCATATAATACTTACCAATTGCATACAGTTCCACTCCCTCATCTCTGAGTTTTCTTGAAGGGGTGACTACATCATCCTGTGATTTGCCATCAGTGATGAGAACACCAATTTTGCGAGCTCTGGGCCTTAAGCCTGCATTTTGCTTGAAGTTGTTTTTTAAGATGAAATCCAAGGCCATTCCTAGCATGATACAAAGAAAGTAACCATCACAATAACCTATTTCCATATAGTAGTTACGGTAAAAGAGATTATTTCATCTTAGTGATTTCACTCTGATTACATAATTCCACAATTTACTTCCTTCTCGAGGTATTTGTAATCTAATTGCAGCCCATCATCCAGACTTACCAGCAATTGATATTATTTAAGCCTTCTCAAAGTCTCTAACCTCTTAACTTTTATGCACCCTCCTATCTGATCTCTTCTAGTTTTCCTTCTGGGTCCTGGTTGTCTTCATCCAAACCCTGACATGATGACTTTTCAACTTCTCATATGCTCAATAGTAACACAAACTCTTCATCATCCAAGCTCTCTTTTATCACATTTCTCCAGACTTCCTCTGAGTTTATAAGCCTATGCTACACCTGTTCTCTTCCAAACATACTGCATTGAACTGTAAGTCTCTTCCATCTTGGACACATTTGAGTTCACTGAACAATATTGGGGTCAGCTACTAGAATCATTTTTATTGGAGCTTAAGGAAAATCCTGGCAATGTGACATACCTGTTAGAGTATTGCCTCCTTTGTATGGTAAGTTGGCTACAGCCTCTAATAAAGACTGTTTGGTTCGGTAAGCATTGAGATTCCATTCTGTCCTGGGATCACCACTATACTGTGAAAGACCTGGAAAAAAAGCCATAATTTCCTCAGTTATTATGTGTCTGTGTAGCAGTTACGCTTCATTTTCCCTCCAGCATATGAGAACTTACCAATCTGTACTTTGTCAGGACCAATATCAAAAACTTCAACAATACGGGCAATGAAGTTCCTGATGGTTTTAAAATTTGGCCGCCCAATACTCCATGAGCCATCCACCAGCAGCACAATATCAGCTTCTGCTCTGGTTCTACATTCTAAACCTGCCATGTCAACCAGAAAAATATAGCCTTAGCATGATAGTTTTCTTTCCCCATCCTTTTAGATGACATATGTCATGAGTTAGCTTCCAAAATAGCTCTAGTTTTATTCACTGGCACTCTGTCAAGTATGACCTATTTGTGAACGTTATTCACACTAGTCACTGGTTCCATGGCAAAAACTGTCTAAATTTCTTCATGTATGTTTCCTTTTATAAATAAGCCTTTGCAAATGTCAAGGCCAGTGTTCTCTATTGTCATGTCATTATCTGTTTTGGTCTTTAAAGATGGTTTATAACCTGATTTTAGAAGTTTTGTACAAGATTACTAAACTAATCACTGACATGGTAGTGAGCATTACCAGATACAAATATACAAATTTATAGTATTTTAGTCTGTCATGTATAGCAAAACTACTAGTACTTAATTTTCAACTATGTAATAGTGGAATTAATAGCATATATTACAATCACTTTCAAATAAATAGTATTTCTCAATTTTGGGATAAAAAGACATAGTAATACAGATGGTATAAAAGTTTACATGTACAGGAAAGAAAGAGCTCAATTCAAAGAAGACACACAAACATAAACACAGGTCAAGAGATACAGAGGGAACAAAAACAAACATTCATATAAAGCTGCAATATTCTAGAAAGGTAGGAAGTTATTTCAAATATCTTCAGTTTACAAATTACAGAATAAAATATGCATAATATTGTTTTCATCACAAGAAAAATCACAAAATATTTATACAAAACAGAAAGACACAATAATTTTATCCACAGCCATTTGCGAAAAAAAAAATCTTTCTGTCTCTTTTCCTGTAGATTGTGTTACCAGCTGCAAATTTTCTGGCTTCCTGCCATCAGAGCTTCTCGTCTTTATATGGAAGAAATCCCATTGAGAAAAATCAGCCACACTCATCACAGTTGAAAGATATTGTGATTTCATATATGTTCCACAGAATTGATCCAACACTGTAGACTCATGAATATAACTATTCCATGTACCTGGGGGTTAAAAGCATGATCCTCTTCTGCATAGAAAATATAGATCTAGTCTTAATCAGGACAATAAAATCAGTTGGGAGTAGGATTTAAGTAAAACCATGTTAGCTCAAAACATTGCATGCATAACTTTAATATGGAAGTTAAAGTTAGCTTCATGTACAATATAAGTGTTAAACTATTTTGAATTTTAGATTTCTTCCAACTACTACAGTTCCCCACATGGAAAATTCTAGCAATGGTACCAGATCTAGGGTGATTTTTCTCCCCCTACTAATATATCATTTACAGTCCAAGATATAAATTTATTTTTCACATTAACCATGACTCAAATACATGCATTAGTAAAACTAAGTAGCTTAAAGAATATAACACTGAAGACAGAAATGAGAGCTGCTATAATGAAATATAATAAACCAGTGTTAGAGCAATTTTTTTTCTGCCAGACTTATTAAAGTTTTAATGTAACCGATGGACTGTTTTGCAGTTTTTCTCAGTTTTACCCTCTAGTATTAGACTGAGTGGGACAGCAATTAATTAAGAATTTTCTAAAATTGCTGTCAATAAAGTTATACAAGATGAATATTTTTTACACAGCTCAGTGTGGAAACAAGGCTAAAAGAGGTTAAGCAAAAAGAATATTGTCAGCTGTCAGAAATCTTTTTTTCTTTATTTAACTCTGAAAGTACTTTGCAGTTAGGTTCTTTCTTGTCACCAGATTCTCTCTGATGGTTATGCAAGCTTTGAAATGGCAGAGGAGAAAAGTCTTGACTTATTCTTCTATACTTTGCTATTAAGAAGCAAAGACCTGCTTTTTTATGTTTTCCATAAAGGAGGACTGACCCCTGAAACTTTCCTCATCCAGTAGAATTAGCACGCAGAGGCCCACTAACCACACCAAAGGGAGCTTCTATCATAACATTCACAGAAACTTTAGCTACATTTAGCTACACAGGGAAAAACTCCCAAACTGATACTGGAGAGACTTTGCAATTGCCTTTCTGAACTAAGTCTATAGTGAAAAACAAAAGACTAAAGAATGGATATGTTGAATATAAACTTAAATAATACACAATAACACTGTGACATTCCCAACTACCAGATCTTTGTTCATTATATCATCTTAGTCTTGAAAGGAAAAGACACCATATAAGGACAAGCAAAGGGCTAACAATCTGCTTAAAATTCCTTGTTCTACTTCTGTGAACACCCTTGTATATGAGCCATGATCTCTACAATCACATTTGACCTTCTGTGATTTGACACAGATGTGGATGGCTTGAAAATGCAATGCAGATGGCTTTGAATAATCAGCAAAACATGGGCTGCCTGCGTTATCATCTTTGTAAAATTATCTAAAGGGCGCGTAGGACTAGAATTGTGAACTGCAGTATGCCTAGTGGTCTTTTCAGACCAGGGCTTATGTCATCAGGGTAGGGAATATACTGAATCCTGTAAACAAGTATGTATGTGCATTAGAAAAACAATAAGGAAACATAGTAAACTTTCGGTCTTTTTTTATCCAAAATTCAAGACTGCCTTTTCTTCAAATCAGACATGTTTACCTCTAGATAAAAATGGCTCCGAAGTAGTATCCGAAAGAGTGGTCATCTCTTGTCCAATCAGGGGGTTGCTCTCTCCTCCTTCAAACATCCCAAAAACATTTACCTTATATGTAGTTCCTGCCCTGCAATAGTTAAATAAGTATACTGTAAGTAAAGTCATTTGGCTAGTTAAATGCTAAACACTTCACTTATTAAATTCTCACAGAAAAAAATCCCTCATGGAAAAGAAGGTGCTAAAACACGAAGCCCAAACACTAGCTCTTCCACAAGAAAGTGAAGTTTCAAAATTTAAAAGCTGATCCTACTCTCTGTACTTAAATTTATAGCCTTCATCATTCAAGTTATTTAATTCTGGGAAGAATACAGAGAAATTGTCCAGGCAGCCAAAGATCAGCTGACACCCTGATAGAATTAAATCTGACCAGGGACATCAAGGAAAACAAGAAAAGTTTCTATGGTAGGTAGCACTAAACCTGCATTATATGGGAAAACTGTGGTTTAAACAGGTTTTAAAATGGCTTTTGGTGGTCTCTTTGCAAACACATGCTTCTTCCCAGCACCCCCCATGTTATCCATGCAGGAATGTCCTGGGAAGGTATCCTGAGGTGTTTCCCATTGGCCTTTGTTAACCTCTTCTTGTGATTGGGTGTTCCTGTAAGCCCCTTGAGACTTCTAATTGGTTACTCTGTGAATCCTCCTAAACCCTATAAATGTAGCATCCCCAACAATAAAACTCTCTCTTGCCTCCTCTCCACGCCCGGTGTCCTGTCTCTGTGCCTGCCATGGAGCCACATGTGTGGGGGGAGGGGAGGGCACCTCTCCCCTCCAGGCTCAGGGCCAGAAGAAAACCCTGAAGAAACCCCTGGAGTTCCCTTTCCCCATCCTTCAAGGCGTCGGAATGGTTCTTCAGATGGAAATGGAACTAGAACTGGGCCGCCCCACGTCGTGGGTGGGGGAAGGGATCCAGAATGGTACGTCAGTGATAAAAGGAAGACTAGGGAAAACATGGGCCCTCTCCAGAAGAAAACAGGAGACATGTTCACCCAGAATAGGGAGACTGCTGAGGTACTGAATTACTTTTTTGACTCAGTCTTCACTGAAAAGTACCCCAGCCACACCATCCAGGTCACACAAGACAAAGTCAGAGATGGGGAGAAGGAAGAACCACCCACTGCAGGAGAAGATCATGTTTGAGACCAGCTAAGGAATCCAAAGGTGCACAAATCTATGGGATCTGATGAGGTGCATCCACGGGTAATGAGGGAACTGGTAGATGAAGTTGCTAAGCCACCAGCCATCATATTTGAGAAGTCATGGCAATTCAGTGAACCTCCCACTGACTGGAAAAGGGGGAACATAATCCCCATTCTTAAAAAGGGAGATAAGGAAGATGTGGGGAACTACAGACTACGGAGGTCAGTCTCACCTCGGTGCTTGGCAAGATCAAGGAAAAGATCCTCCTGGAAGCTATGCTAAGGCACGTGGAAAATAAAGAGGTGACTGGTGAAAGCCAAGACAGCTTCATAAGGGCAAATCATGCCTAACAAATTTGGTAGCCTTCCACGACAGGCTTACAGCTTTGGTAGATAAGGGAAGAGCAACTGACATCATCTGCCTGGACTTGTGAAAAGCATTCAACAGTATTCTGCATGACAACCTTGCCTCTAAACTAGAGAGTCATGGATTTACCTACTAGACCACTCTGCGGATAAGGAATTGCCTGGGTGGTCACACTCACAGAGTTGTGATCAAGGGCTCCACATCCAAGCAGAGATCAACGATGAGTGGTATTCCTCAGGAGTCACTATTGGGAACGGTGCTGTTTAATATCTTTGCTGGCAGCAGGGATGGTGGAATCAAGTGCATCCCCAGCAAGTGCACTATGTGGTGTGGCCAACAAGCTGGAGGGAAGGGATGCCATTCAGAAAGACCTTTTAAAGGTTTGAGAGGTGGGACTGTGTAAACAACATGAAGTTCAACAACGCCAAGTGCAAGGTCCTGCACCTGGGAAGTCCCAAGCACAAATAGGGGCTGGGTGATCCATGAATTGAGAGCAGCCCTGAGGAAAGAGACTTGAAGATACTGGTGGATGAAAAACTGAGGATGACCCAGCAATGTCCTCCTGAAGCCCCAAAAGCCAAACGTATCCTGGGCTGCATCACAAGAAGCATGATCAGCAGGTCAAGAGAGGTGGTTTTCATCCTCTGTTTTGCTTATGTGAGATCCCACCTGGAGTACTGTGTCCAACTCTGGAGCCACCAGCATAAGGACTTGGACCTGCTGTAATGAGTCCAGAGGAGGGCCAAAAAAATATCAGACGGGTGGAGCATCTATCCCGTGAAGACAGGCTGAGAGTTGGGGTTGTTCAGCCTGGAGAAGAGAAGGGTCCAGGGAGACCTTATGAAAGCCTTCCCATACCTAAAAGAAATCTGGAAAGGGACATTTAAGCAGGGTAGATACTGATAGGACAACAGGTAATGGCTTTAAACTGAAAGAGAGTAGATTTAGGTAAGATATTAGGAAGGTGTTCTTTACTGCAAGTGGTGAGGCACTGGAACAGATTGCCCAGAGAAGCTGTAGGTGTCCCATCCCTGGAGAAGGCATCCCTGCCCACAGCAACAAAGTTGGAAGTAGATGATCTTTCAGGTCCCTTTCAACTCAAATCATTCTGTGACTGTATGATTCTTTGACTTTTAATTATCCTATTTTTAATATATTTAGTATATTTGCATAACAGATTTTGACATGCTCTGAAGCCTTCTTTACAGATTCAAGCCTCTGAGAAAATTAATCAAGAACCAAACGCAGCTTTTTTTGAGAAACCTGAGGCAAGGAACTTTTGAGAGCAAACTTTAGAAATCCCAAGTATCCTCCAGTATCCTGTTATCTTTTTTATATTTGAAATGCTGAACACAGCTCCTGCCCATATCTTTGCCTCCTTCAGTTCCTGTGAGAATGATGGAAGTGGATAATCTCACAAAGAAACCTGCCAGAGACTACATAACAAGATCTTCATAGCTTATTATCAAAATTACTATCTTACTTACAGTAGATTTTGCCAGGCATTTCAATACCAGATTCTGATTAAACAAAACCCTAAGCTAAAGTTATTTAAAAAAATAAAAAACAACCAAAACCAAACATGAATTATTATCCATACCTAAGCTCCTCCAACACAACTGTACTGTCGTATGGTCCCACTATTAATTCTCCAAGACTCCCATCATCTTCAGTAGGGTGGAAAGTTACTTTGTACCCCTTCACTCTCCCTGGTGCTGGCTCCCATGTTACGCGGAAACTTGACATAGTTGAATCAGAAGTTCTCAGATTTCGAGGTGGCTTAAACGGAGAGGCTGCAAGAATGGGGGAAAAAAATGGTTTAGATCAGGCCTGCACATGGGAAAAAAATCAACAAGCATGCTTTTATGTAAAAATGCATATGCAAATCCAGTATTAGTGATAATCCTAAACTCTTTGTGCCCTTGACATAAATAGAAGTATTAAAAGATGAATGGTGATTTTCCTGCCACTTAATTTTAGCTATCTAACCAAGAGGTATGTTAAATTTATTATCGAGGATCCCTCTACAGTCAACACACTGAGGGATAAATAGCCTGGCAGCTGAAGCAACTTCACCACCAGAGGTGTGGCAGTATGTCAAAAAATAATTCTTCAGAGGAGTGCCAGCCAACCAGCTTGAGGAGCAACTTCCTCTGAAGGTCAGTACTCACAGACAGAGTGGTTAACAAGCCTGCTGCTACCTTCTGCATCACTTTTGCTTTTGCGTAACTCTGACGTGCAGCAAGGAAAATACTGCAGTAGTGTAATCTCAAAGTTGCAAAAAATGGGAGAGTGAACCGAAAGCCACCACTACAGCTTTGGAGTGAAAGATGGAGGGAAAAAATAAAGAGTTTGCTTTATCCCTATGCCTGTGCAATTGTATAATTATAGCTTAAAGATCATATATGTCCCCAGATGGTGAATTCTGCTGAGAAACAGTAGATACAGTTTCACTCACAAGGAAAAATATAGCCTCTCTGCCTCATCTCCCACGATACTCCCTGAATTATGACAACAGCTCCAAATAACAAGATCACTCAGGCCTCACTTTCTTCCAAAGAGTGTTTACCACTACAACTATTTAGACTGAAAGCACAGAGGCATATCTGCCTCAAGATGAAGAGTTTAGAAATCAAAAGCAGCTGTATGATTTTCAACACTGGAAAACTAGGTATTGGTCAAGATCTGATCAAGTTTTCATGACTCCTTTATATCAACCACATTTTAGGCTAAAAAGAAATCTTCAGTAACTGAGGTGCTGATATCTCCACTGATAAGAGACTTTCTTTTCTTACTTCCTGTCATTATTCAATATAACCTACATTCAGAGAACAGACAATGGCATGAACTGCTTACAGAGTACCTCAGTGAATGGCACTAGTCCTACACAGGCAGAAACATCTTGAAAAAAATTCTCTTTTGGTAATGGCTTTCTATATATTGCAGCAGGAAACTGACTCTAAATCTGGTTGATCTGGATATCAAGAAAACATTTCCTTACAAAATGTAAGATCAACATCAGATACATACTAAAGGTAGAATAGAAAATTAGTTTTGTTTTTACCATAAAAATGCCCTCACTGGGACTATTAAGAGTTTCAGTTTCTGAGAGAGAGGACAGCTTGTCCAAAAGACCAGGAAGTCAGGCTTCCACAGATGAAACTTCAAAATCATCTACTGCCCCTCTTTATTAGCTCAGGTCTTCCCCAGAAAATACAGTGACCAAAGAAGACAAACCTAAATAACATGATGGTGGGTAGCTCTTTAATTAATATCCACAACCAAAAGGCAAATTATGAAACAGCTGACAATGCTTCATTAAGTAGCCTGTTGATATACTGTCTTCCTCCCAAAACACCTTGTTTTGACTTCTGATGACAGTGTTTCAAAACAAGTCTAGTATTTTCAAGTATTTTACACCATATTTACACCCTCAATATCAACAGCAAAAAGCTGTGCTCAGGCTATGCCATAGTGAAGCTCACAACAAATCAAACTCTCTTCTCAACCTCTAACATTTTCTTCAATTTGCCTGTCAATTCATGATCTTGGCAGACTCCACCACACTTTTCTATGTATCACTATTATTAATTTTAAGCACAAAACTTGCATTATGAAGTCCTGTACAACCTTCTGATACACACCTGTTGTTCCTTCTGCTTTTCTTGATTTTCCTTGTCCAAAATCATAAATTGGAACAACACTTAAGTCATATGTAGTTCGTGGCTTAAGTCGCTTTAACACTATGCTTGTAGCAGGAGCATTTACTCTTCCAAACATCTGTCTTCCTCCACTGCGTGGTCGGTAATACACACGATAAGACAAGACCTTGCCAGGTGAAGGCTGCCATGAAACTCTCATTGTATTTTCTGTCTCGTTGTCTACTGTCACAGTCCTGGCATCTGGTGACACTTTTCAGAGTAAAAATACAGATAAATGTTTACTTTATCACATACCGATATATTCAGTTGCATGACTACAAAATTAATTCTACTGTATTAAGGAATAAAATTGCCCTCTTTAAAATTACAGTATTTGATTGTGGGGAAGGTACAGCAGAATCTCACAGGTCATCGTTAATTATTTTTTAATTGTAATGGACTAAACAAACAAAAGTATGCTTTTCACTACAGAGAGAAAAACAGGGAAGTATAAATCACATGATGACACAGCATAATTGGGAGGTTTTTTAGTCAAGCAATCCATTAAATAATAGATTCAGCAGTCTAAATTGAAAGTGATAAATTATAAAGTTATTTTTTCTTTAATACAATGTCCTATAGCATTCAGATTTTCAAAGTTTTGAGTTTACTGGTCTGATAAGATACTGGTAAATAACTAAACTGCTGGGTGTTGGAGACCATACAAACTATGCTGCTGGAAAATCATTCATCACTATTTGCAACATAGTATATGTGCTGAAATAAGCTCGTGGACTAATAAATCATTTTCTCTACAAATTGCAGCATTCAGCTTCTAAGAAATATTTTCCAGACTGTATAAATGGTATAAATAATCCAAAGTGAACTGAAAGGTATGCAATGTTGGCTGTCAGCCGAAATAAGCCATCTAGGTTTTGGCAAACTGAACCTTCTTGGCATGCTGGAATCGGTCAATATTTCATCACATAGTAAGGCAGGCTTTGCAGCTCCTGGGAACTGACAATTTCTAATCATTGTTTGTACCAGAAAGATGCAATATTAGTCTCAGGTCTGGGGCTATTGATAGGCCTGATAGCAAGTTCCCTCAGTCAGCACATAGAGAGAAGCAACAAATTATATGACGAAGCTCCCTACTTAACTTGGAAAGGGCAGGATGGCTAATGCTGCTGTGCTTGAACAAAGAAGGAAGGCGTGGGACAGCAGTCTGCTTTGACTCTGGGGAGTCAGCTCTTAGGAACAGCAGCAATCACTGCTCTTGCAAAACCTTAAGAAAAACTAAAATGGGTCAAGGACAAAGGTTAAGGTAGTTCAGCAGCCTCTCTCCAACAGTAGTCAAAACAGATGCTTGGGAAAGAGTACAAGAACATATAAACACACACGATGCTTCCCCAGACCTCTCCCTCAGCCTTTGTCTTCACATGGTCCCTTTAGACAAAAAACAGAAACATCAATGTTGATTCAAGGCATCCCTTCATTCATTCATTCAGACCACTGTACTTGCCAGTTCTGGCTATAAAGCAACAAGCCACCTCTGGCCTTTTGGTGTTTTTTCACTTTGCCTACACTGCAGGAGAGCCTGCTTCCACAAATAATACATAATGTTTGGCAAATAAGAAAAAAAAACAAGACCCCCAGAAAGGTAAACAACAAATATCAAAATCACCCAGTAAGCCTCAGTTTGAGGACTGTGAAGACTGGAAAGAGCAGTTAGCTTGGAAAGTATATTCATTGATTCTGTGGGAATTTACACCACCTTTCCTCCTTAATCTATCCATAACATTTCCTCCACCTTACTTCCAGCAGTCACACTAAGCCTATGGAAGGCTGACTTCAGAGTAATTTGCAGACAAAATCATATCTTAAATTGGAGGTAACTCTTGCCGAATCCAAACCTATATGACATAGAAGAGATTTTCGTGGTTTTTAACTGTCCTGCAAAATGTCAGAACTGACTGAGCTGAGGTGGCATTTTGGTTTGGGGCAACTTTTTGGGGGGAAAAAAAAAGAAGAAAAATAAGGTCCATTATCTTTTAAAAATGGTAATTTCATCAGGAACAGAATGTTACAAATGTTGTAATGCACTCACCATCAGTAAAAGCCTCTCCTTCAACTGGGTCTCCTTCTCCACTGCTGTAGGCTGCATATACTGAAATCCTGTATTTAGTCTCTGGCTCCAAGCCTTCTATCACAGCATCCACTGTATTTCCAGGAACTCTCTTCTCTGCCATTGTATCATCATAAAGTGATTTCCATACTATCCTATAATGGTTAACTGTTCCTGGAGCTGGTGTCCATGATAACCCAACTGTAGTGTCAGTTATGTCTGTGGTAACCAAATTACGCGGTGAACCGCGTTCTGCAAGAAAGAAAACAGCAAAATGTCTCTTAAAAACAAATAGCAAAGTACAAATGTAAAAGTCAAATGATCATAAGAGCGAAAACAAACTTTTCCCATCAATATTAGTTTCAATGTCATACATTTGTAGTTCCAAGAGAAAAATCATTAATGTTTCAACAAGATGCTTCAAGCTAGCTTTAGACTATGAATGATCCTGTGCCTTACCATGCAAGATACTTGGCAGTCATGCTTTAGAATATGCAAAATAAAAATGGCAGTATTCAAAGACTTGGAATGAAGCCAGTGATTAAATGTGGTGCAGCTCACTTGGGTAATTTCTAACCCTCAAATAAATAACTTTATTTCATTCATTCATCTTCGTCTTCATGTGTGTAACTTTTTTCTGGGAGTTAAATAAAGGAGACTTTTACCTGCGTCAAACAGTCCTTTCTCTGACAACTTTAACTTCTTGTTTAATGGTACTATTATCTTCCAGACTACCACTCACCAGATCTACCATCTATTTCATTTTATGTTTACAACTAACTTGCAGTTTACTTTACTTCACGCCAAACTTAGAGTAGAAAACACCCTCCATCTTTCCACTGAGAAGAACTGTATCTCTATCCTCCCAGAGGAGGTTGTTTCAACCAGCTTGGAACAAAGGAAGCAGCTCATTAGTCTGTGAAACTCAATTGTCAGCTGGATGCATGAATCTCACCTAACACACCAGAGTAATTCCACAGCTTAAAAATGAAGCTCATTGGTTTAAAGTGGTGCAATGAAAGGAGTGCCTCTGTTTAACATTTAACGTACATTTATAACATATGTTCAATTTTCCCATTGCACTGGCTTGTTTTTGATGGCAGGAAAGGAGCACTCACTGGTGAGTTTAGTGCAATGGTCTCATTAAAGCAAAATCTGCAAAAGGGATCTATGGAACCAGATCTACATACACACAGAAGCTTTTTGATTCTTTGCTGTGTATTCTCTGTGGCATTTTGACTGTACAGGACATTCCTGAGAGACTGCTTAGCAAGAGGACTTAAACACTTGAGGTGGCCTCATGTCATCACAGTTAAGTTTTACCCTCACTGATAAAAACATATCCCTATACTATACCACAGTAGCCACAGGATTAGAATCAAAATTCTTTGAACACAAAGAAATTCAGTACCTATCCAATTTCCACCCCTTAGTCTTGTTGCAAGAACAGAGCTCACTACATTCAGAAGCCTGAAGCAGTTTCCGGCTAACAAGGTGCTCTAAGTCATATACTGTGTTTTCACTTTTCATATTCGTCTCTTACCTCCACCACAAACATGCAACATTTCCAAACCCAATCCCACTGGAGCAAACAAGACTACTTATAGAAAGCTTCATTTTGAAAACATCTCAGTGCCTGCTTAACTTCATTAAAATTGAGCTAACAAATCCCACTTGGCTTAATGACGAATGGAAATTAATGTCAACCTATCTGAATTTAGTAAAGATTCATCAGCTACACAGATTACAGAACCAAAGGGTACCACAACAATCATGAAGATGACTGTTAAATATAGCTAACAGTGCATGTTGTGGGGGTTTCACAGTCTTAGAGACATCCCATTATGTTTTTCTGGAGACAATCCTTTTCCATCCTAACTCTCCATCAGTCCTTACAATTTTACTCTTCAAACTAATTTTTAGCCTTACAATATAAATCACCACGATTTATGTCATCATCTCTTCAAAAAAAGGTTAAGATAGAGAGGTTTTAGTAAAGTTCACTTATCCTTTCATAACAGTGGTTGCAGAGAGTGAAAAAAAGTTATAGTGAAAAGGCCTGATTCAGCTCATGCTTCATGAAGTCTCACCAAATTCAGTGACTGCATTAAGTGAAAGCCAGGGCAGAATCTAAACTCCAAAGAACAATTTTCCTGGAAGCCT
Source organism: Corapipo altera (assembly GCF_003945725.1). Taxonomy (NCBI): domain Eukaryota; kingdom Metazoa; phylum Chordata; class Aves; order Passeriformes; family Pipridae; genus Corapipo; species Corapipo altera. Next base: position 7,962,741 of record NW_020884890.1, read on the forward strand.
GAAAAAAAGATTTGCCTTCAAAAGTAAATTACACCAATTTTTCTGTCTGCTCTTAAGCTCCTACTCCCAAATCTTGGCTTTTTCATACAATAAAAAAAATATTAAGGCAATCCAAATGGAAAAAATATGGAAAACTTAACTTGATATAATGCACAGATGTCTCACAATAAAAACCTTTCTTTCCATATTTTAATGTAATATAAATATACAAGTCACTTTATTTTGGCTACTTTAAAACATGGCCCTGCCACAACATGATTTCAGTATTAAAGTATCTGCTACCACAGCACAATTTTTTGCAAGTCTACTCTTGGACACCAGAGCTAATGATATATGTTGGAAATACTGCAAAAATAACTGCTTATTTAAACCCCTTATTGATTAAGTAATTACTGAGGTCATTAAATAATGGAGAAAAATAATTTGTTTGGAATGGACTATAATGAACTGCAGTTACTGTAATATGTTGGTTCTGAAAGAAATATTCTTTGGAACTAAATGTCTTTTTTATAAGGCAAGGTAAGAGAGGGAAAAGGATCTGGGATTCCTACCAAACCACTAGAACTAAATGGAAAATTTTTACTTCAAATAGTTGGAAACTGCTGACAAGACAACTTACCTACTAAGGGAAATTAGACTTTTTATATAGTTACACTGCAACTGAGAACACTTCTTTAACATAACACACTAACCTGATTTGCACCTCATGCATGAGGTGGAAGTTCACTCACAGATTTTTTTTTTTTGCTTCACTGGATCTCCCAGAAGTGGTTGGTTTTTGGGTTTCAGGTTTTTTTTATTAAGGAAACAGCTGTGTTTAAGATATAGTCCAACTCTAAGTCTTAAATTCTTAGGATTCCATGAAATATTATCTAAGCTGCTACATTCAGAGTCAAGAAACATATTTATGCTCCACAATAACACAGGTATAACATGGTGACTAGCAAACATACAATTAGACCTTTGAAATACTTTTCCCTTGGATTAAAACAAAATACCTAGGTAACTTCCTTACATTCCATGCACACAGAAAAATCTACAACACTAACACCTGAACAGTAATTTTGTTCCTTGGTGTGTTCAGAAATGCTTGTTTTACACCTGTTTCTTGCCTGCTTGTTTAAACAGGACGGATAAGGAGCATGGAAAGACAATGCACATTGTAAGAAAGAAAAGGGGTGGCTGGCTGGCTGGCAAGCGACTGTCAAAACATCCCTGATTTTTCTTGACTTCAAGTGGAAGCCAATGTATGTTCATCACTTCATACAGCCCCCAGGACATCAGCAAGCAAGGAAGGACTTCCTTTTTAAAAATTATTCCCCAACAGGCTATGAAGTCCTATGATGCTCTGGAGCACCAAACCAGCTGGTATAAGCACAGCTGTAGGGCATACTGAGTATGTATACAGTAAAACAAAGTGTTTGCATGCACAGGTCAAAACTCTGCCTGGGAAAGCAAGCCAGTCACCAGCTTCAGGCCATCAGATTCACTTTGGCAGTTTTTAGCTCAGAGCACTTTTCACTGCCCACAGTTCCCTGCACACCTCTACCATCGCTCAGTGCAGATACACTCTCAAAAATTCACTTGGTAACTTTCAGTCAGGTGCTTTTACACCCTGTTCTGGACTTCCGTAATGTCTAGTCTCCATATTAAGTTTTTCCACTGTAGTATGCCAGAGACACAATATGATATTAAAGTAGTTTCCCTCTGTCCATTTGGCTTACCTCCCATAGCTCTCCAGCAAACACTGTTGTTATTGAACACGAAACTGAATCAGCTAAAATTAAAATGTGACATTCATAAAAATTAAATGAGCTTATTCAAATGACCTTTCCCCCCAGAAACATTCACAAAACTCCAGCTGATATCAGTGGGATTTTTGCATGCAGTTTGGGCCCAAAGTTTAAACAGCTTTCTATTATGGTGGTTTTTAAAACCAAGTTTCAAAATCAATCTGCAGTGGTAAATTTTATGCAGAGACATCTTTCATTTAAGTTAAACATAGCATTTATCTAAGCCAGCATCCTAAAAGGTCATAATCAATTGAATAAATGAGCCTTCCTTTGCAGAGGCGTATGTTATGGTCTGAGTCCTGCCTTGTTTACAACAGGCATAAGTCAGGAGTATCCCATTGAATCAACAGGTTAAATTGCCACAGCCAAGGATCCAAGTGCACCCATCAGAGGAGATGATAGCAGAATCACTTCCAGGCAGTCACTTGGGTTGGCTGATATCCTTCCCTCAAAGACATAAAGTAGTTGGAATGTCAGACCTCAGGCATGTCAAGAGGGAATGTGGGCATACTACAGGGAATAGTCAAGGACTTGCTACACAGAGGGATGCTCACATGGCCCTATTAGAGCAGGTTTCTTGATCTTCTGCAGAAAGGTAAGAAGATGCCAACCAGGAGAGCTCTGACCCAAAACAGGGACTTTGGCCAGAATACTACTGAGTCCCTGATCTAGGATAACAACAACAAGTGTTCATATTCAGTCCTTTTAATATTTTATCTGTCTTTTCCAAAAGTTAATCAGTTAACACTGCTCTCAACTGTATCTTATTATTATTCCCTCAACCTTCCCCTGCGTTATTTTTTCCTGTTACATATTTTATTTCCTAGATATAACTAAGATAATTTTCCACAGATTATCAAAATGTCATACTCAAACATCTTGGAATGCCTAATTTTAAAAATGCATGAAACAGCATTAAATTGCTGAGGACATTGAGTCCTTGTTTCTGTCAGGACAGAAGCAGCACTACGCAGTCTGAACATTACGTAAAGTCCCTGTGATATGCTAAAAACCTCATTGTAAGAAAATGTCACTTGAATTTGCACTATTCTGCCTGTAGGAGGTCATTAATTTCTAAAGCATTCTTATGTTACCATAGAAACAGCAAAAAGAAATAATTTATTTACCAAAGAACTACCATCCATTTTCTGATCAAAAAAGAGAAATCCCCAAACCTAAGCTACAAGAAATGTATAGAAGAGAAATTAACTTAAAAATTAAAAGTGATTCAGTCATGACAACCTTTTTTCATACATTGCTTTAGTACAGACCAATGGTCACAGCACACATAGCTGCTCATCAAACAGGATGGCAGCATTGGGCCCTATATCACAGAAAGAGATTCTGCTTCTAAAGGGGGAGAGACTACTACATAATTATCTCTCAAATTTATCTCCTGAATATAATACACTGTGCCTCTTTTTGTTTATTCTAAAACATGCAAAGGTAAGAAACAAAATGGGTGACATCTCTGCTAATGGAGACTAGCAATCTCATGTATGTCAAAAGAACTTTGTCCATTTTTACAAACAGCGGGCCTAGCCTAGGATCTTCACTGATATAAGTGAAGCCCTTTGAAATTTCTCAGTGAAAGCAAGATGGGAATCTGATCACTGAATATTTTTTCTGAAAAAAAAAAAAAAACCCCTAGATTTTTTTCTAAATTTCTCTGAAATTCGTATTTAAAAGTTTAATGACTTCCCTGTTTACAGTCAGTTACTCAAATATTCTTAAAGATGTTCTGAAAAACATGTAACTGGCAGCAAAAGGGCACTCATAAAACAGATCCTCAGCTTTCAAACTTTTCAGACATTTCTTAGGATTAAGCATTTCTGTATAGATTGATTAATCTAGCAATGAATTTTTTACTCTTTAAAACAACTCCAAATTATGAAAGTTAATCTATTTAGCAGCTAATGTACAGTATGTTCTTTTCATCTGACAGCATGAATTTGGGCAGAAAACCAAATACTTGCCAGACTTAAAACCACATCTCTTATTAAAAAACAGATTAGGAAAACAGTAGCACTCACAAACTGCTCACTGTCTGCTGCATTTCCACTCACTGCCCTTACCATGTTTCTCATTGTATTTTATTTCTGGTGTATGATGACTTGGGTAAGATCATATGATCCCAAAATACACTGAAAGCCAAATTATTTGTTTGGAGTGCTTGGGGATAACAGTGGGATTTTTCCCTAAGACATTCTGTGGTGGTTTTTGCTTGTTCTTCAATCTGTATTATGCATCATCAAATATAACCATCAGTGCTAATTTGTTTAGTTCCTTCAGTTCTCACAAACCTTGTTCCACGCCGGGGCAAATGGCAGTCTGCACAGATTTAATTTACTTTAGCAGTTTCAACAACTTTGTGTGAGCTGAGGGGAATCATAGCCAAAAAAGTATGTCTTTTTTCCATGGCACCTTTATAGAAGGACTCCAACCAAAGCTGCCTAGTGATGGATCACCATGCACTTTTGAAAGTGAGAGAATATGTACAAGTAGAGAGTTTTCTACAGTACATATTTTGTGCATGCAATTATGCTTAAAGGAGTATGAAATATAAAGCTCTAGAACTTTCACCTCTGGACGGTACCTCATAACTGTAGACAAAATCAGCCTGTGACTGAAAGAGGCTGTATAAAAGATGAGAGCACTATAAATTTCCTAAAGTCTGGATTACCGAAGAAAGCAAGCATACTCCTTTAACAAAGGGGTAAAATACTGTTTCCCTTTTCCTGCTCCACAAACACACAAAAAAGAAACAAGCCCATTCTCTCTGAATAACAATTACCTGGTAATGGAATGGCACTCTAAGAAATGAGTCATTTTCTGATTACTCATTTGCTAAATTCTCTATACTGTGTTGTCTCTGAGCAGTTCATAAAATGATGATCCTCTGGCATGTGTTTATCTTTGGGCTGCACCAGAGAGCTATGCAAACAGTTTATAGAAGAGATTATCTGCAGTTACTTGGGGGAATATTTGCCCTCTCTGTTTTATGAAGAGAAACAATAAGGGCAAGCATATACTTAACAAAAATAAAAATACAAGGTGAAACTGAGATTACCCAGCTGGTAAATGATATCAAGTACACAGAATGATTTCTGGGTTTATGTGGATTGATTTTTCCCGTGAATCCTGAAACAAACGAGCCACTTCAAAACACTGAAAAACTGCCTTGCAGAGCAAAGCAGAGGAAGAGGAAGAACTTCCAAGAGCAATTTGTAACTGCTCCAAAATACTTTGGAGATAACAAACATAACTGAAGGGCCTTCAGTGAAAGCCTGGGCAGACATGTCCTTGCAGGTCAGGTTAGAGCAGTCTAAAAACTTCTCAATTTTTTGCTCTCTGGTGAAGGATACCCTTGTCTGGGATAGTGTAACTGCCCATATGAGTTCTCCTACTACATGCAGAGCAAAATAAATCATTACTGAAAGCCGTAAGAATGCTTGCCTACACCCTTAATTGCAGGAGACCATTTAGTAATTCAGTAAAATTCCATAAATATCTGAGAGTTTGGATTTTTCATTTCCTGCCACTTGACTATAAGATAGCTGCAGAAGCTACTGTATCAAGTTCCCCTTTTCTCACTTGCCTGTTAGGGCTGAAATGTTCACTACACCCAAACTGATTCCTCTTAGGCTACGTATCAATACCATGAACTAGCAACTGTCCCAGTTTGAAAGGCAATCTCAAGCTTAGCTCTTGATATGATGAGGAGCTGAAGTGGCCAGCAGCTATGGCATCACTGAATAGGTTTGGTGAGAATTCATATGGTGAAGACATCAAGTAAGCCCCATAGGGATTCCTGATACAGGAAAACACTTTAGTGCTCAGTATTTCAGTGTTGTTGGCAATGCAAAACACACACCACACTGTTTTGTTTCTCAGACACCATGGCTCATGGAAAAACTAGCTGAAATACTAAACACTTTTTTATGCTTCCTTTCACAGCTTTTTTGTCATTACTGTTGATAAGTTTATTTCTCCAGAAGTTAAGATCTGTCCTGTTTCCAGCCTCAGTCAGACAAATTATTTCAGCTACTTGTTGGTCAAGTATTCACTTCACCGACCTGTGTAACATTTCATCCGGGTCCAACCATTTTTATTTTAGCTTCACAGCCAGCATGACTTCTCTTTTCATGTAAACTTCTGTACTAAGCTTTGAAGTTTGAATGATACCTTTCAGTTCCAAAATTGCAAACCTTTTGCTCTTAATTGTCTGGTTTTCCTCAAAGGTTTTGTCATTTTATCCTTCAATGAGGTAAGGTAATACCATACAGTGAAATATTGTCTTATATGCTGCAACAAATATTCTGAGAATCTTTCATATCATTAGTCAGAGTGTTTTAAAATATCTACAGACCATGTTCAAAGAGTTCTGGCCTAATTCAAGTACTTTTATTGCCCCTCAAAACTGCAGATATGCTGATTGCTGAAATACAAGGTAGATGTTCCACAAGGAAATTTGATTTAGGCCTTTGCTGTCATGCAGACAGAAATTTGTATTCTGTTTGTTCCCTTTGATCACCCAGTAATGACTGACATCTCTGCAATGCTCTTACTAACATTTTATCTAACCAAGAAAATCAAATAGACAGTTTTAATATGAAGAGTAATGTTTTTTGGAGTGCACATGATAGGATTTTCAAATCCATCTGAATCTTCAAAGAATTTACATTTGAGTCACAAAGCTATATATGTCAAAATGGTACAAGTAATTTCTCATTTAGTTTTCTCCCAGTTGAAGAACTGAATAAAAAGTAATTCAGTTGAGTGATAGGATGCTCGGTTATTCATATTTATCCCAAGAAAAAATCTGTCACAGAATTTTTTATGTAATGTTTTAATTCAGTTGCTTAGAGTAAAATCTCTTACAGGAATGCTTCTGTAAACTTTTCAGTGCAACACCCATTTTAAATTTCATCTGGTTGCATTTCTGAGATATAGGCAACTATTCTTTTAAATTCTTTGACTCTTTAACCGATTTTGAAAATGTTTTTCTTCTTATTAGCAATTTAGTAAGGCAGAAAGGCCAAATAGGAATCGGAGCCCTTGGGAGGTGGGATGGGGCAGGGAGCACTGAAAGGACAAGACAGTCTGTACCTGAGACTGAATTCTGGTTTTCTGATGACTTTGTTGTTTGGATTCTACTGTATTTCATTCACTGCTCTCTATGTTCTAACAGAAGCTCTAGGCAATGCCTTAAAAGACTTTTCTCTTGCTCAAGTTTTATGATAGGATAAAGTAAGCTTACTTTATGAATTTGAAACACACTTGATCTCTCCACATCTCCACGTTAATAAAGGATTTCTCATGAGTTTACTACAAATATACTAATGAAAATGTTGCCACCAAATGTAAACGGTTAACTTGGTCAATCCTTTGCTAAAATTTGAGGCATCTTCCTAAGGGTGTGGACAATTCAGTCTGTTTAACAGCGAGACAGAGGCCTCTCAAGATTCGCAAAGGAAGACAGGAATTCCTCTAAACACTGACAGCACGGAGGAAAAAGCAGGGATGTCAGCTCCTCGGTCTACCTGAGATCCATTCTCCCAGAATGTGTAAAGCCTACATTTCCATCCTCCCTCTTCTCTCCAAAAAAGTGTTAGACCTCAAAAGGGGCAGCACCACCACCAACAGGGAAGTTCATTAGGTCCTGATCACCTCTGCCTTTTCTGGAGGATACAGGCAGCAGATCTCTCTTCTCATTTACCTGGATCTCAGCAGTGTTCTGGGCAGGAGACAAGCTCTTTTTCCCTCAAAAGAAGCATTCAGATCTTGCATGGGTAGTGAAAGCAAGTGAGTTAGGGAGCTTTCAGCGTGAATTGCAAGGTGCCTGATTCTCTAACGGCTGCATCCTGTCTCAGCGTAAGTACGTGGATTGGATCTTTGTCTTAGTGGGATGGGCAGGGTGTTGGTGCCTAGAGCTCTCATTTGCTCCTTCTGTAGTCAACAGACAAATAAATGTTCAGTTGAAGGAAACATGAGATCTCAGATGGACTATCTGCCTTTCTTCATCAACCACAGAATTCTAGAGCATCCATGCTGCAAACTCCAGTGTTCAGTAAGTGCCTAAACTTTAGTGGGAAGAATTCAGCACACTGGCATATCATTGGAAATTATTTTTTTAAATTATTTGATTTTATATTTTCTTTTTTAAAAAGGTTTTTCTTGTTTGGTTCCTAATCTACGTTGTAAACAAAAAGTGAGACTTATGCAGAAACCGGGAGTCAAGTATATTGCTAGTTTCTAACTCCATTAGCATCAATGGACAAGTCTTAATTCCACATAATTCATTTGCAAGATGTTTTCAAGTGTCATGCCTACACAGCTGCAGTGCCAGCCTTCAGCAATACATACCTGGCCAGCACAGAGCAGTCACATTTCCTTTCAAGGCCTAGGACGCAGCTTTCCTTATCCTCTGACAATCTACAGATGACATTGAGAATGCTCACAGAGAACTAGTCTGGGAAATTCTCCACTCAAAGGCAGAGAAAGAGCAGTCTCCCCTCCTTATAAGAAAGTCTTTGGCTCTGACTTCATGCTTAGCCAGCAGTCTGTTTATGCTCAGCTCCAGGTTTTTAGTTAGAAGCAGGGTATTACTCATTATCTCTTTGCCTAGACTAGATGCAAAAATGGCCCCTGAACATCTTTCAGTCTCAGTACAGTAGCGATGCTGCAAATTTTCAAATGGATGAGATACTTTAACTCCATTAATTAATCCCCTTACATTAAGAACAATCTGCCACTAAAACTGTTCAGAAGTTGAGAGTTATAAGACAAAATATTTCACTGAGGCTAATGTGGAAGTACAGTCAGTTTTGGTTGGTGCTCCTGGGGAACACCTTTTTCAAGAGACCCAGAGTCGCCTCCACAACCAGTGATTTAACCCATTTTTTTTCTCTGAGGACAGTAGGTTTGGAAAATCCATGTAAAGTAGGAGAGTGTTTTTATGCCTATTTTTCATTCATATATTTGCTTCTATGGAAAACTTGAGAAGACACTTTAAGACACCATAAACATCAATCAAATAAATGAATGACCATACAGAAAGCATTAAATAATTACCTTCAAGTGTTTCTCCCTCTCCAGAAAGGGCGTCCCCTGCTCCAGAGGCATACAAGGCGGACACAGTCAATGCATACCTAGTGGCTTGGTCCAAGCCTTTCAGCACTTTAGAGGTAGTGTCCCCTTTCACAGTCACTTCCTTGGTTTCACCTCCTGCAACTGGAGTGTAGGTTATAAAGTACTGCTGCACTTTGCCTGGAGCAGCACCCCAAGACAGCTTCATTGTTGATGTTGTAGCATCAGAAACTTTCAAATTTCTTGGATTTCCTCGGACTGCACATGTCAAAAGAGGTTGAAAACAAGTTGAAGCAAGCTTCATTTCTTGGTTGATTTTTTAGGTTACTACAACATAGGATTTTATGATAAAAAATAATTCCTGAATAGCCTGCACTAACACTGCTACAGTATACTTTTACCATAATCAGGATTTTAGAATTCTATCCCCACCCTCCTTAGGCAAAAATGCTCAATAAAGTCTTTTTATTTCCATTTTTTTTCTATTAAAACAGGCTCAATCATTCCAGTACTTATATGTACTGGGAACTTAATATATGCTCAACTTCAACATGCCAAGATCCATGTTGAAGCCACTATCTGCAGAATCAAGTCAAAGATGACCAACGAAATTAACACACCTACAGAGTTCTTTTGATTATAATTCTTCTGGTTTATAACATCTAAGATCTCAGTGAAATTTCAACAATGATTAGGACATTCATAAATGTCTCCATACTCTCTGGATTTTGTTTAATAAGGCATGATACATGTTAAAGAATCATGCATCTTCACACAAGTCTACAGTGATAACTTCCGTAAATTAAATGTTTCATTAATTCCTTGCTAAGCACTCAGAACAAAATGCAAACAGGGTCTGAATTTGCTCAAAAAGTATATCATTTATATCACTGACAATATGAAGAATCATGAGGACAATTAATTAAATATACAGGTAGATTCTTCACCCAAGTTACCTTGCCATATCAGGTGTTACAGGTTCAAGAGACTATATTTCAAATTGAAATATTGCAATTTTGATAAATTAAATTGCCTCTCCACTAGGCTTGGGCAATGTTATAATTCTTTGTTCATCTGGGATAATACATATGAATTACGAGATTTATTCTCTTTTCAGTATGAATATGTCAGCTTCCAGGGAGTTCTTCTCAAGCTTACTACCTTCATAGCATTTGTCATGTACCTTCGTCAGTTTTTGCATATCCATTCAATGAATTTCCAGGCCCAGACTGATACTCGGGAATAACAGACACTTCATATCTTGTATCTTGGATCAAATTCTGTAGAATAGTTGATCTATCATTTGCTGATACAGTCACTTGTCTCCTTTCTCCTCCAGTAAGGGGTCTATAAACAAGCCTGTACCGTAGGACATTTCCTGGAGCTGGTGTCCAGCCAACTACAAAGCTATCAGTAGTTTCATCTGTTATCCTTAAGTTTCGAGGAGCACCTTTAACTACAAAAAATATACACATATAATTTGTAAATATTTGCCTTGGGTGAAGTAGTATCTGAAGTAAAACCATTCCATCCATTTTGTTAGCTCATCCAGTTTAGCAAAACAACAGCTTATAGTGCGCTCCCATTGTTTCAGGATGCACACACCACTAGTAATTTCTGAAAATTTAGGGCCAGAGTTACATTCAGCAGTGTAATAAAGTTGTCCCCAAAAGTATATTAATCCCAGTTTATATAATAGATTCTGAAAATTAAGGCAGTCTGACTGTGTTTAGCAGTACCAGTAGAACTCAACTGTGTAAGGGACATAGTGGGAAAACTTCTCAACATGACAAATGGAATAGGTTTCCTTGCTGTAGCCATTTGCATCTGCACCACTTACATTTACAGACAGTTCTCAGATACACCTGATTATACACAGGCAGCTCTCCTATTTTAAAAAATGACCAAAGAAAATGCAACAGAAAAAAAACCCATCAAAACAATTCTATTTCTCTAAGTAAAATTTTTGCAACAAAAAATGTATTCATTGCTATATGAGTTGAACCTAATGTTTAAAAAAAGCTTCTGAATTTCGTCTCTAACTCAAAGAAATAGTATGTTATTCCAAAAACTAAAGAAAAACTGTAGTGAATCATTTAACATAGTCTGCTCCTTGACAAAAGGTACAGCAGCTCAGATGAACTTGTGGGCACACCAAACAAGACTCAACTCTTCCAACAGACATTAAGATCTACTGTACTGCAAGTTGCCTAGAGTTGCATTGTCATTTAGGGGAAAAAAAACCTCCGTTTTTTTGTTCTTTACTACCTATATGCTATAAGCATTGTTCTTTAATGTTAAAAGTGAAGCAATTAATAATCTTAGTTTTAAAGAAACAAGCTTGTTTCCTATTAATCAGAAATACAATACTCAACTTCAAATCCTTTAAAAGCCTGAAACCAAAGGTAATTGCCAAGAAAGCCATCTGGCCCAAACTGTTGGCTAGATCTGCATGGAGAGCTGCTGATGTTTACATGACTGCAGAAGGACTGTCTTCTCAGACACGTTGGGATATCATCAGATCATGATGCTGACAGTTATTTAAGGCAGTATCAGTTACAACATGGGAGAATTGATTATTTTTATTAAAGCTTTTCCTTCCCCTGTCCCTTACACACAAAAGCTACATATTCTAATCAGTCAAGAGTTTGTCTGTTTTCCTAAGGGAAAATTATGTGTGTCCAAAATATTCTGACTGGTAATGTCATGGAAATGTGAATACTGACAGTGAAACCTGTATCTTCCAAACTTAACATCCAAAATAAGCTATTTTATAGGCATTTATTTCTATCAGTCCTAAGAGGAAACACCAATTAACAAAGCTCCGTGCTGTTTCTTTTTCTCCCTGGGAACAATTTATGTCACCAAAGGTCACAAATGACAGCATGGAATAATTAAAAAGAGTGGATCAATATTTTTAAAAGCATGATTTAGAGTAGACCGAGTATTCAACTACTGGAATAGAAAAGCAAATTTACTGTCATGTTGTTCCTTTCAACCAGCAGAAGTGCATCATGGCAACCGTATCAAGAAAAAGTACAGTTACCATGCTTAAATTGACAGTCCTTGATCACATAAACTCACACTGACATGAGTGGAAGTTTTGCATTAGTTATTGGATCAGACCCATGAAGTTCTGACAAAAAAACAGGTGACCAAAACTCAGCCCCCTTTAAGCCTATTGTATCTAAAACAGAATTTCTACTAATGTTAAGTTAGATGGCATAGCAAATTACATAGGCACACATTTCACTTTAAATGTATTGAAGTCAACATGCATTCTTGCATCAGAGTCATAACTATTCAACAGAGCAGAATAGAACTGAATAGTTCAGTTGGAAGGGACCTACAATATTCATCTACTCTAACTGGACTGTATATTAACATTAATTCATGCCACTGAATTTATTATTGAAAACTTACTACTTCCTTTGAAAAGAGACCAACGCAGAGAAGCACAGCATCCATCCAGCTTTCAGGGAAAATAAAATCCAATCTTAACAACTTAATGTTTGCATATTGTTGGAATTCTGTATCTTTACTGAATGCATTGAGATACAATAATGTTTATTCTCATTCTGCATAGCTTCTCAGCCTCAGCTGATGGTCCTCATAGATCCACTCTTCAATTATACAAATTCTTATTTGAACATATGACTCCTTTGCATCTGAGAATAATGGGATTCCTACCTTCTAAGGTGGTTTCTTCTCCATCCAAGGGAGGGCCATCACCATCTTCATATTCAGAAATCACACTGACTGCATAAGTAGTTTCAGGCAGTAAATTGGTGAGAACTGAGCTAGTACTTGAAGCTGGTACTGAAACAATGAATTCATCTCCACCAACTGCTTCTTTATATTTAATGAGATAGGACAAAACCTCAGATCCAGCTGGAGACCAGCTCACTTTGAAACTGTCAGATGTTATGTCAGAAAAGACCATGTTCTTTGCAGGCACATAAGCTGTATAGAAATAAAAATGTGCATTTGAGGCATACCTCCTAGAATATTTTAAACACAAAATCTCTAAAATAAATAAAAAAATTCCCTCAATAATTTCATTTATTCTAATTGAACAGATATTTTATTGCACGTGCAAAGTATTTGCTTATAGCTATCAAATTTGATGAAGTTCATATCTAGGTTGCCTAAAATCATTCAACAATGAGTAGAAGCATCAACTCAGTGATTTCTAAATCAAACTAAAACAGTCCATCTATACTCATGAAAACTTAAGTTAGAATCTGATGATCAAGTTAGGTTTCCTCTTTTATATGTCCCATCGACGGTAATAACATTATGTCCTCAATGGAAACTAAGAATTGTTGGGATTTATTTCAGATCTAGATTAGAAATAGGACAAAATAAATACCAGTATTTTTTCAGGAACGAAGATGAAGGGGAAACAAGGAATTTGACATGAAGCACAAACACAGACCTGACACCCTGGGCTTGTTTTGGTTGGCCTAGTCAGCCTAACAGTGGGAATCTTAAGACTGTTTCAGCCCTCTAAACAAAGGCTGTGCTGCTGGTTTGTTCCTCAAAGCTATCCTGAAACAAAAGGCTTATTTTTAAAGAGAGTGGGGTTTTCAATATTGGGGACTATTCAATGTTTGTGTTCTACTAAACATAGGTAGGGGCGCTGAGGGTGCAACTAATCATAAGTAACTTTAGTTGACCAAAAGCTGGTCATTTAGAAATCTTTTAAGTTTTTAACATCCAAGATGGCCAAATTTGGATGCATGTGAAGACTTTCATGTGCTACTTCAGTTCAGTCTTAGAAGTCTTCAGTCTTCGTACAGTTAGACTGAGATAATATCACCTAGCATCTGCTGTCTCAAGTTGTATTGTCTAAGCTCATACCAAAAGGTCATTAATTTTACTCTAAATATTAATCAAATCACCCCTAGAGTTGTTGGCATTGCTTCACTGCCTTTGGAAATCTAAAAGACAAGCCTATATTAGCTACCTCATCTTAGACAGCTAAAAAAGAATGGGCACGGTAACTGTTCTACTCAAGACACTGAGCGTAAAAGCAGAGCACATCCACTAAGGTCATTCCAATAGACACACATTTAATAGCTTTTTAGATACTTAGTAGGGGAGGGGGGAAAAATTTCTCCAATAATTTTTTCATCTCCATTTCACCATTCATTTCCCTCATTGCTTTTAATACGTTTGAAAATGAGAAGCAAATCCCCAGTTATTAAAATTATCATTTGTATGTGGACAATTTCATCAATGTACATTCTTTAGGTAACTACAAGCACAAAACATTGGTTCAGATCTTTTTTCACTGCATTTTCTACATTCCTCTAAGTAATAGTAGTTACTTACATTTTCTCCTTATAGCAGCCAGTTCCTGCTCAATTCGTAGGCAGACTGACTGTGTAAGCTCAAATGATATTCTTTGAAAAGCATCAAAATCTTCCACTGTGTAAACGTGGGTCTCAGCAGGAGGTGATGCAATTGCTTCCAACTCTGTACGCACTGCATCCTTCACACCAACTGCAAATATTTCTACATCTGCGTCCCTCAGTTTTATTGCAGGTTCTTTAAAAGCATCTGACGATTTTCCATCAGTAATAAGAATCATGACTCTCGGCACATTTGGTCTTGATCCTTTGCTGGTAACAAATACTTTCTCCCTCACATATGTCATTGCTTTGCCTGTGTTGGTAGATCCACCTCTGTAGGGGAAGGTGTTAATAGCCTGAATTATGTCTTCCACTTTGTTGTATCTGTTCAAAGAAAACTCCATATGGGGATCTCTGCTGTACTGGACAAGACTTATCTGTACTTTTCGAGGTGATATCTCAAAGCTTTTAACTAACACTTCCAAAAAGGCTCTTACTTTTACAAAATTGGCGATACCAATGCTGTAGGAACCATCCACTAAAAACACAACATCAGCTTTTACATCCACACCCCGTGAGCATTCTGCAAAGAGAAAGAATAACCATTGTAAGCAGATTTTCAATAGCCACCGCATTACAATTGAATCTGTAGTTCATGTATCATACCCAGTTGCTTATAAACAAGATAACTATGCTAAGCAAAGCTGTTTCTCATAAATTACAAAGGTATGAGATTAAAACAAGCATCAGAGCTTTAATCAATGAAAAGCTACCATGTGAAAATAATGCAGTGGCTCCTAACTCACCCACTTGAACTTTTACTTGTTGTGTTTTTTCCATTATCGTTATTGGCTCACTGGGGGTCAGTCCTTTCATTGCATAAACATTAATTTGATACTCTGTGTCTGGAGAGAGATCTTTAACATTGAGAGCAGTAGTCTGAGGACCCACACTCAGCACATGTTGTTTTCCACCAGCTATCATTGGAATGAACTGCAGCCGATAGCCAGTTATTTGGCTTGTGGATGGATCCCAAGTGATCCTAACAGATTTTGAGGAGATCTGAGTGGCCACCAGATTTGAAGGAGGCTCCACCACTGAAAGAAATGAAAAGCAAACCCAAAATATTTAATTACAATAAAAGTATATTTTCTTCACGGTTTTTATTTCTGGAATAAATTTACTTATCTTTGCTTAATCTTTACTAAAAATCACTTTTAGCATATATAAACAGAAGTGAATGACAGGACTGTCCAAAAGCAACATAGAAATATGAACAATTCGTGGTCCCTCAAGTATAGACGAAGTTCCAAGAGAAATTCTGCCTTGCTTTAAACCCATTTCAACCAGAAGTGAAAGCTACACTCACAGAAACACAGCAGAAAGTGTGAACAAATGGAGACTTGAGCAGAGCACTATGACAGTGGAGTCATCTCTGCTGCCATTTTGGTCAAAGAATAACTAGTCACTCAAAACCTTACAGGGTCAGAAAGCTGCAGTGACACAGGTTGGTATCTATGTTTCCTCAGTATTCTCCAGTTTTCATTCCTTGGTTCTTAACCTATTACATATTCTGCCCCTTTACCAAGCAGTTTTTTCCCCTTTAATACATTTTTCCACAGAAGTGACGCCTGTGTCCAAACTGACTGTAATGAGACTCTGATAACTGCACATCAATGTTGCCTTTGAAACTATGGAATAATGGAGCTATTCCAAACCTACTACATCACATGTTCTGTTCTTGTGCATTAAAAACACAAGACTGAGACCAGTTTTCCACACTTGCTAAATGAGGCAACAGATCAAACTCCAGAAATAAAGCAAAGGAAGGAGGGATAGCCTCTTAAATACGCATTGGAATAAACTGAGTTCTATAAAAATGTGTATACAAAGTACCTCACCTTCTTCTCCACTAACCAGTTCACCTAGTTGTTCATCAACACCGGAGCACACTTGCAAGATAATTTCATTCTGTATATCCACAATTCCATCAAAATTAGCCACATTGAACACATGCTTCAGTGAAGGCTGAGATGCAATTAACTTGAGTTCTTTTGCATCTGCTGCTTTTATACCTAGAAGTTGCAATAGACAGGACTGCGTTAAGTAGCCATAAAATACAGACACCTGTGAATGTACTCATGAAATGTCAGAACATCCTGGGGTAAAGCTGAGTTTAATTTCTCTTCTGTCTTTTGTCATTATCAATAATCGAACCACAAAAACATACAAAATAATGAGGTGACACACTCCATTTCCAATGCAAGAAAATAATGTGATATCCTCAGTGAGGCCAGAGTTGAAGCTATGCTAGTCAGTCATCCTAATCTCCATGCAGGAGCTACAGAATTACTATCAAATTAACACAAATGGTATTTTTCACTCTGGAGGTCGGAAATGACCCACTAATGCATACGGATTAAAAGAGAGGCATAATGAAATTCTTGAAACACGAATCTGTACAACATGTACATTACTTCTTTATCAATGTTAATCTCTCAATCATTAGAAAAACTCGACATACCCAAAGAAAAAACTTCAACTCCTATGTTGCGAAGCTCTCTTGCAGGAATTTCTACATCGTCCTGAGCTTTTCCATCAGTAATGACAATTGCTACTTTGGGAAAGCCTTTTCTTGCTCCAGCAGACTCAGTGAAGGTGTTTTGAACCAGGTAATCAATAGCCTCACCTAAAAACAACACCACAAATTGTGTTTTACTAGACTTGTATGAACCAGGATTTAAAGCAAATTTGAATTATGAAACTAAATGCTGAATAAACATGTATGTAGAAAATCTGTACCTGTCATTGTGTTGCCACCTTTGTAAGGTATCCTTTTAATTGCATCAATAAGATCACTACTTCTGAAATACTGATTTAAATTGAACTCTGTTCTTGTATCCGAACTGTACTGAACAACTCCAACTCTTGTCTTTTCTTCCCCAATGTCAAAAGCTGATACAAGGGCAACCATGAAGTCCAGAATATATCCGAAGTTATTTCTCCCTACACTCCATGAGCCATCTACCAGGAAAACTAGGTCTGTCATTGCACTTATGGAGCATCCTGGAACATAACAGGAGAAAAAAAAGCAAAACTCTATTAGCAAATGAGCAATAGCATTCTTACAAATCATTGAGACATCTAATGGGAACTTAGTAGGGAAAAGTCAAAACAAACGGATGTTTAATAGACTGATCTTCTTATCTGGAATATTTTAGTTGTGGAAGCATTATTCACACAAGTGAATTTGCCCATAGGAGTTTTCTAGCCATTACTATTAAAAAGAAACTGTTTTGAAACACCTCTCATGCTAATCCACAAGATCTGTTATGCCTCAACAGATGAAAACCCACATACAAAACTTTTTGCAGTGATTTGAAGTTACAGAAAAGCATAATTTTGTTACCACTTCTGCCTTGTATCTTTATCTCCCCGTTATAGCTGCACTGGCTCTTCTGCAATGTCTTTTATCCACAGCACAATGCTTGTTGTTAATAGGACCAAGACACTTATGGACTTGCTCAGGTTAGTTGCATCAAATTCCTAGTTTCAGTACCAACTTTGCACCTTAATCTTTCAATCCAGCCACTAAATTCCTTCTATCCCAATCCCTTCACAAGTTTTCTTAACTGTGGACAACTTTACAAGTGAACTTCATTGCTAGGTAACACAGTTTAACTTTACGGGGTACTAGAGCTAGACCTCAGATAAGATAAATCTCAGGTAAGTTGAAAGATAAAACATCTTACTTTGTAATTGAGCCTCAACCTTCTTTTCCTCTGGTATCCCTGGACCACCTGTCTGAACTGCAGAAAGCACACAGTAGACAGAATTAATGGAGGAAATCAGGTTAAATTTGTAAACATCAAAGGAAA
Organism: Corapipo altera; assembly: GCF_003945725.1. Taxonomy (NCBI): domain Eukaryota; kingdom Metazoa; phylum Chordata; class Aves; order Passeriformes; family Pipridae; genus Corapipo; species Corapipo altera. Next base: position 7,980,858 of record NW_020884890.1, read on the forward strand.
GCATTTAGGGAATTTGACACAAATCTGACAAGACTCAGAACATAAAAACATAAATACAGTTTGTGAGTAATACATCAGCTGTACTTACAGAGGTGACAACACAGTATTCGGGACAACACAAAATACAGAAAATGCAAATAACTAAGGATACTATGTATTTGTATATCTTGTACAGTAATTTCCTGAAAATTAACTGTAACATCCCTGGATGAAATACCAGTATTTCCCACTTCTAAAAACTAGGGTAATTTATCATAAGTAATTTTCCCATGGTTGTTTGTGAAGCTTGATACATGAGACAAAATACATCATAAAAGAGAGCATGTTGTGGATTTTTACTCAATTAAATTTATTTTCTGCTTTAATTATTAATATAAATTATAAAAACTTAAATTCAATATTTTAGTATGCATTCAGATATATTGTGTCACATTTTATTATTATTTGATGACTATAGTTAGTTTTTCCACACACACGCACATACACACATGCACACACGGGACGTCTGTCGAGTTCATTTGTTACTGAGGTCAACGATCATCTTTCCCTTGACTTCAGTAGATGCAATTACAGAAGTAGGTGTAGCTCAAAAAAAACCCAAGTGTCTCCTGCCAAGAATTCTATAGGGGTTGTCAGACACTACATATCCATGTCAGTCTCCTTTGATCTCTTGCAAATTCTCTCTGCGTCTATTACGAATAATGGGAAAAGGATGTTCAGACAGCTCCATCTAATGAGAGTTTAGGTATGTGGCAATTTTGTTGAGGAACTGGATCAAAGTTTTATGACTGACCACTTAGTTATCCTATTTGGTTTTCCGATTGTATAACAGTTACTTACTTGTCAGCTGGCCAAAAACAGGTAGACTCTCCTCTCTGTCATCATATGAAGCTATCGATACAACATACTCTACATCAGGTATAAGATCTGATAAGACAGTTTGGGTAGTGCTAGGTGAAAGAGTAAATTCTTTAGTAGGTCCATCTGCAATAAATATATAAAATACTTAATGCAGTCTTCAAATCCAATAATATTGATAAGTTTATCATAAAACAAAATGCAAGAGAGAATAATCTATCTAAAATCCAATTATAATTTTAGAACTATAGACTTTTGGTTTTCATGAAGTATGAATATTGAAACATGAAACTTCAAACTGACTTGCTTCAATAGTGAACAAATTACTAAATTCCAGGAAATCTGAATCTCAAAATGTACATACAAAATGTACTATCATCTAACAAATCATGGTCCAGGTCTGATTCAATATCACTTTTACACTAATTATTTCTCAAAGTGAAATAGAATAATGACTCTTACACAGCACAATAAAATTCTTAACCTTTACGGCAAAAGCGCGGAAAAGGAATAGAGTGATGATTCTACCTTCTTTTTGCTCCTTGGAAAGGAAAGGCATCCAAAACTTATTATTTGCAGTCCCAAAACAGTAAACACTATGGTAAAAAAAGCTCTAACTTGGAACAGTCACTGGTCCTTGTATACCCTTTGCTGCTGCCCAGTCTTGATCACAAACTTCAGAAATATTTTAACAGTTACTCTCATACTTAAGTTAGATATAAGCAAAAATAAACCCAATGTTTCAAAAAATGTAATCTCATAACAAAATTTTACAGAACTCACCATTTGTTGGAACCACAGTTATTCTGTAACCCACTATTGCATCTGGTGGCCTTTTCCATGACATTTGAACATTATGTTCATCTATAATTGTAAAATTCAAGTCTGATGGTGGATTAACTGCAAAAGATTTATACCAGGTGGATGTTTAAAAAATTGGAAAAATAGTAAATGAATAAATAAAAGAATGTTGAGCAAAGCTTACTAAAATTGTCTTTGCATAAATTTGTTTCCAACAAATATAAAGATATGTTGTTGGAAAAAGAGTAAAATAAAAGCTGACAAAATGTGACAAAACATCAAAGAGTATATGCATTACAGAAGACAGCACAGAACATATGTTTCTTGAGTTGCCAAGACATTCAAGAATGGCCAGCAAAATCAAGCACAACAGAAAACACATTTGGATACATGTACAATGAGTTCACAGATAATAACCACATATGCAAACATTTCACATAACAATTAAAGGAAATTTTTTTACATGCTGGGTGCAATCCGTACAAGCATGCCAAATCACAACCTGCTTACAATATCATGAGATCATTTAGGATGTGGGAAACACAGTAGTCTTCTTAATTAGACATCAAAGAATTTATCAGCTTTTTAATATAGTCTCTGCATAGTAATATTCTCTATCAATTTCACTGAATCTAGAAACTTGGCAGAGAAAAGAAATAATTTAAAGAATACTGGAAAAGATGGGGCATTTAATGTTCAGCGAAACAATTTCTGTTAGGGTCTAGATATGAGTATAGTTGCAAAATGTATATCTGTAATAACGATACACTGAGGTATCATTTTATTTCAAAATATAGAAAGCTTCACCCCTTTGTCCCTAGAAGTCACTAAAGTGACATATTATGCACATAGCAGCAAAGGATTCGGGAACTAAGGGGATAATAAATAGCATTAATAATGATGGCAATTTGCTAAAATATTTGAGCTAATGCTAAGTTCACAAAAATAAAATTCTACCTGTTTACACCAGATTTCTGTACAGTTTCAAAGGTGTAAACTATTGTTTTCATGTTCCCTTTGCAGCAGGTGTATCCATACTAATAGTGGCATTTTAACATAAAATGCCAGTATGGTTCCAAACAACACAATGGTTAATTACGAAAAGACAACATCAAGGTATATTTATGGACATTTATTTTGCAGAATTTATAGAAAACGGCAAAGAGAGCACCAGTGATCTGAACAAATGACTGCAAATAAAATTTGTAGGAGCTGATGACAGAAGTAACTGAACAGTACAGAAAGAAATAGTTTACATACGCTATTTTGCAGCATCATGCATATGTAAATGAAATGTTGATTATTATTTTTTTAGCTTCCCACAATGGACAAAAGCTTCCATGTACAAGGTTCATTACACAAAGACGTTTCATAAATATTTTATAATGATATTCTCTTCGTAAAATTGTCATGCTTATTCATGCAGTATTTTACTGACTCACTGTCAGTGCATGGTAGGTGTTTAAATAGGTCTACAAAGTAAGATTAGATTCAGCCATACTTTCCTTAACTACTTGAGAGAGGATTTTGCAGGCATTTTTAATAGACAGATCTCTGTTTCATGGAAGATCTCCATCGTATGTCAGATTTCATTTCAGATTTGTATATAATTTTAAAAGCAGATAAAGAGGTAAATGCTAGAATGTTTAATTATGAAAAGTTACTGTTCAGTTGCAAAAAGTAAAATTTTTTGCTCAAAATATCTGGCATTTTTCTCCTTTTAATTTTCTGTCATTTCAAACCATAGGATAATATGGCTTTGTAATAATGATACGATAGATAACACTAGTACTGAAGTAAATGTTATTTTTCCTGTTGTCCATACACAGGCAGTGAGATTAGACCATTAACCTGCATGCACATTTTATTCATCAGTTTATGAGTATCACAATGCTAGAGACATCAGGGTAGTTACTTAGTATCAAAATCATGCAACACGTGTTAATAGGAAAATACATTTAGGTGATAAGAATATCATTATAAAATATTGTTTCAGTAGCAATGGCTCAGGACAAATTTAATGCAAAGGCAGAGACAACTGACCTGAGCATGCTTTTAAAAAAAATTCAGTACATGGAAAAAATAGCACTACCAACCTTGCAAGTAAATTGGCATGTTGCAGCAGAGACTTTAGGCTTTAACTGCTGAAGGACAGCAGCAGCCCAACTTGTTGATATCCAAATGACCGGATTCCAGATAAACTGAAAAAGCTGACTGTGAGGAAGTCTTTAACATCTTAAAGGATTTTAATCCATTTTATGAAAATTCAGATGTGGATCTTGGCAGGTAACAAGAACAGTACATCAATTCGCAAGTGACGTATTCGTTCATCCAGGTCATCACAGCACTTTAGAACAATGGCATTGCAGGGGACCTCATACATCCCATAGCCAAGACATGATGAGCCATCCCAAGTCATTCCTGACATGTTTGCTCAGATTATTCTTAAAGACCTCCACTATTGGCAAGATTGCCAGCTTCCCACAGAAATTACTCCAAAGGCCTCACTGCTTTTATCATTATAAAGTTATTCCCGACACCTAACCCCAGTCTTCATTGCTGCTTTTTAAATCCATTCACTCAACCTATGGCTGGCTTATCAAACTCAAGCACTGAATACTACATCCATTCAAATCCAAAAAGGAACCTTGCCTGAGTGAAAAAAAGGAGCAGTTTGGATCCAATGTCATCAAAATATCTGCCAGATGGCCTGTAAGCTTTTGATACTCAAACAGAATCTCCAAAACATCCATGGACCTTCACATGGGTCAGATTTCACCCAAATGAAACCATATGTGGGGTGAAGATCAAACCATGGTCATATGACTGAGAGCAGTAAGCTGAGCCAAAGTACAGCAAAATGTTTAGATGATAAAAATCTTATTGTGATAATAAAATAGGGCAACTGTTACTCGACCTCATTAAAATTCTTCTTCCAGAAAGGAATTCACCAGTGGAAAAATAATACATCTGCAATACTGAATCAGACCAGAGTTCTAGGAACAAAATGACCTTGGTTGTGGTAGGAGATTGCCCCATTACTGGGACAAACCTTAAAAATTCACTTTACAAAATCTGACAGGTAAGCACAGCTTTACTCAAGCAAGCAGTCCTGGATGTCAGACTACTTGCAGAAGCGAAGTTGCACCTAATGCTCACAGTGTAGTGACAGTGTTCATCCTGTGTCCATCAAAATCCATGCCACACCTCTCACTGACTTGAGTCATGATCATAATATGTGATGGCATTATAGTATTGCCTTAATACAGTGATCCCAGTGTTGATGCACAGAAATGCATGGCTCCCTAAGAGTTTTCCAGAGTAGTAAAATATATCCTGCTGCACAACAGTAATGTTTACACTGCATTAATTTTAACCACTCTCAGAACTGTGATATGATAATTTTCTTAATTGGATAGTCCAATTATGCACCACAGAAAAACCCAAAACAACAAAAAACACAAACAAAACCCCAAACAAAAAATAAACGAACAAAAAACCAACCAGACATAATATACTTAATTCATAGCCACTTTTTGTGTTATTTACATGTGTAATAAGAGTATATTTTCTAAAACAAAAAAATATAGAGCAAAACATCTTTTTCATGCTATGCAGGTCTTATACTAGCTTGTATTACTTTACAGGTAATACAAATCTAATATACAAAAGTCTACAGCTTTTTGCAGATAACACAGTGTGACTCCTAGAGAATTCCAGTGAATATCCTAACAAGACAGAAATAAAATATAACCAGAAGCTCAAATAATTTATATCCAGAACCAAACTTAAAAGTGATATATCTTGGAAGTAGCTGCCATCCACAATCCCTATGAGAAACAAAATTTGTAATTCCACTCACTGGAAAAGATGAACTATGATTAGCATGTGAAATAACATGTTAGCCCATGTTAAAATAACATGAAATCTATACAGACTATAGAAGCTGAAGAGTAAGCCCAGCCTTACTGTCACAGCGATAAGCCCTGTTGAGGCTGGAAGATGCCAAAACTCCTCATTTCGTATTTTTTCCAGAAATGGCATGGATTTGGCACAACTAACTAGATCATGACCCCAGTCAAGCTCCTCTGAAGTCTGTGTGGCCAATGCAACTGGGAGAAAGAATGAGCTACAGCCTAGAAATGTAGTAAAGAGCTGCTTCTCAGACTTGTTGGATATTCATTGCCAATCACAACACTGAAACATTGTCATCTGTATTGTTGCATTTTTTTATTTTGTACATGTATATGAAATTTCTTCAAAATAGAAGATCTATAACTCATAACTGTACTTTGCAAAAAAAACCCTCATTTAAATCTATATATCTATACATATAAAGATGTATGTAACTAAACACAATTGCATAGATATACACACTGCATGCATGAATATTTACCAAATTTCATGCATGTTTGTGCATATATATGTATGTGCATGAGTGTATACACCTACAAATGCATGTACACTTTGATTCTAACTAGCAGCAGGAAAAACAGAGAGGTATAGTTCACCTTCATATATATAAAAATTTCAGTTTCACATATCAATCTACATGGTTCTCTCTCCTAGGAACTTAGAAATCAACAGCTGGTTTCTCAAGAGATAGAAATTAGACATCAAAAGGTAATAAAATAATGGTTCCACCAACCAGTTCTAAAGCTGGATAGGTGGCTAACTTCAAGTTTCAGCTATCCCAGATCATCTCTAAATCATTCATTCAATGAAAATTAGTGTACTCAATATAAGCTTTCTTACAAGAGAAACTCTGTAATCTTCTGCAACTGCTGTGCTGCAATTATTTGTCACTTACTCTACTGCATATCCTGGTAACAGATTTTTCACAGGACAAACCTTTTTATGCACTTTACAAAGGTCCCACACCTGGATCAGTGATGGTCTCCTTCCCTACCTCCAGCCTAGTCAATAGACTTTTCCAGGTCTGAATCAGTTCCTGAAAAACTGAAAAGGCAGCACCTTTAGAGGCTCATAACTATGACTGAAATAAGAACCTCTGGCTCTTTGTGATCAAAGATGGAAAAAATACTGTGACAGAGAGAAATTTTGGCAGAGAGAATAAAAAGGCACAAAAGAACTTACAGCATAAAATATAGCATCACACACAGGAAGTTTAAGGTGAGCAAGAGAGATCAGATGGATTGCAAAATAAAACAATAATTTCACTGTAAGAGAAAAAATTCTGAGCTTGAAAACAGATTTGCAGCCCTGACCAGGGTAAACAACTTCCCCACTGAAATGCCATGTATTTAGACTATATGTGGGTTTTACCCTCTCTACTCTAGTGACTGCCCAGTTGGAAAATCCTGTGCTGCTGCACCTCTGTAGAAAAGCTCTAATACCATTACTGCAGCTCTGCCTTGTCAACAGTAACAGAGCACAGCTCTCACAAAGGACTTCAGAGCAGCTGTGATACTGATGAAGAATCAGCTTCATACTGGAAGATTCAGGAATCTATGAACAACAGCATCAGGTAAACACCAGATAGATCTACTCCCAGGAGAGACTGAAAAATGAAAGCTGAAGGAAGGCAGAAAAATGGAACTAATCTTTTCCTTCTCTCTGCTTTCACCTCACCTTCCCACCCCATATCAACAATCTTTACCACATCAAATGGTCCGCTCCCTTATTCTCCTCTCACTTTTTCTTCACATCAAGTGTCTACTCACACCTGAGGGAAAGAAAATTCAAAATGCATCTCTCATGAATGCCACAGAGAGAGCCAAGACAAAGAGGCACAAGACTGATTGACTGATCTGGGGAGTGGATAGTTTTGCCACAAAGTGATCTGAAAATAGGAAAAAGACTAAAGGACAGATGTTCACAGGAGAAAGTCAGTTCAGCAGACAGGATTTAATTTGTAGTGATACCAGAACTAAAGTGAATAAGATCCAACATGCAATCTACAAAATGATGCAGAATTGAAGAACAAGATTAAAACAATGCAGAAGGATGACTTTTTGTATAGGGCAAACAAAAAGCACTGCAAAAAGCTCTACAAAAGCAGTTCCTACCACAGCAAGTCCTAAAGTACTCCTAGTTTTGACCTTCCATTTTCAGCACCACAACTTTTTCACCACACATTTTTCTGCTCTTACTTCAAAACTCTGAAACTAGAAGAATTCTCTCATAGAAACCTGATCACTGTAAACTAGGTATTTTATTTAAGAAATATTTCTGTTTATGTAAGTCCTGGCCAGGATTGCTCTACAACTCTCAAGATCAGGCTTTGTCCACTCTTTTGCTTAGCAACAGTGCATCCTCCACACATGATCTAAACAAGCTTGGCCAGCTGGTCTTGCAGTGTGTCCAGTTTTACTGTTATAAAATAACTGTGTGCTTCAAATACATTTTTGTAGTTTTTTTTAATGGTATTGAAGCTATGACTGGTTTAGTCTACACTACAGCTAAATAAAATACCTTCACTTACTTTCAGAAATAGCATACTCCCTACGTGTAATCAGAAGGGCAGGACAACAGCAACAGTACTCCAGCTCCAACCAAGCTCCCTCCTAAGATGGGGAAGAACACACAAACCATTACGCTCCTTTCATCAAAACTGTACACTTTCTCTGCTTTCTCTGGCACAGCGGTCCTGCATTTCAGATGCAACTCTGAAATGACTTGAAATGACCTTTTTCGGTTCCTTAGCCAACAACAACAGAGCACAAGAGGAAGGCAGCGGGTTGATTCTCTCCTAGGGTGACCAGATGTTGCACTACTGACAGAAATGCCATCTTTTTCCAGAAAGCCAGGGTACTTCCCATCTGAGTGCCCCAAGCAAGCACTGCTGCTGGGGCAGCAAACACTGCCAAGGCATGTCTGGGACCCCATGCTTTTAGTAACCATCAGTCAAGGAGACCAGGTCCGGACACAGGAGCTTGTGGCAGGCAGGCCATGATCAGGGAATTTGTTTCAAGACAGAAGGAGAAGGAAGGGAGAACAGAACGAATCGTCAGATGCTGGCTTCTGCTTTTTTTCCAGTAAATCCCAGGGAGTTCACACCCAGTGGTTTGGTTCACCCCATGATGGAGTCAGGTCCCAGAGGTCAGATCAAGTCATTTCAGTGCAGGACATTTGGCATCTGTTGCCCCTGGCAGTCACCACTGGCAGAAATGCCATGACTATGACCAAAGCCAAGTAGCTCACACTGAGGGCGCAGTGGAGGTTGTTCTCACAGTTGCTGCGGAGTAAATGTGCCAGGGCCACGCCATTTCGAGCCACGCTACAGCAAGTGCGGTGGCCAAGACAGGTCTCCCCAGGTCTTCATCCCTTCAGCTGAAGGCAGGACACTGCCAGGGCCAACAGGGGCCTCAGCCTCCAGAGAGACTGGGTCAGGGTCGGAGGAGGAGGAAAGCCTCTTTGCAGGTGACAAGGCCACATGCATGCCAGAGCCTTGGAGCCCCGGCTGCCCTACAAAGGCCTGGTCCAGCCTTCCCTTAGGAAGTACCCAGGACACATGACATGGCAATGGCAGCATCTCCCCAGGCATGTTCCCCAGGTCAGACCCTCCACAGAGGTTGAAGTGTCCCTGAGGGAAGGTCCGGCCACCCCAAGGCTCAGCCGGGGGTCGCCCCGCTGAGCAGGGGAGGCCGATGTACCAGCAGGCCGGCGAGACAGAGGTGAGGGGTCCGGCTGGACAAAACACACAGGCGCAGAGAGCCAGACTCTGTTGGAGCATTTTATTTCAAAGTTGTGAGTTGTTGGGTGGTGGGTTTTCCGTTTCCTCTCTCAATATTACTAAACAAGCCCAGAGACCAGCCGTTCTTGGTCCATCGGGGGGCAGCGCCACAGCCCCCGCCGTGCTGGGCTGCCCGCCGGCAGCGGCAGTGGCAGTGGGCTCCTCAGGGCGCTGCGCCCAGCGGCCACATCGGCTGGCCTGTGTCCTGTCAGTGGGGTGGTGTGGACAGCACACCAGAGAGACAGAGAGAGGGAGTTACAGTACAGCTGACTAGCTGGGAGAAACAGAGCACAGAAGGAGCTGGGCAAGGAAGGAGAGGTGTTTCTATGAAGGAGAGAAAAAGTAAAGTAGTTACACTCAAAAGTGGAGAGGGAGAGAGCCTGTAGCTCAAGGCTGGTTGGGAGGTTTGCTGGTCAGCAGGGCACCGGGGAAAGGGGGCAGGGAGGGGAAGGTTACCTTCAGCCTCGATGGAGGAGAGGAGGGCTGCTGCACACAGAGCAGCGACTGCGGAGCACAGTGCTGTCTTCATTTCTGCTCTTTCAGATCACAACAACATGAATGAATCTGCAGTGATGGAGAAGGGGGGAAGGGGGAGAAAGGAGAAGGAAATGATACGTGTGGATTAAAGGACTGCGTGGGTGTATTCATGAAACATAAAAACCACGATCGACGGATTTCACTTTGTTCCCTTATCCCCAGCCCCACCCACGGGACCAGGTTGAAAACTCTAGACTTGAAAGCTGTCCAAGACGACGAAAGATCTGTATGACTAACTGGAGAGTCTCATCTTGCAATAATGTGCCTTTTGTTGTTGAAGTCTTTCCAACCACAGTAAGTACTTGAAGCTTTAACCTAGTTAGGGTTAATTTGATCAGGGAAGCGCAGTGAAGACCTGTGCCTCCGCACAGACAGGAGCCAAAAGGGAGCTCCATGACTTCATCGCTGAATGTGATGATAGCTAATTCAGAGGTCATTCCTGCCTTGGATCAACTAAATGTCTCTTTCAGCTGGGGATTTTATTCGGCTCCTTTTTCATAACTGTTGAACCACTTAGTTAGCTTTGTTTTAGTGGTCTCAAGGCAGTTTGGAAACTGTAATAAAATTTTTTTTGAGGGGTTCTGCCTACAAATGTACTATTCTTCATTTCTTGAAGGTCTGAAATAGGTTATACAGAAGTGTGTGTGACACACAACTGAAATCCGACACGTCTGTCTAGCCATGATGTTTCAACATCTGATAATTCATTTACATGTCCTTAGAGAAAACAGATTTAAAATATACTATTAAAAGCCGACAGACAAAAGAGTCTCACAATCGCTGTAGGTTGCCTGGTAAAAAAGGTGGGATTAGGCCAAGTTAGCGGTTCTTAATTGCAAGCAGCTTCATAACTATATGCTCTGTGCCATGTAAAATTACTCCCAATTACTCCAGCCAAACTTCCAAATTATTTCCTTGTCTAAGTAAAGGCTAATATGAACAGTCCACATCACTTACAAATATAAATGTTTCTAAAGTTTGGGATTTTCTATCTTGGGAAGTAGGAGAGGGGCAATTTGTCTGAATAAAGTCATAAATGCATCATATATCATAATTAGGCTGGAGGAAAGAGAATTCCAAAAGCAATTAGGCAACAGATTTTCTCGGGAAGATGCCAAGAGCAAAACAAAAGAAAAATACATAAATCATTCATCCACAGAAACCACTGAAAGGGAGAATAATATTCTTCTACCATCTAGAGAACTACCCAGAAAGGCACACTTATCGGGTGGACGCTATGGAAATCCAGGAATTTCCTAGTTACTGACACTGAGCTTAACAGGCTTCTTTTGAGCAGCCAAATGCCTTTACTGCACATGAAAATATCAAGAGCTCGAAGAAAACCTAAGCAATGGTTTCAGTCCAATGGCAGTTCCAGAGGGTAAACAGAAGAGTAATATTACCATAATGACTCCCTAACACAAGAAAGGTGAGCGTTAGTATTAAATTGCCCTGAAAGCTCCAAAATCATATCACAGCTCTGCATGGGAAACGGCTGTCCCTGGGAAGATCTACAGCATTCTGCAGTGAGTTTAATGATCGCCTAAACTTCACGCAAAAGGACGTTTTGTCCTGGAAATCTTGTGCAGGCTTTGAGTGCCATCTCTTGATCCTTCTGAAGAGCAACAGAAATTAATCATCTCACAAAGGCATCTAGGAGTTCACTACTGCTGCAGGTCTACCGTTTTTGTTTCATGAAATACATCATCTCAGCCAAAGCATTCATTTGTCCACCTAGGAACACTCTGTTTCCTTCTTGAGAATTTAGGAATGTGAAACAAAGCCTGGAGGTGGCAGAGGAAAGGTCCTCTCACTGGCTCAGTTGTGACACAACAGACTTTGTGTCAGAACTAAAGGTTTTCTCATTGACCTTTAGAGACCGCTTAAAAAAAAAAAAAAAAAGAACAAAAAAACAGCCTTTCACAGTGCCAGTCCAATCTCACACTAACTCAACCTATGAAAGCTTAGCCAAAGCTCTCCAAGACAGAGTGCATGACATTTACCACTTTAAAGAAGAAAAAAGTAACATAAACCAAAAAAAAAAAAAAAAGGCAAGAAAATCCCACTACCTATCAAAGGCATAAAAAACTGGAAGCAAGAGAAAGCATCACCGGCAGCTGTACACACAGGGGAGGGAAGCGAGAACTCCTGCCAAAGCCGCAGCGGTAGCACTGCCTGTAGGCGCGCTGGGCGCTGACAGCGGGCTCCGCCTGGAGTCTCCGGCCGCCGGGAGCCTCCGTCTGCGGAACACCGCCGCCTCCCTATGTATTTCTGCCCAGGCGCCCAGCACCCCGCCGGGCTCCCCCGTGCCCTCCCCGGGGCTGACAGCCAGCAGCGCCGGGGCGCTCTGCTCTTCACCTCTCCTCCGCCCGGCCGCACGCCTGCAGCCGGCTCTGACATGCCCAAAGCGCACACAACACGCTCCTTCCCAAACCCGTGCCAGCCTCCAGCCCGGCGCTGCTAATCCCAGCCTAAGGTGCATCAGAGGGGGCTGCATGCGTGCTGCGTGCGGACAGGGCGGGCCGCGGGGGTCGACGGCGGGGAGGGCAGGGGAACCCCGCTCCTGCGCGGGCACACACAGACCTGCCGGGGTGGCCACGGGGTGCGGGATCGGTGACAGGACAGCTCCTCCGGCGATGACTCCGGCGGTGCCCGCAGCGGCAGCAGCCGGAGCAGTCGGACCTGGGTAAAGGGAGGAGGATAAAGATGAAGCTCCAGGGGCACCTTGTGGAGGGAGCAGCAAGTAGCAGCAGCGGCGAACGAGGAGCAGCAGCGGCGGCGATAGCTGAGCGCAGAGGAGGCGCCTCGATTACTGTAGCTCCCGATGCGAGGGGTCTGTTTGGGAAGACTTGCCTTCTCCAAGTGGGAAGAGCCTCTTCTCAATCTGCTACTTAATAGAGGGCTGTTCCCAACTCTCAGTTTACCCTCGTAAGCGGTTACGAAACTGTAGGGAAGGTGGACTGCTGCCACCGGGTGATATATGCGCTGCTCTGCTCCAGCAAGGAAGGGGATCCACTTCTGGAAACTGGCGCATACCTCCGCGCATTCCTGCGGCATGAGACGGGCGGCCGCCGCGGCAGCGCGCCCGGAGGCAGGGGCCCGGCCCGCCGCCCCCTCCCTCCCCTGGGCTTCCCAAACGGGGGGGACACGGGAGAGCAGTGTAAGAACTGGGTCTCCGGGCATGGCTTCGAGGGACGGCGCCGCAGAGGGTGTCCCCGCGCAGTGGGTTCCGCGCAGCCCCCGTCGCCCCTGCGGAGGGCCCGCTCGCCCTGCCGACCTGGCTGGTCTCCAGGACAATCTTGCAGAAAAGCGCGGGTACTCCCAGTGCTGCAGCCGGGAGCCTCGGGGGCAAAGGGGATTTAGTCATTTTGGCACAGTTCAGGTGTGCCTGGCCTCCACCCTAGACAGCCGACATATATAAAACACACACCCCCCCCCGACACCCCTCCTCCACATGGGTGTTTTGGGTCGAGCACAAAGTGCCGCCGGAGCCCGGAGCAGCTGCGGCGGGGCGCGCACGGCTCCCCGGGCAGAGGGACGGGGCGCACGGCCCCTCCGTCAGATCCTGCGGAAAACCCGCGCCCGTAGGCCCTGTCTGAAATTCTGTGCCTTCCAAAGGAACTGCACCTTCCAGTATCGGGCCAAGCCCGTTGGTGGACAGGGTCCACGAGGGTCTCCCGTCTCTCGTTCCCAGGAGCCTGCCCGTGGCACCCGGTGCGTCCTGGCCTCTGCAGCGTGCCGTGGCAGAGGGTGACATGGCGACACACCCCGTCCCTTCCCTGCCCGAGAGGACAGGTCGTCCAGCGGGGCTCAGCCAGGGGCTTCCCCGGGGCCCGCCGTCAGCAGCGCGTCTGCTCCCACATGAGCGGGGAAGGGCATCCCCGGTAACGCTGTCGAAGAGGCTCGTCTGGGACCCTTTCGGGCTAAAATACGGGATGTCACCGTCCCCGCGGAGCAGGTCCGCAACTCGGGACGCAGAACAGAGCTGGGCGAGGAGCGGGGGCAAACAGGGAGAGAGAGACCCGCGGGCGTCCGAGAGGCGCAGCCCCGCTCCCCCCGCAGCCCGAGCGCCGCCGCACGGCGCATCCGCGGTGCGGGAGCGCCCCCCGGTGGTGGCGGCGCGCGGGAGTGGCGGCCGACACACCGACCGTCCGTCCGTCCGTCCGTCTGTCCTCTGGGCCCTCGGGGCCACCGCCATGGGGGGGCAAGATGGAAACCAGGGCCAGGAAGGGTGGCGAGAGGGAGAGAGGGAGCCAAGCCTCAGCGCGGAGCTGAGGACCCCGGCTCGGAGTGGTCGGTCAGGTTCCGGGGCTATGCTGGGTCCATGTCGGCTCCGTGCACGACGTGACTGGCAGAGCCATCAGGAGAGGTTCCAGCCGGGATGGAAGTGACCGATAGCAGAGATTAATATTTTAGCAGGGGACGGCTCCTTTTTCCGCAGGACTGGGAGATCAAGGCGCAGGCAGGGGGACGTGCGTGTCCTGAGTTTCATTTCTGTAACAGACCTGTCATCTCCATGGGAACCCAAACGCTGAAAAGAAAGTGATAACCAGAAGACATGCACTGACCTTTCCAAACACTTTGGAAGTGAGTCAGCTCCTCTTTGGGACACAGCACAGTTTCAGCTGTCTGGTATTGATATAATGCGCTTTCCAAAAGCAACATCTCCTCTGCTGATAAACTTTAAAATACTCTTGACCTGTTAATCCCACTCGCCCAGTTGTTGAGTTGGATTTTCTCTTTTGGCATTTTGGCATGGGGAATTGAGTTTCTTCCTATCCAGATCTGATATGTAATAGCAATATTTCTAAGAAATAATAAGTTAAGTTTTAAAAATTTTAATTTCCTGAATGAACTTACCAAGAACACCAATATAAATGAGGTGTCAACAATAGTTTCAGAAGAAGGAGCATCAGGGATTACAATGAAATATCCTTCCATAGGAAGTGGATTAAGGCAAATGAAGTATTTTTATCACTTGTGCACTGCAACAGTATTTTTTTACAATTCACTGTGGACTTTTTCCATCATAGGATAGCCAAGATTTTATGTTAATAGTTAAAATCGCTTAATGCAAATAATGAAGATGGAAGAAAATATGCATTATTCTATTAAAGTGAAATCATTCAGACCAGTTATTTAAAAATGTTTAAATAATTTGGTGTAAAGGTATGAATGAATTCATATGAGTGGAGACTTTGAGACCAACGGGCCTCTCAGAGTTGCAAGAATCTCACAGACTCTCCCTCATAGACCCTCAGATGCTGCTGAGGGTACAACTTCCTTTTCCTCTCAGCTGACCAGCTTTGCTTAATTTCTTGGCCTGAAATAAGATTCAGAGCTGGCAAAAGCAAACAAATGATTCTTGGGGCAGCAGGATTTTGTTCTTATCTTTAACTCTTTGTTCTAACCATTCTAATCATGCTTCTCCTAAGATCATTTACATGTAAAATACACTAACAAATTGCTTTTAGAATGTGTGCTCCCATACATCACAGTAATTAAACGGGTTGTTTTTAATCAGCTCTGTTGCTATGTACATTCATAGTCTGAGTACATAATATGTGATGCAGAAGGCATTTCTGAAATGCATAAACATTTACTAACACTCTCCTGACTGCTTGTTTCTCAGACAAGTGTTAAACACATGAAGACCCTTGCACTCCAGCTCTGTATTTTCTTTGCTATCTAAGCCAAATACACTGAAACAATGACAAATTTAAATACAAAAATTGACATTTAAATTCATATTTATGCTTTTAATAATATTGTCCATTTCTGGTGTAGATATGTAATATTGCAGGTAACCAGGAATTTCTTAAAAATTTTTAACTGGTTTTGGGTCTAGAGTAATTCAAGCAACTTTGTTCTTCTGGCACCTTTTTTTTTTTTTTTTTTTTTGTTACCTCAGACTGCATTGCCAGGGCAGAATAAAACAGTACATTCTACATTTCAGCACTGTAAACCTTGAATATTGTTTCCATGTGGATATCACACTAGATTTGGCCTCTGTGTTTTCTTGAAAGTTAGTTGCATCTGCTTTACATATGAATATGGTAAATGCATTATTCATATGAATATATGCACTTGAATATATGTTTTCACAGAGAAAGAATTAAAAAAATGTTTCAGCTCTTTGAACGTTAAACAATTTATAGATTAAGCATTAACTATTGTACAGGCAAAACTGTGCTGCTGCCAGTGACTTGCCTACATCTATTTGGGAAGTACTTTGCTGGTTGGTGTATCACTGCATCTCTCTCTACAGTACATCTAGATTAAACATTATCTTAGTACAGTCACTTAAGAGGCCCATTAATTCCTTATTGCACAATGCACAGCCTTTCCACTGTATTTTTTATTCCCTATTAAGTCAGTCATAGAACTAATATTTCATGGTGTTATATCTGCACCTATAAAACTCAGAAGGACAAAATAGAGCAAACTGCTTCTTCCAGGCTCTGCCTTCTTTGAGAGATTTCCAGTTTATGGAATGAGAAGAACTCAGTCGGGTGTTTATTTATTTAGATAATTTCATTTCAGAGCTGGTATTTAGAGATCAGTACTAGTCTAACCTCTTATAATGAGAACTGGCTTCTTGTATTAGCAGAGTTCAGAAAGGACTGTTTCTACCTGAAATCTACTCATGTAGTGGAACAACTGTGGAAGCAGCATCCCTGGCGAGTGTGACAGCCACAAAATAATTATCTCCCTCACCAGGTATGTTTTCCTTAGCAACTGTTTATTTCTCTAATTTGTCTAACTGATTTTCCCCATCATGTAATACTCTGAAAGTAGAAAATTATTGTGGCTCCAGATAAGTAGAACTGGAAAAGTAAATAAATCATTCAAAAACAGAGGTATAAATAGAAAGGAGCTGGTCTTTTAATGCAGTTTGGGAGTCTTAAAAAAGCCAGTTAATTTGTAGGCAGTAATTCTAAAAAACTGTAGATCTTTAGTTCTAAAACTGGAAAAAATAGATACAACCATCTTACAGTCCCTTCCATATATATACACCAGCACACTTTATATTAAAACGTTCCTAAGTAAAGATGCTTTCTTTCTAAGAAGCTGGTTCTTTATTTCATGACAGAGTGCTGATCTATTCAGGAAGCACTCTGTAATAAAGCCAATACAAATCTTACTCGAGTAAAGAGAGCAAGAAAATAAAGTCACTGAGGACAGTGACTCTGTATATTTTTCAGGTGTCACACTATCTTTTAACATGACCATTCCTGTGACAGCAATGGACTAGCCACAAAGAATTGTGAATGCAAATCTAAGCATCCCTCTTCTTCACATAGCTGAGGGGTCCCCAGTGAAAGAATGATGATCCATTGAGATCATCATTCTGACACCACTGAGAAAACCCATAATTTTAAAAAATCAAAACATTTTTAAAAATCACTAGTCATTAGCTTCTACTTGCAGAACATTATATTGCAATGGTCATTGAGTACCTAATTGGATTCAATATCTACTGAAAGATTAATAGCCATGGGTTTCCCTACATTTGGTAACCCTTCAACTATTTCAGTGTAATTACACCCTATAAAGAAACTCACTATATTAATCAGCAACAAAGTCTGAAATGGTACAGTGCCAAGCTCTGAATAGGAACATTTTGCTAATTCTTCTTAATCCTTCTATATTAAAAAAAAAAGTCAATGTATATTGTGACAGCAGGGTCTGTATAGGTAGTCTTATGGAGAAGATAAGCTTGTGTATGAATGGGCAAGGTGCTCAAAGATATTGAAAGTTCAAGTTGTATTAGATGAGTGACCGGATCTTTTTGTTGCAGACAATGGAACAGTTAATGATGGGGGGGAATTTTAAGACAGAATCTTTGTCATTAGGCCAGCGACTGATGCGGTCCTTAACTCCCCCACAGAGACAAAAGGCATTGAGAATGCAGAGATTCCCGACTGGGGTTGGAGGGAAGCTCTCAAGAGGGAGTAATCAGCTGCTGCTGCACTCTATCCAATGCACAACTTTCCATGGACGTTTGGAGGATTTAAAGGTCAGCCCCAAACTGTCAGTTCAGCAGGACAAACATTCAAAACCTTAAGCACTCTAACAAGTGAATCTGATGCAAATGCACGGAACCATAGTAAAGGAGGCTGGAAAAGATCCTGAGAGGTCATTTAGTTTATGCCCTGTTTTTTCAAGTACCCTGGACTTCAAAGAGAAATCCTCCATACCATACCTAGTACTAACAGCATACTTTGGGGAGCTGTTTTGTAGTGGCTGACAATAGATAATAACTTGTTTTAGGTGAGTTGCAAGTTGTCCGTAGTGTGACTATGAGCACAGCAGTCAGAAATAAGTTGGATTGACAGAGTAAGAGTCTACTCTCAAGAAAAGGGAAAATTATTTAAGGGAGAAAAAAAGTCCTGTACCGGAGTAGCCTGTATCTTTGGATCATAGAATCACAGAATGGCCTGGGTTGGAAGGGACCTTGAAGATCATCTAGTTAAAACCCCCCTGATTCCACAAAAATAGTCTCATTTAAGTGTGAAAAATTGTTTGCTTAACTGGTATCTCTGCAAACTCTCAGCCTGAGAGCAAAAAACTCGGATTGGGAGATTCCTTCCTGCCTGTGACTGTCAGAGGTACAGACCCCACCAGTTTTGCTAAAACCCCTTTTGCTTTCAGAATATGTCTGCATTTGGCAGTCATGTAGTTTTTTGACCATTTCTAAACTTTAGGGGGGATGGACTCTGTGATTATCACCATCCCTGCTCCGCACTCTTCAGTTTTCAATCTCAGCATCTTGATATCCAGACTGGCAGGTTGTGGCATTCATCACAGCTTTTTCCTTTCCAAAAGAAAGAGCACATGAGGCAAAACTTGGGCTAGGACACAGCCAGGGAATGCACCAGGCCCATGGATTTGGATAGCCCAGATTATATATATTTCCCTGGGACCTATAGGACTCTTATCTGCATCATCTATAACAGATGTTGATGGATACATGGAAATTTTGAGGGTTGTGGAAAAAAGAGTCGGGCAAGAGCTTAGCTTGCAGGCATTAGAAGCATTGCCTAGATATCACGTGTCAGGACATTTATGAACTCCACGTGAGCCACCTTTAAACAGGAAATCTGTTTCTTTTACACAAGTTGTAATTGGCTAGTGACTAAGGAGTAAAATACACGAAACAAAACAATGGAGATTTAACTCAGCATTTCTTAATGCAGCCTTGTGGCTGCTGCGTCCCAAGATGTTGAATGCTAACAGTTCCAAATACCAGAACATAAGATTTATTTGGATTATAAATAGATGTTGCCCTGTATCAGAACTACTCTGTTGTGTAAACAGAAAACTATTGGCTTTTGTTTCTACTTTTAAAGGTTACTTGAAAGCTCCCACCTACTCTTTGCTGACAGCCTTTTTCACCTGTTGGAATTGTGGCACTCTCACATGTATCAACACCTCTACAGCTTGCTGAGAAGTTTCACTTGAAGCTGTTAAAATATCTCCTCTCATATGCCCTTTCCTCCAATCTTTTGGATGCTCTCCAGCTGGCCTCACCACTCTTAGTCTTTAGCCACCCCAGTTTAATGAACATGTCTTGCTTCTGGCATTGTCCTAATTTTTGCATATATTTCTTATCTGGAGAAATGTTTTTGCTGCAGTGTCTCTTATTTGTTTTAAAAAAAAAAAAAAATTCATCTGCTCAGGATTTTTTTAAAAATAAGATTTTTAGCACAAATTACGCTCTGAAACACTACCCTTTCATCCTTTGTTATTACATTTTCTTGAGTGTAAATGTTCAGCTAGTAAATCTGACCTGTTGCTCCTTTACCCTCTGCCCAGTGCCCTTTGAAATGTGTTTAAGGGATTTCCTGCTTAAGGCACATCACAACATGGGGCTTTACTACATCATGCTCTTCTTCCCCAGCTAGGAAGAGCAGCAGCTGCAAAATGAGGTCCCCTTATGCTAGGAGTAGCTGCTGGGACCTTATTTTCTGATAAAAAATTCAGAATATGTTTCTCTAACCTCCAGAGAAGCTGAGAAGGCAGACAGGGCATGTACTCCTTGACACATGCCCCTCCATTGCAGCTTTGCTGCTTGAGAACATTGACTACACCCATTACTCTGTCCTGCATTCTCACCTCAGTTGGTATTTGGTTCTGGGTTATTATACATTTAGGTGCCTGCACGTGAACCCAGCATCTAAACTTCTGCAGTGGCTGATGAAGACCTAGTTAATGAACTCAGGAGTGCCTGAGCAGTTTGGCCACCCACTGTCCATGGGGCTTGGCTCAGCTGCTTTCACATTGGCCTCTAGAACCATTTGAATTTCCTGCAGCATCTGAGATCTCTTGTGGAGCTGCCAGATACAGACCAGGACCCACATACGCTGACACATCTCAGACTGTTCTAGACCACTTAGGAGGCAGAGGCAGGCTCTCAGTGCTGTTTTGGGTGTCACAGGCATCCTATTAGTTCCCCGTTGCTATAACACAAATGTATGAGTCTCCTGCAGGTCCTCTGTTCTATTTGCCAGCCCAAAGCAAATGTCCCAAATATAGCCTGAGATAGTGCTAGGCACCCAAGTTCAGGCACTGATTGAGCACTTTCACTTTTCATCTCTGGTACCTTTGCCAGACAAATCTTCTACTGGTGCCAAGCTGGTGCTAGTCTGCTCAGGTAAATACATACTTACCAGGAAGCAGAACAAGACCAGCAAATGGGCCTGATGCTGATCAAAAGATGTTTAGATGGTAGGGATTTCCAGGTTCTTCCCACCTGCTTTTCTGCTTTTAGATCTCAGACCAAACAAAGAGGCACAGATTGTGACAGAGGTTCCTGCCTAACTCTGTGAAATACATCATATGCAGCCCAGCCATAGAGTTGATGTCTGTCCTGTACCATTCCCCAGTTTTGTAACTTTCTTTCAGAAACTGCATTTACATTCCATAATTAATTATAGTCATACATATTATTTCCAAAAATAATAAAATCCTTTCCTGCTGCTATAAGATTTTTTCTATTTTATTATTTTAATAGAAGATAATTTCTTCATATTGCTTTTCTGAAATATCAGGCTATTTATGCAAATGTCAGAGTATGGATTTAGCAATCTACCTTAGGCACTTCTTTTTGAAAATCTCAGCCAAAGGGTGAGAAGGTGTGCTAACTTCCTTGTGCACTGCTTTCCAGCTCTGTGGCACAGTGGTCCCAGTGCAATGTTCCACACATAGCACATATTAGCACACCACACTATATTTAGCAATATGTGCCCTACTGCTCCTAAGAGATGACTGAATAAACCTTGATAACACAGTTGGCCTGGTTCCTTTGGGACTTGTAACTTCCCACTGAGCAATAGAGATCATTAAAATGTTTTAATTATATAATTCCCTTTTGCATAGTGCTGTGATAGATAAGATTGCATGTGTGTGTCAGCCTTTCCATTATAAACTTCAGGTCCCAGAGCATTAGTCATCCAGAGTAAGTGCTCTTGCTGAGATGAAACAATCTGGAACTATTTTGATATTATATAAACATATATAACTCAATTATTATAAGAACACATTAGTAACTTAAAAGTCCTGATGAAATCACAAGCTCCTCCTTGGAACCCTGTAGGAACAGAAGCTGCTCACAGTTATTAGGAACAAACTGTCTCAACCGAATCTCACTGAATCTCCTTCTCTCGCTTTTATTCCAAAAGGCACCTCTGAGTATCTGGGAATCATATTACAGTCACATTGATGAGGATGATACCAGGAGATTTGCATAGAAACTCAGAGAAATTTTAATCTCTAAGTAGGAACATTTCAGACAGATTGTGTACCTCAGATACTGCAGAGGCCAGATTTCTTGGCTAAAGGGAAAACATGTGGAAAACAGCCATCTACAAGTTTTTTGGGGGTTTTTGTTTGGTTGGTTTTGGTTTGTTTTTTTTTTGCTGTTTCAGGTATTGTTAGAACTGGACTATGTCTCTTTGGCTCTGAGAAGTCCTCTATAAAATTTTAACCCAATTAGCACATTTAAATTATCTCATTTAAACACCTTACTGTACTTTTCAAGGGAAACATTCTGCTGCTGCTCCTGGTGAAATCACAGGGAACTATCTCTAGGTGAGCTTCAGAGGCAGCCTCAAGAAGACAGTTATTCCTCAATACACCTTTAACAGCAAGGATACCTTCTTATTAGATTGACATATCACTCTACTCTCTCAGTTTACGACTCTGTTAGCAGTCAAACACATGTTGTTCATAGAGGAAAGAGAGCACTTACGCTGCAATATGCTTTTAAAGCAATACCGTGACCTTGTTCATTTCATCCTTAGTTTGCAACAATTCTATTTAGGAAACCTTAACTTAGATAACTTTAAAACTCAAAGTCTCCTGTGGTATTTTCTATTGTACCTCCCTCCATTTTCTGGTATGTGTGAAGCTTAAATATTACCAGATATAACCCTGACCATCACTTTCCAATTTATTTCCATGCCTACCAGACAGCATCTTGCCTTTTCTGCAGACAGAGACCCAACAAGGCAACGGACAGACACTTTCAGGAGTGAAAATACCAAAGTGGGTTAACATTACAATAAAAGAATAAAATACCATGAAGGGAGAGGGAAGATGGTTAGATGCCCCTGATAAACCAGACAGAAGAGAGGAAAGATGCCTACATTTCAAAGAGTTCAGATTGGTGGATTGGAACTCTAAGAAAGAAACACATAAATAAAGGACAAATTCATCCGTCTTTGGCAGCTTTCTCTGGGACACAGCAGGCTATATGCAACAGGAGTGAATGCTTTGTGAACTGAGTGAAGTGTATACAGGTACTGGTATTCTTCAAGGATGTAAAACCAGGACTGCCTGACTGAGGACTCAGTGAAATAACCCCTTTCCTCAAGTACCTCCCCAGCCCCTGAGAATTAATTTGGTTTTCCACAACATTTATGAACAGGAATCACAGCCAATTACCTCTTTTTGTAGAGGACATATCTTTTTGAGAAAATAGGTACAATTGTGCTTTAGCTTTAGATGTGTTTTGGGGAAGGCTGTGATCAGTTAGTCTAATAGAAAACCTGTGAGTAATAACAGTAACTCTTGAAAAATATTGAGGCAAGACCAAAACATATATCACAGACTGTATGTACTGCCCACTGAGTTTGAAGACTTGAATACTTACATTCAGAAAAAGTACAGTCCAGCCAAGAGATTCTCCTCAGATTATGTTTCTGGACAAGCCATTATTTTTACAGCAGAATTAAGTGTCTGCTGAAAAAATAAGTGGAAAGGCTCAGGCAAGTTAGATTAAAGAAGGTGGTGTTATTGTTAAAAGGAACTTCTTTAAAAAAATAATCACACAAGCATGCACATGAAAAGATACATTGGTTCTGACTTACTCACTGCCTAAATACCTTCTTTAGGGTCAAGTCAGGTTGATCGGATTGATTTTGCCTCTGAAAGTCTGATTCATCCTACCAACTATGAAGGTTAATCTCCAGTTCTAATATGTAACAGAATAGGAGAGTAAGGAAGGACATGAAAAATGCCCCAGAAAATTCATCATGCTTTCTCATAGTTCAGAGCATTGATAGCCAAGGTAAGCAACATTAGGAAAGTGATATTTGTACTCTGGGATCTGGAAACAGAAAAAAAAGTACAAATAAGAACATACACTTAAGAGATCTCTTCAGTGTTTTCTTTTTACTTCTAAGAGTTTCTGAACTTTTTCATAGTGTCTTTTACAAAGTCAGTGCTGTGTTACTGTGTAGTATTAGTCCTAAGACTTTTACTGGGGAAATTCTTGTGTGTGTCAGGCTAATTGGATCTATACATATATTCAAGCCAAGAAAATGTAGCCCAGGGCACCATTCTAAGAGTTGATATTCTGAGTTACCTTCCAAATGCAGAAAGTAAAACATGGTCTGTACATCTGGAGTCTCAGAAAGGATTGTGGAACCTAGAACTGCAGCACTGAGGATTTAATTTTCTTCTCTTTCATCTGTCTGAATATTATCTGAATAGTCACTTCTCTTAAAGTACCATGAACAATTTTTTTTCATTCTAACAAAGCTGGGACACTAATAAGCTTTCACAGAATCACAGAATGGGTCAGACTGTAAGAGACCATAATGAGTCATCTAGTCCAACCTCCCTAAGCTTTCTTTGTTAACCTTAAAAACACAGACGTTTAAAAGCTTAAGTAATGCAAATTAGGGGGACAAGGAAGGTTGAAGAGATGACGTACTCTTGCCTATCTAATGGAAAACGTCCCCCAAGTGTTTGGGGTGATAAACAGAACAATTCCAGCTCAGTGGAAGCCAGGACAGCGTTCCCACATCCTCAAA
Organism: Corapipo altera; assembly: GCF_003945725.1. Taxonomy (NCBI): domain Eukaryota; kingdom Metazoa; phylum Chordata; class Aves; order Passeriformes; family Pipridae; genus Corapipo; species Corapipo altera. The sequence continues at coordinate 8,005,071 of NW_020884890.1, forward strand.
TCCAGGAGGCTTTCCCATCCTTTAAAACAAAATATTAAATAATGATAGCTCGCATTTCTAATAACAGTAACTGAAAAATAAATTTTACATTAACTTGAAATAGCAAATAAAGTTTACATGAAATTTTTAGAGGGGAAAGATACTGTGTGTATTGCCTAAACACAAATTAAAAGTAGGACTGCAGTAAGGTATAGCACCTAATTCCAGAAAATTATTTAAAGATGGCAGTAATTAAGCACTGCAGTAGAAGAATAAGAAAAGTACACAGTTTAAGCATGTTAACTGCTAGAAGTCCATGACTTCATATTACTTACTATTTTATTCTTTTAAATTTTTTTTTTTCACATTAGCAAGGGGTAATGCATGTCACTTATTTTATTTTCTGCTACTCATAGAATACCTACAGCAAGATTGGAGGTAAGATCTTCAGATAATTTCAACTCTAGAGAAGATACAGCTCTCGTTTTGCATTTTTCCTAGAGACAGTGTAGACAGTATAGGCAGCCAGTTTACATCTTCTGGCAACTTGTGGACATGCCTGCAACAAAATAAATCTATCTATAGAATACACAGTAGATGGGAATTTCCCTGTTAGCTTTGTAATCCAGTCCAGTAAAATGGTGCTGAGCAGCTGACCGTGGGTCTTGTTTGGTTTCCTCCTCCTACTGCTCCTGCAGCTGAACAAACCCCGAGGTGCTGGCAGCCCCATGGAGTTCGAACGCCTCCCCTCGAGCGCTCGGCAGCTGCTCAGCATGGCCCTGGCAGTGCCACCCGGTCTCCACCCGCTCTCCCGCTGGCCTCCAGCTGCAGACTCCAGGGACACATTTCAGGGTTACCAGATCCAACTCTGCCAGAACAAGTTTTTGCCATTTAACATTCATTGAAGTAACAATTCAAGGCTCTGTCTATAAATAGCGATTCCTTTGTAGTATGAAGCTCTTTTTCCCGGCTTGCATGAGCCCCCCCACGCCATCCCACCAGGGCTGCTCCCTGCAGCACAGCTCACAGGCTGACACTGATCCCCACACAGTGGACTCAGACATGGTTCAGTGCAAGAACAGCAACAGTGGCACATTCTGCTTCAGTTGCACACACAAACACATACTTGTTGCCTAGCTCATCACCGGATTTTTATAATTTAGACTATTTAAACAATTGCCCTTCTTTCAATATTCTTAATAATTCCTGTGGTTAGGAAAGGATGTGGGTTTTTAAAATATTTTGATCTTTCCTTATGCTGCCTTCCAGATGCCCATCACTTGGTCCACATCAAGAAAGTAACCCCAGGCACATGGTAGCAGCAGAAGCCTTACCAGTGTCACAGAGAGCAGGCTGATTTCTTCAGATTCTGTGAAGTATAGTTCATTGTGCTGTGAGGTTTCTCTTCCTTGTAGGTATCAATGTTCATCTCAAAATAAGCCATACTCCACTTCCCAAACCACCTTCTAACACATCCATCCAGGCATTTCTTACTTTTTTAGTCAAACAGTTGGCCAAAGCCACCTGTGCAGAGAGGCTACCATTGAGGGATATTCTCCCACTCGCCTTGTCTTTTAAGATTTTTGGTTCTACTAGAGAGTTCTGAGTACACTGGCCCTTCTCTTCCACTTTGCCTCAAGTTTAACAAGCATACTCTGGTTCTCCAGGATAGCAAAAAAAATTCCAAACAAACTTAATCCACAAGAAGCTTAAAATAGCACTGTAGTGGGAGGCCAGATTTTTGAGCTCATTTTCATATTTGAAACCCCCACTGTTCCCTTGAGAAATAAAAGGATTACTTTGATGAAATTATTTGGGGTTTTTTTAGAAGCTCTGTTTCTTACACACTTCAGGCATAATAATCCACAAGTAGCAATTCGACAGGAAGGCTACAAAGGCACAAATTCTGTTAGAAACATAAAACCTATCTAGGGATGCACAGCTACGATTGGTTTCCATGATTTTCCCCGGTAATTGCAATCATCAACCTAGGAAGAAGCATTGGGGTACCTTACAAGTGATTCTCATACTTGCCAACTTAAAGATGCTTCCTAGAAGCATTTTTCATGGAGCAGGAATTTTCACTGATGGGGCTAGCTACTTCAGATATAAGGTTTTTCCTAAATACGTGCCAGCAACTAGTAGTTATTGCTGGCTATCTCTACCCAATTCTAAACCACAAATTTTTCTCCCCCAAGACAATGATGGATCTTCAGTTGCATTTGTGATTGTCACTATCACAGCAAGCTGGTAACCGCATCAGCCAGTGAATGAGGAGGACTTCAGAAAGGATCCTGATCAAACCATTGCCTTTATCAGCCATTTGTTCTGTCTCTACATATGCTGTCATACAGTTCTGCTGGCAAACAGAGCAGGTGAGCACTACTCAATGATGTTATCGCTAAGGCACATAACCTGCTTTAAGGCATATAGTTGATGCCCCATTCAGCTGTAACAGAGAAAAGCCACTGAAAAAAAAAAAATCTAGAAGATGAAGGTGGTCAGTTCAACTGTGATGACTTCTATGCACCTGGAGCTGCAGAGGGCACTGTTATCAACTCTACACAGTAAAAACTGTCACCTTTGAATGATCAGGAATCAAATCCCTCTATTTCTGGTTTCACCATCAGCCCCCTCTTGTCCGTGAGAACAAGGTCCAGCATAGCACCTGTCCCCACTGGCTCCTCTATCACTTAGAGAAGGAAGTTACCATCAATGCATCCCAAGAACCTCCTGGATTGCTTATGCCCTGCTGTGTTGTCCCTCCAGCAGGTATCAGGGTGGTTGAATTCCCCTCTGAGGACCAGGGCTTGTGAATGCGAAGCTGCTCCTGTCTGTCTATAGAGAGACTGATCCAGTCTTCCTGGTCAGGTGGCCTGTAGCAGACCTCCACTACTGTTACCTGCCCTGCCCTCCCTTTAATCCTGACCCATAAGCTCTTGGTTGGCTCCTCATCCATCCCCAGGCAGAGCTCCATGTGCTCCAGCTGATCACTGACACAGAAGGCAATACTACCTTGCCCCCCTGCCCATCCTTCCTAGAGAGCCTTTGTCCTTCTTAGAGAGCCTTTGTCCTTCCACCCCAGCACTCCAGTTGTAGGAGCCATCCCTCAATGCTGCCACTGAGATGACAGCCCTGCAGGTCAGAGCACATCTCTAACTCCTCCTGTGCACTCCCCAGGCTGTGTGCATTTGCACAGAGGCACTGAAGTTGTATCCCTGGAGAATCTGACTTACTGACTGGAGTGTCTGGGAGTCCTTTTGCTGCTCTTCAGGTGCTCCTGCTGACCTGCAATTCCACTTCAGGCTCTGGGCATCTATGGCTGGCTCTGGCATCAAACTGAGATGAGGACTGGCATGGACTGAGGTTCTCCTCCCCTGGCAAACTTACTAATAATCCTTTAGTTTCTCTTCACCAGCTCGACAAGCCTATGACTGAAGATGCTCACACACAGGAACACATGATACAGTCCAGACCACCACACCACCACGTATAAACTGCTTTATTGATTGCAGTTAACATGTTACAATTAATTTATGATTCCAAGCATTCAGCCAGCTGCTTATAATAAGTATAAGCTGCCACCGTAATCACATGGAACTGGACAAAGAGATGTTTAGTCACTGAGGCATCCTGAACTGGAATCATTTCTGCTTCTTGGGCATTGAAGAGACAACCAGATGATACATACAATAGACTGTTCCTGAATTAAGAGACAGAAAAGATATTTTCAGACTGGCAAACAGAATTCCTTTCAAGTCAGCTTTGTTCCAGAAGAAATACTGACAACAAGCAGCTGCAATTCAGACAAAACACATTTCCATAACCATGTCTCAATTATTTTTTTTGGTGATTCATATTATCAAGAAAAAAAAATCCTTAAATACCTCTCCACAGGCTGCACAAAAATAAAGAAACAAGGAAAAAAAAAGAGTGGGGAGAGGCATGTTTGTGGGACCTACACAGACAATCATAAAGTACTCATTCTTAAAGCAACTGAACTGAAAATCCATTAGATCAACATATTTAAGTTAGAGGCTACTACAAAATTATGTAACAAGCAACATAAAGGTTAAATATATGCAGTATTATGAACCTTGGATATAATTCTGGTAGTTTTCACACCATATGAAAACTCAGTACTAAGAAGAGTCAGGCTAGTGAGAAAAATGGTTTACTTTCATGCTATAATTACATTTTACTCCTTTTCAGAATAGGCTTTCTAAGCAGTTCTCATTTTCTCTGACATTATACATGAATTCCGAAGGAGTATTCAGCCCACAGTACTCAGTGTGGAAAAAAGCCATCTGAAAAGCTAAACTTGGAAAAAGAACAAATAAATATATACAGTATGTCCAAATGTGGGTTTTTTCCCTCTCTAAATGCATTTTGCATGTTCTAAAGAACAAACCAAAGGAACTGTGTAACTAACTTACAGAGAAAACACCAGTCATGTTGGAGATTGTACCAAAGAGAAAGTATTTTAATAATATTAAAATTGGCACATTGGAAATTATACCAAAGCATAAAGATTTTAGTATTAGCCTTACCAAACAGCGTTAGAACCACGGTGGTTCTATACAACAGAGCATCCTTTGCACCACCTTTAAGATGCACTGGGAGGCCATTATCCTCCTAATGGAAACAAGTGACAAAAATAAACTATTTAAATACAATTCTTGCACTATTGTGTTAATATAACTACAATTACCCAGAAGAGGAATTACTTCCCCACATTATCCTTCCAACCCCCAAAAGACAATGAACCTTATTTAGGTCCCACTTTGTCTTTAAAGCTTTTACTCTGCTATCAGGTGAGCACTCGCTAGGGGAGTACTATAAATGATGTGCATGATTCATTTCTACAGCAGTGACTGGCAGATGCCTAAACACTTCTGACACCAGTTGCCAGCCCCCTCAGGTGCACAGGATGTGATTACCATCCCTACAAGCTTCCCATCCATCTCCAGCATAGTTAATCCCTGCTATAGGGAGTAACAAGGGGAGGAGTCTGTACTATCACCTGGTGTCACACAGGAAACTGTTTTGCTCCACTCAAACTCCTAGGCACCAGATCCCATGATCTTTACCCTTGTCACAAGTTCTCACTGCTCTAAAATTCAAGCCAGGCTCCCGTGCTAGTGACCTGCAACCCAGCCCAGCTTAACTTGCTGTCCCACAAGAAAGAAATGGGAGGAGGAAGAGATATGCCTAGAGATCTCTGCCAGCAGAAACAGAACCTCTGACCTCACCCATCACCAACATCCTCCTTCCCCCCTTGGCCCACAATGAACACTGTGCTCCTCACACAGTGTCTCAGAAGACTGGCTTTCTCTTTCGGGGGAAAGGAAAGCAAGAAGACACAAAAACTATTAAAGTGAGACTTCTAATATACTTTGTCCCTTTTACATTGCTGAAGCCCTGTCCATCCTCAGTATGAAGCTACATCTCCAGGTTATGGCTCACAGTTGGGAGTATGTTCTTAAATGTTCCCTGCTTTCACTAGTTCTCACTTGGTGGCCTTATCAATCAGGAACAGAGTAATTCAGAAGTTGTTTATAAAGGTTCAATAATTTTCTAGGAATGAATCCAATCATTTAATACTTTTACGGTTTTCAAAACTGAACAACACAATATTACATCCTCATTAAGAATTATAGGGCACATCTATAAACTGCAGATATAGCTGTAAGCTTTCAGGCTTAACTTTTCATTGTATTTCTGTCCTCTCACTTGCTGTTTTTCTTTATTTGTTCCTAGGACATATTCCCCCATCTCAACTCCTTTGAGAGTACTTCCTCTTTGCACAGTGCCTAATACTTACAAGAAACTCAGGAACAAATAATTTTATAGGGTAAAAAAGCCCTGAAGAGTGAGCAAGTCAACTGCACATGTACAAATACTCTTAGTGTCTGTAGAAAATAACTGCTGATTACAGGCACTATAATCATACAGCTGATTTCAAAAGCTCTCTTCATGTGTAAAGAAGAGTCTGACCAGTTCTTTAGAAACAAAATGTATGCAATTGACCTATTAACACCTTGTTAATCTACTAAAATTGTTCAACTCAATACCTGAAAAAGTTTCTGATGCTCAGGAACTCTGTTTTCAATCTGCCTGCGTGAAGCAGTGCTTATGGTTCTCTGGGAAATTTGGCGAAGAGCCTGAAATAAAAGATAAACAGTGTTTTTAAAACAGTGATATTTTTCAGCTCTGTTCACACTGGGTAATTCTTTTAAAAGCATAATATAAGTGGAACAGACAGAAAAAAAAAAAGGGGAAAGCCTTTTACAAACAGAACTTCACCAAAACCCACTGGTTTTGAGTTCAGTAAGTCTTTCAACAGATGCTGTAAAGGACTGCTTGACTGATTACCTAAAAAGGAAAAACTCAGGAAAATTATTTTCAGTAAGATACAACAGATTTATGGATCTGCAGCATAATCTTGACAGTTAGCACCCTTTTGGAGAGATCTCAGCCTCTGCCCCTTAGACAGAAGTTTTAAGCCCCATGTTCTGTGTCTGACTAAAAGGGACAATAACATTCACATCAAACATTTTTGAGAAGGCAAGGATATTCTGTCACGGCTGCAGTTCACCTGTGAGCCCCCAGCACAGGCAGTAACCTTCACGCCACACACAGCTTAAGAACACTCTGCCATGTCCTGAGCTGGAATCAGTTTCCACAGTCTGATCACACAGGTTAGGCGACCAAAAGCAATGATCTACATATAATTTCTCTGCTGGCCCAGTCTGCCTTCGACACGTCAAGTGTCAAAGCCGAAGAGCTGGCTGTAGCTCTAAGCTGCTGTAGGAAACTGAAATGTTAAAAGGTTAATGCCTCAAACAATCAGCCATTTGCAAAAGCAGCGAGGTGCCAGCGGTCTCCTTCAACCAACATTGACAACAGCCACCGCTCCCCGCAAAAGTATCACCACTAAAAACGCGGGCACGGAGAGGGCAAACATCCAGGTGATGCTGGCTGCAAGTAATGGGACAACAATCCTCCCCTCGCCCATTCCAAATAAACACTCTATAAAATATATCTCCTTGGAGACGGGCTAAGCACACCCGAGAGCCCCTGACTCAGCACCATCCCCTCAAGTCCCTAAAGCTCAGGACTACATGGAGCGAATGGGCCGCGACCTGGAGGGCAACACCTTCCCCCCAACCCCTGCAGGTCCCTCCGCAGGGCCCGGCGCGGGGGGAGGTCACCACGGCCGAGTCCCGCCGCCCGGGGGGGGGCACCGCGAGGGAGCCCCACACACCCCCGGCGGCAGCGGGCTGCTGTCCCCGGGCCTCACCAGCACGTTCCGCCACATCGCGGCTGTTGGTCCTGTCACCTCCCGCCGGCAACAAGGGCAGCGGAAGGGGAAGCGGCTCTCCCGCCCACGCCGGTGGCACCACAGAGGGAGCCGCCCGGAGCGCCGCCGCAGCGCCCACAGCGCCGCCCCGCCAGTCCGCCCGGCTCGGCGGCAGCGCTGGGGCAGGCCTGTTGGTCGGATGGGATGTGTGTCCGGGTTCGTGTCCCAGGAACCAGAGCTGAGCCCTGCAACACCGGGAGGAAGGAGCAGTGACCTCTCCGAAGACGCGGCGCCGGGAAGGGGCTGAGGCGCCCGGGCGGGCACGCGGCAGGAGCATTTCCTCACTGAACACAGCGAGAGCACTTCGGGAAATCTATGGAATGTCCCCCAGAGCCGCTACATACAGAATTTAAAACCAACTTTCATTGAAAAGTTTAATATCCGCAGAGGGCTGGATGCGTGTCCTGTGAGAGCAGCACCATGGGCTGCACCAGTTCATATGGACTCTCCCGACATCCCCTTTGGCCGCCACTAGAGGCAGGACACTGAGCTAAGCAGAGCCTGGGGCCGACCCGGGTGAGCGGGTCTTACACCCGTGGGATCGATGTGACGTCCCCTTGCTGAGCCATTACCCACAGAAAACCCCAGACTAAGCCATGTACCTGCCCACGGCCTGAAACTCCGTTCGTGGCAGCGATACCGAGTACTCTGCATGTGGAAAAAAAAAAAACAAAACAACACAAAAACAACTTCAGTTTCATGTTTCACAGTATATAATTACATAGAGTGAAGTAATACCAGACCTGTAAATGTAAGCCTATTTGATTCTAAAGGAAGAATCTATTTGCCCTTCAAGAAACTGACCTGAGAAGCTTGTGTTTTTCCTGCATTGCAGATCCAACACCACAGTTGCATCTTCTCATGCTTCAGCCTTATGCTGAAATATGATGCTGTTGGGAACACTATTTCGTGGCTTTGCTGCAGTTGCAGTGCACTTAGTTTTTAGCATTACACTGCTTTTGCACTGATGCCAAACCTCATGATGAATAACATGTGTCAAACACAGCAAAGTAGTGTTCAGTCTAGTATGGAAATGACAAGGATCATATCTCAAAAGTACAGTTGTCCCACAAAGAAACTAAAAATGCAAAGATGAAGTAGTATTTCTAGGTATAGTCTTAGCTGCGCAGAATATTAAACATGCATTTAGAAAGCATTGTCATGGAGAAATACATGTTGTAACAGAGGAGGAAATTGGATGCATTATTTAACAGTTTTCAAACACTCAAGCAGTGCTATCACAGAATGGCACTTAAAAATACATTAAACACTGCAAGACAGATTTCCATTCATTTCTCCTGCAACCTTTCCTCTTATGAGTGTATACAATGTTTTATTCTGATCTTCATACACTTAGTTGTATTTAGATACTGGCAAAAGGATCGTATCCACAGAGAAATTATTATTCTTTAATTTTTGCTGTGTGGACCATTTTCTGATTTGTCTGAACTTAAGCCTCAGGGATACTGCCTGTCAAAACAAATCTTACAACCAAAAGACCCTATAAAAGCTTGGCATGTGGGTTACGTACCAATCAAAGCTACATGATGACTGGTCACAGCAAGCACAGCTGGTGTCTTCAGTATTGACTAATTTATGAAAAAATGAAAACTTGAGGGAAAGAGAAATGGCAACTTGCTGCCTCAGGGTGAGGATATTTCACTAGAAACAAACTCAGACTGCTTTTTCCTAACTGAATGTATTGCATTGAAGAATAACAAAATTGTTTATGAAAACTCATTGTTAAACAGTTTTGCTTAAACCAAAAAGAAAACAGGGCTGCTAATCTAGCTGTTAAAAAGCATTCATAATAAAAAAAATGTTTTACCCCTTAAACCAATGACAGAAGGGTATGTAAACCCTGTTAAACTGAGGGGTTTTTTCCTGCAAAGCAAACTAACTAACTAACTGACTAACCCACTTAAAAGCTACATTGTGTACCAAGAGAGAAAACATGCTGTATTCTACCTTAATACAGCCATTTTACAGCCAAGTTACTTTGAGTTGTACAGTACACTGAAACTGCATTAAAAGAACTTACTGACAGAAAGAACAAAGATTTGTTCTGAAGTTTACAAGCATCTGTTGTAAAGCATACACTAACTTCAACCATGTAATGCCAGGCCTCAGTAGGCAAGCCTTGAGGCAATCACATTTTCATTTCTTCCAAGACTATCACAGTCCAGTCTTCCCCATTTTCATAATAGAATTAATGAGGTCATTAATTCCCTTCCTGGCCCTCTAACACTATTTAAATAATTTCACCATTTTATTTTGCAAAATTTAGGCACAATCCTTAGGTAAAAATTCAATTAAACTTGCGCCTAACTCTGGTATTCCGTTTGCTCAAATTGTCTATTTTATGTGATCTTTATCTGAAATCAGGGTCCAGTGAGATACAGCTCCACCTATTTTCTTTGAATTTATTTATTTTTTTAAAAAACTTCTTGAGCTTCCATAGTGATTGACTTATGCTTTTATTCCTCTTTATTTCATCCCCAACAGGAAATGAGAAAGATAATCCTCCAACTTCAGAGTTTGTAGCAGCAGTTGGTATAATGCAAATGGACAGTATTACTTTATTTATTTATAAAACACAGGGTGAGGATGTTTCTTATTTGAGACTCAGGTCATGTAAGGACCTGCTAATTCTTATCAGGCTATTTCATAATGGACTTTAGTCTTAATTAAAACTGTGAAGTAAAATTAGACTTCACGTTTAGGCACAGAAAGAAATATGGTGACCAGAACAGATTCTGTGAGCTAGAACACAGGATATTTTTACATTAAAATACTTCTTCTGATCTGAGGAAAATTTACTACTACTACAATAAAAGAACTTCTTACAATTGGGCTTGCTTTCTACCTCAGAGTCCATTTTCACACTGTCAGAAGCAGTCTTTTCCATAAACCGGCCACATTGCTAAGCAAGAATAAAATTGTCTTAGATGTTCAGTTTTTTCTTCTACTTTGAAAGAGAGAATTTTTGGCAGGTTGTTCAATACAGACATGTATTCAGTATGTGGAACATTTGAGGGTGTTCGAGGTTTTTTATGTTGGGTTTGCTATTGAACTGTTACCAAAACAAACTGATGTAGTACCAAGGACAGATCATGTTTTCTGGCAAGATCAGAAAGCATAGTCTTGTCACAGGAACTTTGAAGATCAGATTACTCTGTGGTTATGCACTGTTCTTTGTCTTCAGCAGTTGCATTCCAGTAACTTCTCTTTTTAAGTAACAGTTAACAGTAAGTACATTCTGCTTTAGACACAAGTCACATTTTTCCACCAGGCACTCACTTCAAGTCAAGCTCTTTTTCCCCACTGCAAGTAAGGCATCAGAGAGAAGGATGTAGTCAATAACACTTCTTGTGAATCTAATCCAACCAGCCCAGTTCATTACTCTATTTGATGGATTCGAGCAGATAATGTGTTTGCAGATGTTATTTGACCTGACTTTCATGACCCTTCCTCCCTCAGAGACTTCTATTAAAAAAAAGACAAGACTTACATCCTTCAAGGTTTAATATTCATAATTAAAGAAAAAACATGCTGCTGGGAACCTAGTACTGAACTTGGAACTAGGTACTGAACCTAGTTTCAGTACCAGTGTACTGAAGAGAGGCAAAGGCTGTGAAGGATCCTTCACAATTCAATTATAAACAGGGAACTCTTCCCTCTGACTGAGCAAAACACAGCTGTCAGTTCCCCAAATAGTTTGATGCACTTAAAGAAACATCTTGAGGTGACAATCTACTTTGTTACAGGGATGTAGATTTTTACAAGAAAACAGAAGAAACTGCTTTCACACAAGGGAATTGGTCTGGAGAGCTGTTGTGTACATTGAGGACAAATCCTACTTCCCCAAAATACTGTCTCCAGGAAAGGCTCATTTTATAAGCAAGATGCTCATAACAGCAGCAGCCTCCAGAAAGTTTATCATCTCTCACACTGTGGGCACTGCCTCAGCTGGGTAAGGCTCAGAAAGCACTCAGTGTGAGCACTCTGAAAGCAGAGGTATGGCTCTTGGTACTTCTGAAGCTTGGTAGTGAATACTTGTGAAGGATGCCAGTGAAGAACCAGGTCACTGGTGGTCAAATCCAGATTCGACACATGACACTGAACATTAGGACAGTGACACTGCCCTGAGAAGTATCAGACAGAGATGTTGTGGTTTCACCTTTGAACATGTGACATATGTGCAACTTGTAAGAAACACAAATTCCAAGGATCTCCATAGTTATCAACATGACACCAAGACAAATGGCCATGACTGAAGGAAGAGTTTACAAACTTGAATTACTTTAAGCATTCTAAACTCTTTGGGCACACTGTCCCATGTATTTGCTGCTACAGGCTCTCAGAGAACCCACTTAATTGCAACAAAAACCAGGCAGCAATTCTCACCCTGGTGCATTTAACTGAGAAGATCAAAGATGCACTGACAGCTGTAGTCAGTAAAAAAATGTAAGGTATTGAAAAATATTATAAGGTGAAGACAGAAAAAAACTTTTAGTTTTAAGCACAAAAAGCAGTCTTTCCCACTTGGAAAAAATAGGAATTATGAATGAAGCAGAATATAGTTGTACAACAAGTGACAAACACAAAATATTTTAACAACTAGTAATTGTGAGACATCCCCTTACTCACTGTATTTTGGACTAGCAGCTTTAATCAAAAGACGGAAGCCAGCTTAACACGTTCTGCGAATCTTCTGCCATACAACATACAAAATTCCATTACCTGTATTCTGTAACTCCAGCAACAGAGGTACAGCACTGTAAATAAGACCTTAAAAGCTTCTGACTATTTGAAAGCCCTGTGCTGCCAGACTGTACTGTGCAAACAAATTATTATATGGAGCTACAGTGAGCTAGCACACTGGAAATGCTGCCCCATCCCACAGTTAATCCAGATTTACACATGTAAACTGTTAGGCTATACAAGTAATTAAGTAAAACCAGTCATGTATTCATGTGGTAAATTATTAAGTTTTGTTTAAACCTGCCCATAGATTACGATATTAGACCATAAGTTTTTGTAACAAATACACAATCCCAGAAATACAACTCACTTAAAACTGCATTTACACTTAATGATGTCTTTTCATCCAAATGAAAATAAATGTTCAAAAATAACACCAAATCTCTTATTAAATGGTTTGCAGAATTTATTAGTCTCTTTTAATATACTCAATATTTTATCAAGCTAGTTGCATATAAAGTGATCTCCACCATATACATTACAGTTTCTGTGCATCATCTAAAAAAAAAGTCACCAAAAATTAATATTTTACAGGTTGTAGTTAACTTTTAATTAACCTAAAGGTGAATCCATCTGTTATTTCATTTAAGACACTAAGCTGCACATTGCTTCTTACTGCAATATTTAAATTACATTTCACAGCAAGCTAAACCTGCATTTCAGGTAAAACAGGTCACCGCCATCTCAACTTTTGAATTTCTATAGTTTACTTCCTTAACACCGCAAAAAATTAATGTGGTGTTCACTCCAAATAAGGAAAAAGTATACAATTCCCTTGCAACAAAGCCTGCTCAGAATACATATGCCTTAAGAAAATTAGGAAACTCCTCCAGTAAAAGGAATTCACCCCAGTACAAGGAATTCACCCAAATTTTTGAACAGAAAAAAACCTTTTAGGTTCTTCTTGATTAATGCTTGGAGTTGCTCATAAAAAGCAAAACCAGCAAGCACAAAAAGTAAACTATTATGGGATATGACTTAAAGAAAAGAAAATTAGAAAAAGCAGATTATACCTGCAACAAACGTCCCAATTTAGAACAATCTTTTTAAGAGACTCACGCAGATAATTAACAAATAGGTTTTCTGGTATCTTCATAGGATGCTTGTTTACTGGCCAGGCACATATATAGTAAATACACAAAGAATCCAGAGTGCTGAATTTTACACAGCACTTAAAGTGGGCAGGACACAGGAAAAATATTTAACAACTTGTATAAATATATTAAAATCTCAGCAAGAAATGTAAGAGCCCATGCACACAAGACAGTAAATTGAAAAAAACATTTAAAGACTTGACTTTTCCTTTCAACAGCACTGACACCTGAATTCTGGAAAGTTAACAATATACAGTATCTTTTAACAGTCTTTCTCCATACAATCTAAATGTACTGAATCATAACAACATTACACAGCATGTGAACAAGCAGCAGATGCATCAAGGGAACAAGAGCTATATGCATCGTGTGGCCTGCCCAGTTAGAGGCAAACATCAGAAAAACTGTTTCTGATACAGGCAGAGATACAATCATAGAGCTAATTGTATACCCGTCATTTTCAAGAGTTAATCCACAGTATGGGAAAAGGGAGCTTTAGATAAAAATTATGCACCCGGTCTGAGAAGTGACAGAGGCAGAGATTTCTCTTTCAAAAATTGGATCCATTCTGGACTGGCCTTGATGCACATGCAGTACATTTATTTTCAGAATGCAAGATTAATTGGGAATGTCTGCACTAGTGTTTCGATTGCCATATTTGTGATGAATGATCAGCAATACCACTCCTAAGAAGAAGCATATGGACCCAACAGTGATGTAAGCAATTCCCAGAAAGGGATTTTTGCCTCCCATCCATGAGATGGTGCTTAGGATCATCCTTTTTCGTCCATCAAAACTGTGTACAGGATAATCTGAAAAACATTTAGGAAAACAAGAAGCAAGTTTCCAAACCTAGCTTGATGTGGTCAGGCACATGAAAATTTAGGGTCATTTCATTCATGTTCCAAATACAAACTGCTGCCTTTGAATACTGGAACTGCAAATATGAAACATTTAGCTGTTCATTTTAGACTAAGACTAAACTGGGTGCTGTCAGTTACTTCAAGAAAACTGCCACGCTAGAAGATGTTAACTCCTTTTTAAGGGAAGAATAAATGTAGGACTTTGTGGGCTTTTGAAAAGAGCATCAATAAAGTGAGGAAAATGTAAACCTTGATTCTTGAATATATTTTAGTACAAAATTTTTCTTTATGTTCATTCAGTTTTATATGCAGTCCCCATAGTTTTGCAGCAAAGGAAAATACTGCAGTAGTTATATAAAAATGATCATTAAGCGCTTTTGAATTTGAAGAATTTGGTAACTATGACAACCCTCCTCCTCTAGTCTCCTGCACTTCTACCTAGTCTTTAGTTTGTCCAAAAGAGAGTGACAGACCTCCACTTGATCCACATCTCTGGCATTTTTCCAACCTCCAAAGTCAGTCTGCCCTTCATTATATATTGTCATTTCAACCTGAAGTTACAGTTCTCAAATTTCTAGGCTACCAACTCTCTCCGCTTTTCCTTTTTTTCTATGCTTCTCTCATTTCCTTTACAGTACCCAAGCAATTTGATTTCCTTCTCACTACAAAGCTACACTTTCCATAAAACCATAACAGAAGTAAAAGATGGTAACATTCTACCCATCTCTCAATACCAGTTTTCAACCACAGCTCAATACCATCTTTTTTTTAGAGATGGTAATAAGAAACTGAACTTGCAAATATATGCCTGTGTATAAGGCCGTTAGCTGCTTTCAAAGGATACTGTATGCAATCTCCAAAGAGTAGTTTCCAGCCTGTAAGGTAGGCTGTAAGTTGTTCTTCCTTTCAATGAGGCGATACAGCTTGCGGAACGTTGGCAGAGCAGCAGTACGCATCCACACGATGAAGTCCTCGTTGATAAAGCCGTTGTTGTCAGGCTCTGAGTCCAGCATATACACTGGCTTGGGCCAGTTCACAGGTTTTGTTGTGCCTAGGATTAAAAAAAAAACAAACCACCAAAACAAAGTATTTCAAATACAGGAGTAGCACACTTGCTCATCAAAATTCATTCTATTATTACAAAAAGCCATATTAACTTCTAAATACTATTTACAGATAGGCTGACACTATCTGTATTGCAACACACTGGGCTGTTTAGGAACTTTTTATTTTGCAGTTTAAATAGTGCAATTTCTATAAATAAATAGCTTAATTAATGACAGCACTGTCCATTTGTTTAAACAATTCTGCCTCCCCTACAGATTCATACTGCTAGGAAGTCTTATCTCAAAGCACTACTTTGTGAGGGAGTTCTCCATTATGACAACAGCTTCTCTGCTCATATGGTAGAGTTTGAGCACCCTTTCTTGAACCACGAGCAAGTAAAATTGTGTACAGGACTTCAGAATATGTACAAATGCTTTTGCTAATGTTATTGAAAATACAATTCCACAGTGCATTAGGATAAGGTATCTGCTTTTCCAAGGGTAGCCATCACACTTAGAAGATGCAATTTGGCTGTGACTAAGCAAAAAACCCACATCAGGTTAAACCTGAAGTTATTGTATACCTTGCATAAACACACCTGCTCTTAGAGCCCTAAGACTATTTTCAGACGTTGTAGCCAAAGGAAACTTTGATTTGCCAAATCGCATATAACCTAACAAATGAGAGACATCAGTCCTTCTAATCACAAGAAAAGAATCAGTGTTTTAGAAAACTTAGCACAATTTAGCAGTAGAAACATTTAAACGAATACTCCAGATGAAGAGTTTCATTTAACAACTGCAGGATTTCTTTACAAGTTAAATCCAAGCATTATAGCAGTTGTACTGGTCTTGACTGTAATAAAGTTAAATTTCTTCACAGTAGCTGGTATGGAAGACTATTTTGGATTTGTGCTGGGAACAAGTGTTGATAACACAGGGATGTTTCCACTATTGCTGAGCAGTATTTGCACAGCATCAAGGCCTGTTCTGCTTCTCACCCCACCCCACCAGCAAGGAGGCTGGGGGCCCATGAGAGATCAAGAGGGGGCACAGACCAGAGAGCAGACCCCAACTGACCAAAGGGATATTCCGTACCATGTGGCATCAGGCTCAGCAATACAAATGGGTGGGTACAGGGGCTGCCTTTGCTCAGGCACTCAGATGATTATCTCCCTCTCTCTTTCTTGTGTTTTCTGGGGGTTGTTTGATTTTTTTTTTTAGTTAGTTTGATGCTTAGTTGCCAACTGGGGTTAAACCCCAGCAGTGCACATATTACAGTTTTTTAAGTATTCAATGTATTCAGAAATTTTTAAAAAATAATTAATGATTACAGTAAAGATTAAAACCAAACATTTCACAGGAAACTGAAACTTGCAGTTTCTGTTACTTAAAGACAACTTTTCAAAATAGCACAGCAGTCCTTAGTTTGGATTTCTTCAGAGAACCACATTTAATTAGCACATTCAGTAAAATGTCAGTGAGGCAATACTCACTGGAATCAAAATGTGCATTGAAGCGTTTTGTTATTCTTAAAATTTAACTTTTTTTTTTTTTGTTACCTTGGAAAAGTGCAGTTAAGTTGTTTCCATCTCCTGTAGGATTCCTGAACTTTACATTTTTATCTGTCCACCACGCAATGCCTTTTTTAATCAAAGTAATTGGAGTCCTCGTGTCATTATCAATGCGGTATAACTCCAGTGTATCTAAAGACAAAATCAAATCAGAAAACCAGCTGAAGAAACTTTCATTAGACAGATGATCTTGACAGGCAGTGAAACAATTACCCGAGGAGAAAACAAAACCAAAAAAACTGGACAAGGCATTTAATACCTGCCTGCTACAACCACAAACTGTTCTATAAGAATCAGTGTGTATCAGATAGCAGCCTATTATCCACATCTATGTTTCTACTCCATAGCAGTAGCAGCTTCTCACAACAGCTATTTCCATTCCTTGTGTGCTATGAGATACAATTAATTCTCATAGCAATTTTGAAAAAAGCAACAGCAGTAAAAGATATTTATTTTATTCTGAACAATGAAAATGTGTTAATTGAAAACAAAAGAAATCCTGATGTCTTTACTCAGAATAATTTGCAACACAACACAAAACATACACTAGATCAGAGAACCATCTATATGATAACTTAACAGTGTTACCATACCATTAAACATACTGTTGGCAATAGCTCCACAAGGAGCAATGGGTTTGTCCTCATTTGTGCGGTAAGGTTCACATTCCTTACTTGGATTCTGATAGAAAGAAAAAAGGCAGATGAGTCTGTGCTGGTTTATCCAACTAACCTGGTTTCTACTACAGTACCTCTAATGTGCACATCTTAAACGTACCACAAAATAATCTTTTCACAAGTCAGGTTATTTACAAATATTTCAGCATTCAAGGCTAGTTAGCATGATTGATTTTTCTCTTACAAGCAGGAATAAAATCTAAGAAAAACATGAATAAAGTCAGAATGCCATCGTGGTCATAGTAAAAATAAGGCTTTTCTTGGAAGCTATTAGGACTTTTATATTTTAATAAAAACAGCTGTCCAAAATGAAGTACTCTTTTATTAAAGGGTTTTATTTGAATATGCATCAGTGTTATACAAAGTAAGACCATACCAAGAAACCAAGCATAACATAAAACACAAGAAGTTGCAAGAACTCCAACAGCATGCCAAAATGGAAGAAGAAAAAGCCCCCCACAAAACTCTGTTAGTCATCTAATATTGTCTCTTGAAACTCTCCTCTTTTTTAAAGTTTACTGGTAAAAGAAGAGAATCATTCTTGCTGGAGCAAGAACTCAACTACTATTTCCACTCCTCATAAAAATCCAGAAAAGGAGAGGTCTAGCCCTAAACATTATAGTGCCTTGAACAGAATACACTGTAGTGATATTTTCCAATATTGGTGATGTTCAGTATTGAACCAGAGTCCATAAAAATTATATTTAGTTGTAATACCCCAACCAAATGCTAGGTAACTGAATGTTATTTTATGTTGAAAATGAAAGCTTCAAACAGAATGGGTACAGACAGGTAACAAGATAACAAGAAGACAACAAGAGAGTTTAAAACTATTCAAATTTGAGAAGTGATTGCAAGTACTGCACTGGTGTCTGTTTAATAAAATGATCAACAAGAAATTTTATAATATTTTACAGTTATTTTCAGTAAACCGAATTCCTTATGGTTGCCTTCTGTCATGCAAAAATTTTAGTACCTCATTATCATTAAACTAAATATTGTGTTGTGATTTATGCAGTGGTCAGAAGTTAGTTGCTTATGCATATGCAAGCATGAATACCTACAAGTAACGAACTGTTGTCTCCGTTTAGCTGGCTGTCATCTCGAGATTTCACGTACCGACGGTGGTTTTGGTAGAAGTTGGAAAGTCCGTAATACATGAATACGTTGCTCTACAAAAAGCAAGATGGGGAAAGAAGGGCTTTCATTCACACAAACCTTCAGTTTTAAGTTCTTAAAACTCTGTGTTTACAGCACCATTCAGACCTGAACCTTTTCTTCACAGTGAGCACACGAGAGTACTATCCTAACATAATCTGGCAGCCTGAAATCAAACGGTATAAATGTCCCACAAACTATCTGGATGATATTCACCAGCACTAATCCCAACACTGGTCTTGTCCAGTGTAGAACCCATAAATCTCCTTTGCCTCCAATTTGTTAGAAAGCACTTATCTGGTATTTCCAATTCTTGTTGAACAGGGTTTTTGTAAATCATGCAGGAACAGCTCATCTACTCTTCAGCTATATGACACATATGGTAACTCTGAACATATAAAACACAAGCATTCCATTTAATGTTTTACATTTCCAGATAAACAGAGGCATTAAGAAACACCTCACACCTTCTAATGAAAAAGGGGACACAAAAATCAGATCCAAGTTCATAGGAGAACTAGAAATAATCCTTTAAAATAAAAAAAAAAATACTTAAGTGATAAAACTTTCCTTTTGAACAGGAAATAGATAATATAAATCGTTCTAATTTCACTCTGCATACAGGGCAGCACACCTCAAATGAATGTTCCAGTGTGAAGTTGATGGTGCAAGTACAAGGTGGTGTGCTGTCCCAGGACACATTTAAGCATTTGTTGCAGGGACTAGAAGGCTCCGTTCCTGTATAGTCAATCTGAAACAGAAAAAAAAGGCATTAATTTACAATGGGAGAGTAAAGAGAAATTATTAATAAGCCAGAGAGTTTTTGTGGCATTTATTTTGAAATCCTATTACACCTCAACACCCAAAAGCCCAGGGCTTTTGCCAGGGCTATCTGACAATCTCAAGAAGTGTCACCTAACCTTAACCATTCTGTGATTTTGTAAACAATTTTGTGAGTCTGACTATATCCTTGATTTCAGACTCAAATAAATTTAACACTGAGGTGAGATTACTGCTGGGGTAAAACCAAACAAAACCAACAAAAAAACCCCCACAAACCGAACAAAAAACCAAACAAACAACCCACACCAAAACACAAACAGAGACACTCCAGACAACATGATGTTTCCAAACACACACACTATAGGATACGCAGATCTCAGCTTTTACAAGCTTTCCAGAGAGCTTAAGGTTTTAAAAGTCTAAGTATTTAATAAGAAAAGATCTGTGTTAGAAAACTTGCTTTGTTGACCATTTTTAGCCACCTAATTAGTCAGAAGGTTAAAAACAAATTAAAAAAATCACTTAATGCCCCAAAATTATCCTAAAATAGGGAAGATTAAGACACCAATACTGTTTTGGCAGGAATGGTAAAATAACCAGTAAATGGACAAGAAAGATGATCAGTATTAATCTGGTTTATACAATATTATCTGGTTTTAACAGTGTAGCCCAAAAAGCCATTATTTGAAATCTGTACAGTCAGACTATGTGGACAGTATTCATAAAATACCCTCAGTAGCCAAGAGCTCACCCCACAGTCCAAGCTAACTCAAGTGGTTTCACCACAGTAGCTCTCTCTCATGTGTAGCTCCAGCAAGTATAGCAGGAGAAAGCTTCCATCTGCCCATAAACAATATCTTTTTATACTTAGTATGAACTTCCTATTTTAGAATTTAAGACACAGACTGGTGCAATATATAACAAATTATGACAGAAAAATGTTTAATGGCAGTAGCACCTGTAGAGTTTTATGAAAGGCTGGTGCAAATGGTTTGTCCTGATTTATGTTTGTAGTGAAAGGCATTACCAAGAGTCCTAATACCCGTATTAAGGTTAGCTAAAACAAGCACGCAGTTTCAAGGTTCAGGAAACACATGAAGTCTATTTTCCTCTGGATCTTCCTCAAGGTCTCTCTTCCTGTGATTCCTTCAGTATCTATCTATCTATCTTCCATCAGCACTTTTATTTGGAATCTGCTCTGCTGCCAGATTTCTGACAGACCAGACTACACCCTAATGAGCCTAGCTGAAACGAGATAGCTTCAAAAGGTATTAGCTGGCAGAGAGAGAGAGAGAGATCACATAATCTTTGTTCCTCAGCTGAACAAGATTCTGAGTTTATGCTGATCTAGAAATAGCACTGCTGCAGAGCTCTCAACAGCTCTGTTTGGCTACAGCAGACAGACAGACTCGCAACGAACAATGCACCTCATTTGTTCAAGGCTAACTCGGGGGCGGGTGTGTTCTGCTAAAGTAAGCAGAAGCAAGTATTTCCTTTAGAGAGAAATTAAATCTCTGTATCTTGAGCCAGTTCTCCAATGTGTGGAGAAGTTTTAGATCAAGAACAAACTCCAAGGTTGCAAAAGACCTAAATATTTCACTTCTAAAAACGTAATTGACTAAATTCTGTGGAGCACGAAACTGATGTATATTGAAGCAGAACCATGCTTCTGATGACTGCTGCCAGCTTCCATGTCATCCAAAAGAGCTTTCCTATACAGTAACTGCCAACACAAGTATTTTTTTCTGCATCTACATTTACAGGTTACATTCAGCAGAGAGCTTATTTAAAGGGATAAAGGTATCCATCTTCACCTCTTGACAAAATAACAAAATCTCTTTGACAACTGAAGGAGTGACTTCGGAGTCCACAACAGGGACCCACCTGACCCCACCTTCTGCCCTCTGGGATCAGCCAGCAGCTAAGTATGACAACTCCACACCATGAGCCCTTCCCAACAACCTCTGATTTAATGACATTGGGTTTATCCAAGTTACCCCACACCAATGGCTTTTCAGGCTGTTAATGTCTTTGTCAGTGGATTTACACGTTTGCAGTATAGAAATAATGTAACTACCGCATACACATATTCTCCAAACCATTTGTGATTTTGTAGACTTCATACGCTATCACATATTTATCTTGCTCTGCTTAACCACTTCTTGTATAAAAGGCATCCCATAACTCTGGTCCTCTTTGCTGTTCCTCTCTGTAGGTTTTATTAAGTTGTGTGTCATTTTTGAGAAGAGGCTACCAGAACTGCGCACAAGGCTGAAGATGTGCGCGACAGTAATCCGCTTACTTCCAGTTCTCCATTCGTAGCCATGCCTTCAGTAAATCCGGCTTTTTAACTACCATTATGCATTTCACAGCAGCAGTTACAGCATAAAGATCTCTTTTCGAAATGGGTAATGTTTTGGATATTTCTCAACTTTTATCACACATTACTGTGCCATAATTCTAGTACACCTAAGCTGTTGGAAATCTTCCACATTTGAATTTAAGAACATTTACATAGGAAATCAATGGAAGAGGAACATTTTGCTGGTCGGTCCTTGTACCTGTATGAGAACAGCACAGTTCAAAGAGACGGTGATGCCTGCAATATCTTGTTCCAGGAAAGGGTGACTTGAATTTCAATAGGTATATCAGGGTTATAAATTACACATTCTATTCAATTCCAATACTCCAATTTTACAGACATACATATGTGCACACACACACTTAAGAAGTATGGCATTGCCTAGGAGGTAGGTGTAAATAACTACCTCTGCTTCCTCCCCTGATTACATTTTTAAAAAAGCTTAGTCACTGCTTTTAGTTTCTAAATGTGTTGTCTCCTACAGCTAAATTTACAGTTATTTGTGAATAACATTTGGAGGTTATAACAAAAGCCAGCATTCTAAGAAGGGACACATGTCAGCTATGCATATAGGTGATAGCACTGTCTTAAACTGCATCCCTCATTCATGTTCAGAGCAGAAATGCTGGCCTGTAAAATGCTTTATGTTTTGTTGCTGCAACTGTAAAGCCTTTTTTGATTTAAACCTTTTTCTTCCAAAATTCAGCTGCCTTTAGATTGATAATCTCACTCGATAAGCACTTGATAAAACACATATGAGGATCAGAGAACAGAACTCGAGTGTCCCCATTCTAACTAACCACACTCCCAGAAGGCAGGGGACTCTGTCCCACCTGTTCTCATGAAAGCCTAGCAATTGGACTTTTGAGAACTTCACATGAGGGGAATGATAGAAGAGTGAACCCACACAGTAAAACAAACAAATGAAACCCCTTCCAGTCTTGAACCTGAAATTTGAGAGGATTGAAGCCAGCACCTGCCAACTGATTTCCCCTACAGTTGGTTACTACTGCTGTATACGTGCAACTTGATTGTGTAGGGGAGCCTCAGTCATGCTCCCAACTCTCCTATGATTTCTGTGCTGAACATTAGGTGGGAACAGCTAGTTTTTGGCTTCTACTGGACCCTACCAGGAGTACATGACTGAGCTGCTAAGCAACAACAGTCAATAAAAATTTTGTATGTGCATATAGCAGCAATAAAGGCACAAAAGTCATTTACATGTTTGGACTCAAAAAACTCTGATGCATTTCTTGTCCCTACAGATCAATGCAAATTCAGTCCTAATGAAAAACAAGATATATTTTTTGAATTATATTTACCTTACAATCATTATGATCTAAGACTATTGCTTTACTATAGAAATGACTATGATAAATGCACTTGTCAAAAAATTAATGAGGATATTTTTTTACTTCTCTCCAATGAGTGTCATGCTGAAAACATGAGATTCTGTTTACCTTAAATACGGCTAGAACATGACAATTTAAAAGTCTACATGCCCAGGAAAACTTGGCCATGTTCTCTAAGCACTTGTGTCAATTTTCAGATGTTCATCATACCCCCAAAACTTGACACAAGAACCAACTTCTTTTCAAAAAGTATGCTTAAATACCAATTTAGATGCTGTAAAATACACTTCAGCGTTATTTTTTTCCCCTCTTATATTTCTCTCCTTGACTGGAATTTTAATTCTTAACATAAAAGGAAAATTTAAGTTCAACCAGTTTTATTCGAACATTTGCATTTTAACAGAAGTATGAAAATACCATTTGTTGCCTACCTCAAGATTTCTTTAGTTAACTGAGCTTCACTGCCACATTGTTGCCACTAATTAAGCCACTCTCTTGAACAGTCCTTATTTGAAAGTGGCAGCATACCTCCAATAACTCGGAGGTCTTTTCCAACCCGCTTGATTCTATGATTCCATGACTCTAACTACAGTGATTTGATCCACAAAAACTCATACTCTCCAACATAATAATCCAACAAACAACTACACACTTTATTCTTTACAATCAGTCTTGGTCGTGTTACCTCACTGAAACTAATTGCAGCCTTCCATTTGCTTCTCAAGGCTGTTCCTAAGCCCTGCAAGTTGTTTCCTTCCTTACAACACAAAGTGATTCTGTTATCAAATGGATCAATCTGTGATATACAGTTCCACTTCCAGCAAACGTTCAGCAACTTTTCACAGCAGTAGCCTACTTATCATATCTAAACAACTCAGTTTTTGTAAGTGTAATTAGAAAAAGCCACTCTCTTCTATCCAGGTTTACTCTAGACAGCCTAGTCTTCCACAGAGCATCTGAAACGTTGTATCATCAGTGCACGTAAGAATTACAGCAACACACTCAATACAGAGCTCTGTCCTGAGAATACAATTACTTTGGAACATTTGAAGATATATAATCTACGGCCACAAGCTACCCCAATGATGACATACTAATGACAAAAAAGCTTGCTAGGCTGTATTGATTA
This sequence comes from Corapipo altera, assembly GCF_003945725.1. Lineage (NCBI taxonomy): Eukaryota > Metazoa > Chordata > Aves > Passeriformes > Pipridae > Corapipo > Corapipo altera. The sequence goes on from NW_020884890.1 coordinate 8,029,215, forward strand.
AATGCTGGCAGTAACTTCCCCGGAAGCTCACTCGGGAGCACTGGCAAGGCTGACAGGAGGGACACCGACTATGCGGAGGTGACTCCGTAAGCTCGGTGTCTGCTGAGGGCAACTAATGTTGACAACCACGAACGTGACCCCGGATCGGAACCGCCCGGGCGCCCTGTGGGCTCCGCACAGAACCCCCCTGGGTCCCGCCCGTCCCGGCCGGGGCCGGATTTCCCGGGAGGCGCAGACGGCCTGGGGCAGGCGATCCCAGAGCGCTGCCCGCCGGACCCCGCACCGAGGGCCTCCGGCCCCCCGCCCGGGCACCCCCGCCCCACGCACCTCGTACTCGCGGATGTTGTTGGAGGTGACGAAGATGCCGATGCCTATGGGGATGAAGATGAGGCCGATGATGAAGAAGGCCGGCAGCACCGTGCCCGCCGTCAGGATGGGCTGCCAGGCCGGTAGCCGCTGCTGCTTGAAGGCCGTGTTGTCGGGCTTGCGAGTCTTCACGGCCCCCCCTCCGCCGCCGCTGCCCACGGCACCGCCGCCCGGGACGCCGACGCCGCCCGAGGGGTGCCCGTCCGCCTCCTCCTTGGCGCTGTAGTTCACCGCCATGGCGCCCGCACCACCGGCACCGCCGCACACGTGACCGGGTACCGCGCCTGCGCACTCGGCAGCGGCCGGCGCGCGGCTGGTGACGCAACGGGCCGCGCCCTTCCTTAAAGGGCGGGATTAGGGAATCGTGGGGTCATAGAGACTGGGAGAGACTTGGGAGGTTATGCTGTACTACCACCAGCATGCGGTACTACCACTGTAACCCCCGAGCCTCTAAACCGCAGCACCCTGCGCCAGATCCAGACGCCTCTTAAACACGTCCAGGGATGGTGACTCCATCACCTCCCTAGGCAGCCCATTCCAATGCCTCAGCATACTAACAGTGAAAGTTTTTTTCTGATAATTTATCTGAATTTTCCCTGTCTCAGTTTCAGGCCATTTCCTCTTGTTCTCTCACTGCAGGAACGGCAGAAGAGATCGACCTCCACCCCACTACAGCCTCCTTTCAGGGAGTTGTAGAGAGCGATGAGGTGCCCCAGGAGCCTCCTTTTCTCCAGGCTAAACAACCCCAGCTCCCTCAGTCGCTCCTCAAATGTTTTGTGCGCTGCTGAGCTGGGCAGGGCTCTGGGCAGGGATCTCCTGTATTACACATAGGGCGAAGTTAAATCCAGCCGTCTTGTGCCCCACGGTCCGGGCGAGGCCTGGGCCCGCAGCCTCCTCACCCCGCCCAGCGCTCCAGGAGGACCCCCTCCCGCCCCTCGTCCTCCCACTGCCATGGGGAGGGGTGCTGGTAAAAGGCAGCATCCAAGTCGGTTTCAGCTTCCGTTTCAGCTTCTTGCTCTCATAACTAGGATTAGTGCAACTATAGAGATGTAATAATGCAGGAGAGTTATCTTAATGGAGCCATGCGTGCTAACCACCACTTTTGGTCAGCTGTCAGGAACTGTGTGACTAAATCAGTGCAGTAAATTGAATTGATCAGGTTGGAAGGGACCACAGAGGGTCATCTAGTCCAACTTCCGTGGTCAAGCAGGGTCATCCTACCAGGCACATCACACCAGACTGCATCCGAAAGGTGCTTGAATGTCTTCAGTGAGGGAGACTCCACAACCTCTCTGGGCAATCTGTTTCAGTGAATGGTCATTTGCACAGTAAAGTTCTTCTTCATATTCAAGTGGAACTTCCTGTGCATCAGTTTCTGCCCGTTGCTTCGTGTCCTATTGGTTGGCACCACTGAGAAGAGCCTGGCTCCATCCTCTTGACACCCTCCCTTGAGATACTTAAACATATGGATATTCCTGTCAGAGTTGTTGCATTGCGCTTAGGAGTTAATCTGATTGCATTACACAGAATCACAGAATCACGGAATCGATTAGGTTGGAAAAGACCTCTGAGATCATCAAGTCCAACCTATGACCAAACACCACCATGTCAGCAAGACCACGGCACTAAGTGCCACGTTCCAGTCTTTTCTTAAACACCTCCAGGGATGGTGACTCCATCACCTCCCAGGGCAGCCTACTCCAATGCTTAACACCCTTCCTGTGAAGAAACAGTCATCTTGTGGAACACAGTATGGGAATATGTATTTGTATCCCAGAATACCTGCCTTAGGAGGCTTTCCTTACCCTAATGCAACACTGAAAGTCCGTGTTTCTCACTTTATTGGCACTTCTGCATTACTCTTTGTGAGGACTCTGTAGTCCTTCCTCTGTAGTCTCTAGAGTGTAACCAATATCCACTTTCAGCAAGTATTATGTATTTACTTGACTTTAGGGGAAAATAATTAGAATTATTTAATAACTTTAAAAGCATGTAGTTCCAGTCTTAAGACTTTTTAGCTGCCTGTAGAACAGTTTCCCTAAAATAAATGCCTTTTAGTTCTCTGGAACAGCAAGAGTATCAGCCAAGACCACTGGGGGGAGCAACTGACTTGTGCAAATGAGCCTCTGCGGAGGCTCAAAAGGCCTCTTGTCATAGACAGCATAGGGAATTTAGACATATAAGCATCTAAAATTTAAGAATTAATTCGGTGACTAAAAAACTGTATAGGGTACAAAAGTTAATCATATTCCTCGTGTCATCCGTGGTAAAACTACATCTCATTCCTAGTTAATCTTTTCCATTATCTTGTGGGCCCCACCTTTTGCTTCCATTCCCCATAGCTAAGCTGCTTGTCCCTAATATCACCCTTTTCTTTATTATATTCTGTTTTCCATTACCACCTTCAGCTATAGCAACACTTAGTCCCACAGCCTTACAGCGAATCAGGGAAGCGCAACCTGGGATCCCAAAGGAATAAGACTGCTTGTAAATCTGTGCTGAGAGATGGCAAGAAATTTCTCTGGCAGCAGGATAGCTGAGAGGTGATATTGGGAAGCTGGGACCTGATGCTGCCAGGTGTGAGAGGACTGGCAAGAAAGGACATGTTAAAATTGTCCAATTATATTTCACAGCAAGGAAAACTCACAGGCTGCATAATTTCTCCCTAGAAATCAAAGTATTTGAGATTTTTTAATGGATCGAAACATTGTATTTTATCACCTATAACTATACCCACAGAGGTATTTCAGTCCTCTTCAGACAGGAAGAGATCTTTAAGAGAAAAGTATATCTTTCACTGGTTTTCTATTGCTTAAAAGCTACTGATATCTTTAGCCCAAGGTAGCCTCTACATTGTCTTAGTCTGAAAGCACTTCCTGATTACCTCCTTTAGGATGACAATACTTGCAGCAATTAATCACCTTTAGTCTATATTAATAGATTTCTTCCTGAGTGTCTCTGAAATACAGGCTAATTATGTGGCTAATGCACTTTTATTACTTATTTGTCTTAGATTCATATCCAAATAAGGTAATGTAAAAAATTGACCAGGAACATAAATGCATTGAAGATGAAATCACCAGCCTCCTACTCCAAAGTGCTGCAGCTCATCAAAATTATTTTAAAATCTAAATTATTTCAAATATATCTTGAAGTATTTATGCTTTAAACAAACCTTTATTTTGTGAAGCTTAAAAACTTAATGTATTTGCAATTTGTTTAGGTATCATAAACTTACACTCATACTGAAGTGGCTTCATATTAAAATCTAGACAAGGTAAAATATTTTCTACTTTGATTTGGACCTTTTAAATGTAGATTCAATTTCAGAGTATGATTTTACTTATGCCTTACTCATATTTAAAAGCTGAAGTTTATTTCAGACGTATCACCATCACTTTCAAATAGCCAGGAATTTCATTCCAGATGAGCTCAGTGTAGATCTTAACACATATAGGTTTTGATTCCAAAGTGATGTTTTGAAAATAGAAGATCTGGGTCACTACAATATTCATTCTACTGAGCAGTAAACACTGTGTGGCACACACTAAACTTTATTCACTTCAGCTGTATTGCTCTCTGAAAGCTGGAATTGTTCTTGGGTTGCTCTACATTATGATCTACAGACATAGCTATGTTATTGGCATACACTGTCTGCTGTACAAAAAAATCCACTCCTTAAAAAACATGGTGTACTAGCTAAGCATAAGATATACCAACAAAATTACTCTTTCGCCAGGATAAGCAGCACTTATTTTGATTCCTCAGTATAGCGGTATTAGCAAACTCTTTACAATGGAGATCAACTCCAAAGCAGATCCCAGAATATCCTGCTTCTCTACAATGTCAGCATTTGCTGCAGAACTCCTTCTACAGAAGGAAAAACAGCTCCCATGGCTCTAATGGAGATCAAATTGAATATACAGCAGTGCAATATTCCAGCTTCGAAGACAGACTGACCTAGTCATCCCAGTGGGATGCTGAGTTAACGCACTCTTTCTGGCATCTCACAGCACATCTTCTTCAAGCATCACCATTTTCTCTTCCAAAAAAGTAGTTTCTCCCAGTAGCTTCTGCAGTTAAAAAATCTGCAGTATTTTAAATATGTGCCAGTGACTTATATTAAAAATAATTGATTATGCAATGTATAAGAAAAAAAAGACCCTGCCTGGGTTGTATGTAGTTTTAGATATAATTAATTCAAAAATCATCTTAAGTATAGCTGCCACAGAACTCTCTGGATGCTACTTGAGAAGCTACAGCTACCAGTGTAAAAGGGGCCCTTCAGCATGTGCAGAGTGCATGGTGTCTAAGTTTTACAGTCCTGCTAGTCCAGGACTAAAGATTCTGACTGTACCAGTCAAACAATCTCTGCCAGTGCTGTGATGCACAAGATTAGAAACAATCAAGTCATTAACAGCTTAGTGATTCATCCCTCTCCTTAATTTCTGAGCCTACAAGAAAGATGGAGAGAGACTATTTAGAAGAGCATGTAGTGACAGAATAAGGAGGAATAGTTTCAAACTGAAAGACAGTTTAGATTACGTATTAGGAGGAAATTCTTTAGTGTGAGGGTGGTGAGGCACTGGAACAGGTTGCCCAGAGAAGTTGTGGATGCCCCAACCCTCAAAGTGTTCAAGGCCAGGGTGGATGGGGCTCTGAGCAACCCAGTCTAGTGGAAGGTGTCCCTGCCCACAGCAGGGAGTTAGGAACTAAATGATCTTTAAGGTCCTTCCAACCCAAACCATCCAAACCATGAATCAGTTTTACTCTGTACATCACTGTGACACCATATGAGACACAAGTCAGAAAAAGGAACTTCCAAACCCATAATTCTGTCCCCATAAACAAATACACAGATGAGCACTGCCAGCCTTAAGCAACTGGAGTTAAAATGCAAACACTTGATTATATTTGCATAGTTGTGAAAATTTATTAGTTACAGTGTAATGAAAATCAACCTTTTTTTGGTACAGGCAGAAGTAAAAACATACTTTACATTAAAAAAAATCACAGCTTTAAAAACTGGCTTACACTGTTTAAAATGAGCAAATCTGGTTGTATTTCAAGGCATTGGACTTTAATACCTAATTTTATGCCAAACCATCACACAGTGCAAGAAATATTCTGCAATAGTACAAATTCCATACAGCAGTGCTGAATACTTTTCCATTTAAACTCAAAACATTGCTGTAGTTACATTTTTCTTTACATACTCTCTATTACAAAAATATCAAATTGCAAATTTAACAGTGTATTCTACAAATAAATGCGCCATGAGCAACAGGAATTGCAACTTTGGGACAGTTACTTTACAAAGTGTATTATAAAAATAAATTATATGGCAAATATCAAACAAAATCAAGCACATGCCTTAGGCTTTGCAAATAAAAGTGAAATTCAGCTGGCAGAAAGACTGCTTCTCTCTCTCTGACTAGGTACTTTCAAAATGCCAGCAAGGCCCTTCATTTTTAAAGCCCTACCAAGAGAAAAAAATATATAAAATCTAATGGAAGCACTAATACTTCCACGAATAGTCAGTAGCACAAGTGACCCTGGTGTTGATGGCAGGGAGCTTTACAGTGATCCATCCCACGGGCGCGGAGGGTAGTGCACACAGGGAGCTCTAGCGGGGCCGTAACTCATCTAGAGTTCATGCGTAACTGGTGAATGATGACACTCTCTAAAAGAAAAGAGAGCAAAACATTTGGGTTTATGAAACTGCAAAAGCATTCATTGCAAGTTACTTTAAAGAAGAACAATTACAGTGGCAGTGCTAGGCATTTTTCTAGAAACGTCTCACAGACTTACCCTCACATCGCTGCTTGATAAAACTGTCCTGTTTAATGCTAGAGAGGGAAACTAAATTAGTTCCTTTTTAGGGCCCAGAGCCCCCTGGCTTCCACTTCAATGTCAAGACTATCATTTGGTCATCCATAGGGAAAAGAGAAATACAGTTGAACGGATTAAACCACAGGGACACTAAAGTTCCAGTTCCACAAGGAAGACTTGGAGTTGGATGTCTTGTACCCTAAGTAAATCCATTATAAATCTGATGGCAATTCGGAAATGGAGATGAGGAAGACGTATGGGGTCATTTCTCACTTTTTTTATTTAAACTTGGCTTACAAACCTATGCTGGATTTATTCAGCAAGTCTTCTTGAATTTGCTACTGACTTTAATGGGGATAAATTTCAGCCACAGTATGCAAAACTAAGTGTTGGCCTTTTCTTTGAAAGGCTGGATTTAACTTATATTATATTATATATATTATATATATATTATATAAATAATATAGGAGGTCCCTGATCCTGATTAATCCCTGGCTCTGCTGAAGTACTAATGACCTGGTCTGTTCTTCTATTCTATATACATGGCTCTTACACTTTTTTAATATAAGAATTTAGCTATCAATGACATTTTTCTCTGAAAAATTGTGTTTTATGCAGGAAATTATTTTTCTTAAGATTTCTTCCCTTTTTAACAGTCTTAAGATTTTTCAAGATTTACACGACCCAAGAAATGACACTAATCAAATCATTATTGCCTTTGACATTTTTATTGACTTCTGCTTCAGTTTGCTTCCTAACTAATATTTGCAAGATGTTTAAGTTACATCATAAGAAGAAAGAAAAATGAAAATATTTTCCATGTACTCTTAGTGCCAGAACTTTGCCACTAGATGGCAGATCACAGTGCTGATGGTGATTCCTGACTCAGAAAAGCAGTGCTTAGGCAACATCCAAGAAAATACGTTAAAGCAAATGAAATAATAGAATTTCCCAGAGTGAAAGGATTTATTTTCCATACAATTTATCATTAACAAATGATTTTCAACATCTTAGATATGTATACCAGTTCTACCATATTTGAGCAGTGAATGTGAAAGAATCACAGACTACTGTATGAATTTACCTTACAACCACTGCTGTTCTAGCTTGAAGCTCTTGTGAAATATTATGTTAAAATCTGCATTTATATAATATCAGACTGTAACCTCAGGCAAACTCTCCCCTAATTTCAATGGGAGTCATGTGAACTCTAAATGAAACAATTAATTTCTTAATATTCACTATGCACATTATATATTAATATGGAGTTTAGACACAAAATTCTAAAAACTAAATGGGTAGCAGAAAAATATCACACTCCTTGTTAAGGCTCAGTCACTGAATGAACAGCAAAACTACAGCAGGTTTCTCAATCAGTCTTCCTCCTACAGGCCCAATATAGCAATTTTGCATAAGAGTAGGAGAAACAATTTTTAAAAAATCAAATAATTGTCTATCAGTTGTTTGTATTTGAAATGCTTACATATATATAAACATATATATTACACACACACACATACTGTAGTTATTAAAAGAGGTGTCTGAGCAGCTATTAAGCTAAAATTAGAGTAGGGCACATTTTGTAAGAGTTCTTTTGGACCAGCCTCTGTAGGAATATGATTATATCAGAATGATATGATTACATAATTTTTTTTAGCATTATAGATGTGAATAGTTCCAGGAGCTATTAATTAACTTAAACAACTGATTTTCATGACAATTAACGTGAAACAGCTAAATCTGCTTTCAGTCCCACTGATGTAAATCAGAACTTCTCCAGGAAACACATCAGGATACCAGTTCATATAATGAAGCACATAAACTGACATTTTAACATACAAAGTTTAATTTCTTCTTACAATATATACAAACAAGTAACACCAGATAATACAAAAATCTATGTGCAACAGACAGCACATGCCCAAGCAACAGAAGAGTACATACATCAGTAATTCTATTTTTAAAATCCCAATGAGAGTTTCACACCTGAGTGTTTCACACCTGACTCCCAGAGCTGATAGTTCTGAACCTCACAGTAGTTAACCCTGGTGGCATTTTCAAAAAAAAGCCAGGTGAAGAGCAGTGTGTAGAGAGTAAGATTCAAAGTGAAGTTAACATCTGTAATGAGAAATGTTGCATATAAATTTGCCTGAGGGAGCTCAGGCAAAATTAAGGGAATAAGGATAACTCATACTGATGTTAGGGGAAAAAGCCATTCCCCTAAATGAAAACAAGTTTGAAAGATGAGCTCACAGAAACTCCTGCCAACAAACTACGTATTTCAAAGCAACTCAGTGAAATTGGCCACTGATGTGTGATGGGAACATATAATTGGTCTTAAAATTGTCCTGACTGTTGCGGTTTATGCCAAGTACCTGAAACCCAGCAGGACAGTAGCTTACTCTCTTTAAAGACATGCTCTTCCACATCTGATCAGAATTACTGAATATTCACGTAAATATTGAGCATGTTTTTGAACATGAGTAGTGTATTTCAGGCAGTGACCTATGACTTGGCATCCAGTTGGCATGAATCAATATATTAATGTGGCTTTAGAGATTACTCACATGATCCTAATTACTATTAGCCATAAGTGGTTTGCGGTTTAAATACAGTAACATGCAGATTCTGTGGACATATTCAGAAGAACCACAAAGTGTTGTTTGATTTTTCAAAATTCACACTAATGGGTGTCACAAAAGGAAAAACAGTGGGCAAAATAAATGAAAATCTGTTTTTCCTCTACCATTAACTTAGCATGTTTACCAATCTTGAGAGAAATCCTTCAGGCATGACGGTTGAAGCTCTGTGCTCCTTCATTTTTAGTCACACTTACTCAAATGTATTGATCTGCTAATGACTACATTAGCAATACTCACATGTAGCAGTAATTCTGGTGATGGGATCCAACGTAGGAAACACAGTAAAAAACTTATTAGGAACTAAATTTAAAATCAGAGAGATCACTTGGAGTACTGAGGGTGCACCTTCTCGGTCCATGTGTGCTGCTCATGAAGGAATTGGCATTTTCCCTGCTCTTCCCCCTCTTCACCTTACTGCTGTCCTATGTTTCCATTGCTTGGCTTATCACAACTGCTTATATGGCCATGCCATCAGCCAAAACAGGATATCTCTCCAGCTGATGTTGAAAACGACTAAAAATGCAAAGACTGGTTCTCAGCCACCTTAGTTTCCTGACGAACCATTTTAGCTATCATTATGACTCTGAGTTGAGTGTGTTTTGCTATTGAAATTGTTCCACTTCATTAAAAAAATAAAAACCAAACAAAATGACAGAGAAAAAGGTAAGAGCGAGAAAATATGAGGATGAGTGATTCCAGATGATCACTTAGGAAAGCTTGTTATCTGCATTATAATCCACTAACGTAGAATACAAAAAAGCCCTATAAATAAAGGCTCTAGTATTTTCCCATGGATTGGTGTATCAGAGTTGGATTCTTTGTTGCCTTGTCAAATCTGAGGTTTGAACAAAGCTTGTCCTTGTGGTACTTCTGACATCACTCTCTTGTGTTCATTCTTTGATGCTGTATGAAGGTGAGCTCATGCTCTACTCTTCCACACAGTGGGGCACTGCTAAGATCTTGCTCCTCTTCTCTGCCACACTTTTCATTAAACTGGAAAAACTTCTTATTCTGAAGACCCCTATTGCTTTGTTAGGTTTGGTTGAAATTGGTTGATCTGTTCAGTGTTATTCATCAGGGAAGGACAGATGGAATGATGGACGAACACAGACACTTCATCTTATAAGCTTTTTTTTCACAAAAGGCTGGGCTCAAAGGCAGCCTTTGGAACAGGGACATGAAAACAGGGGGGCTCCCTCCTCCTAGTTCAATATCCTAACCACTCAACCACTCACTTGTTTCTGTTCAGTGAATACTGAAGCACTTCATGCAGAACAGCACAGCCTTCAAAGGAGGGAATAAGAATGCCACCTTCTTCCCCCCCTCAGTCTGTCAGTGCCATTGGTGAACCTGCCTGTAGCTGATGTGAGTTTGAGTCTCCTCAGGTATTGCTGGGAAGAGGGGTCTGCCTCCTTCATTTGAAAAAAGGTTTCAATCAAAAACTTTTTAAAATAAGCAGCACTACCCCTGCATTTCTGTGGTATTTATCTACTAGGAAGCATTCATGATTCCAGTCACTTTAAAACAGCCCCTGGTTTCCTGTGCCTTCCTTCTTGTTCTGGCCTGAGAGCCTGGAACTAAGCTATATTGAAGCTAACCTTCCTTTGTTTTGCCAGATTCCTTTTAATTCAGATCAGTTCCCCAGTTAGGTTCAAACACTTGTGCCAGCTCAAGGGACAACCACATGTTGAGTGACTAAGTGAGCACTTTCTTGGCTGGAGATGACAAAGACAGGACTACAGCTTTTCACTCCAGTGTGGGATTACATCCTGACTTTAAGTGACCATGAAATTGTGGCTTGACATAGAAGCTCTTAGAAGAAATACAGGAATACCTGGATTATGGATCTTGGTGAGGTTCAGAGGCTGCAGTGCTAGAGTTAACTCACAACAGAAACACTGACTAGACAAAGGCAGTGGAAGAACATCAGGAAGATCTTCAGGATGCCTCTGGGGCTTAGACACTGTCTTTAGACTTGGTTGTTTAAACTGCCTTCTGGACCTGACCTCTTGAATGGAGAATCTTACTGTAGTCACTAAACATAATTGCCTTCAGACTTGGAGGAAATTCCAATATAATACAGAGAGTTACACTTCAAATTTTAAGACTTCTGAACTATAGGCTTTCTTTTTTCTTCATCTTAACCTTCTTCTACCTTTAAGAAACAAGGATAAGTTCAATTAAAACAGATGTTAAAATTTATAACTAATATCTATTTTTAGCTAACAGTTAAACCAGCTGCCTGATTCTTTAGGTTTCTACTGTGGAGCAAAAGTTCCTTTTTGTTGTGCTCCCCCTCAGAAAAATAACAGGATCCTCAGTCTGACCTGTCTGGAATTTCTCAAATCTGTCTCATCAAATCCTACTGACGCCACAGGAGCAATCCCCAGATTGTGCCTGCAGTTCTGGCTCTAGTTGAACCATTTTGTGTGCCCTGGACTTCAGGTACTGTGCGGCTGGCTTGTTTCTTCAGGTGAATTAGTTTCTTAGACCTCAAACAAAACCAAATTTTTCAACCACAGGCACGCACAGAACATCGCCTTGAGTGCAGCGACAGTTAACTAAGGAACTAAGTTTCTTTGACATAAGGAAGGCTTAAAAGGCAGCTGTAGTTCATCACTGTATCAAGCCACATTAGCTCGGGGCTCATGTTCACAATATTATTTAAATGACTGTTTTGACCTTAAGACTTGTTTCAGTGCCAGTATTTAGAGTGAATATCCAGCAAAAAGCTCTTAAAAATGTGTTTTCTTCAAACATCTGTTAAAAAATCCGTGTTACAACAAGAACAGTAAGATCTCAGCAACAATTTATTGACATACTGAGGCTTTCAAGTGATAAGAATTACTTGAGAGCATCTGATGTATTTCTGAAACCGTAACTCACATTGCTTGATAATTCCAGTTTCCAAGTTTTATCTGAAATACTGAATAGGGTGTTAGGAAAAATACTACAAATATTAATCTGATTTTTGGATGTCATAGGAACCAGAACCTTGGAATTAACAGGTACTGTAGGTGCTACATATGTAAAAACCCCAAAACCTACTTCTTTTTTGATGTGGCAAATTAAAAAATGCCCTTCATGCAAATAATAAAATACCAGCTTTATGGTCAGCTAATTGCTATATCTGGATCTTAAACTGGAGAGTAATGCAAATCACAGACTGAAAACTAAACACTGCTTGGATGAATATAATTTTGTTGACTTTATGTGACAGATTCTTCCATCAAATCTCTTCTAGACAGAAAGCCATTTCATATTTCACCCACTGGTGCATTTTCCTTTCTGTGAATTGTATTTATTATTTACGGGTGGTCTTCCCGCCTTGCTTTCTGAAAGCTGTTTCAACCACTGGGTCCTTCGCAGCTTGCTGAGATGGTTGAAGCATTATACAAACTTTAAACCCAACACTTATCAGTCTGCTTGGCTCCATTTCTTTTGGCTGAGATTTTCTTCTGTGGAAATTGATCGCTTAATGGAAATGTCCTTTAATAACTTTACTGTTATTAAATAAAAAATCATAACAATCATGGGCATCCACACTATTTCCATGCTGGAACAATTCCTTAAAACATGCTTAAAAAATGCAAGCATATAAATGAGGAAATTACAAAGAGGGAAGGAAAAACAATTAATCACCATGGTATTGTGAGGCAGTCTGTATTTATGACAACATATTATACAGAACTGAAAAATGAGACTAACTTCCTTATCAAACCCTCTCTCTTTCACTGTCTGTGCCTGAGCTGTGCCTTTAGATAGCAATTCCTGCCACCAGCAGTCTGTATTGACTTCCCCTCTAAGACATACAGATGTTTGACAACTAAGGTTTAAATATAAGATCCCAACAAAGAAAACAACAACTGAAAACCTAGTCAAGTCAACAGAGTGACTTGCTTCATAGTGTTAGTGATCTTTGGAGCAGCCATAAATGGACAGTACTGATTTTAGCCAGATCAGTGTTTCTTCAGCTTTGCTAAAGACTAAACACTTTTTGGCTCACGTAGCTTCATCTGAGCACTAAGCTGGCAGTACCCAGTGTGTCTAAGTCAGGGACCTGGTTTTGCGTACTGTCTACAAATGTTAATCCCCTCTGGAAGAATTAAATTGGTGCTTAACACTGCTGCTGCCAAACATTGTGCTACATCCCTTTGCCCCTGAATTCTGTAACTATCTTGAGAAAGCACCTCACCACTGAGAAACACTGACTCGGATGGGAGGCTCCTCAAGAGAAGGCGGGTCACACAGTGCCCATCTTTTCTCTCTTCCCCTCCCTCCCACAGCTGAGGTACTAGCTTTCAGTAAAACAGGACCTCAAATGCACTGTCTCCTGACATTGCTTCCCTAGGCCAAGTGGCATTTCAATAATGTGATCACAGGCAGGAAGGAAAGTGTCCCATGCAGTAGCAAAGGTGGAAAGTGATCTGCTAAGGTGAAAGACAACCAGTAAAAGTGACTGAACTTCCTTCAAATGACCAAGTCCATCATTAAGAATTCCTGAACTAGATTAATAACCTAGTTTAGCTGCACCATTCTCATTTCCTAGACTGAAAATCTTCCTGGCATACAAGAACTGCCTTTATGATGGCTTTTTTTCCCTTTTTTAAACTTGAGTTGAAGAAAACAAAAGGATATTGTTACTTAAGTAGTCAGTGCACACACTTATTAGTTTTTTGTAAGTGACAGCTGCAGGGCTTCATTAGTACAGGCAAACGTGAGGAACTACACAGACGGGGGGGCTGACTTCCATGGGAGCAGTAAAACCTGCAGAACGTACCCCCTGAGCCACTGCCATCAGCCCTGACCCCCGCCCAGGGAGGCAGAGCTGCTGGCTGAAGATTTCTTCAGTTCTATTTTCATAGACTGAGTCTCGGCACGAGGCTCGAATTTTGTCACATTTCCTGCTCCCGGGGCTGCCACTACTGGCTTTCCTGCTTTCATACCTTTTGACACAGGAATGCGGGTGGGTGTAGGTCTCGAGGATGACCCATCCTGGCCTGTCTGCAAAAGAGAGAGACAGAGAAAAATGCCATGAATGGAGGACTTTTTCTTCTCATATATTCTTACCTTACACTTTTCATTGGTTTTCCATTTATCTCTTAAAACAACACTATTCCAAATCAAGTAATGTTCACATTTGGAATCTGGCTGTGGCACATACTGCTAGAATATGGCTGAAGGTACAGTCAAGATCAAATGAGTTTCCCAAATCTGAGGTCCAGTGTTTTGGATCAAGATGGGATCAGGATGGGAATCGTTGCAAAACTCCCATTCCACAGCACAACACAGTGCAGGCTGACCTTAGAGGATATCAGAACACTGGCTTAGTTGTCAGACAGGTACAACATTAGCATTGTGTACAGAGACTAACAAGGGTCCTCAAAACAGTATAGCCATGTGAGGCTAACACTGAACCCAGGGTAACTGCCATATTTTCAGAGCTGGGGCATGATAGCTCAGCATTATAGATAAAATTGAATTTTACTTCACAAAGTATGCTGGGGTCATGTCTGGGCCCACTTATTTCTGCACTGGAAGAGCAGGGGGGTTGAGAGAAAGAGACAGAGCAAAGATTGGGATTTCCTTTTCCTGTGACTGTGGTAGGAAGGATGAAGGAAAAGGCTCTCCCCCTCTAGCCCTACCCACAACTTGATGAACTCTCGTGAAGGCGTAATCCCAGATTTCCAGGGATACCTCATGGCAATGTGGACATGGTCATTTTACTGTTTCTGCCAATCTGCTGCCCTGGCCAACAGCCTACCAAGCACACTTATGCTCAAGTGTGAGTACTTCAGAATTAAAAAAAAATATATAAAAATGGCCTAAGTGGTTGGTCTGGGGCTGGCAGACCCAACATGGCTCATGTGCCCTTCTGGAGTCTGAGACGGAGGCCAGGTCAGAGCTATCCCATAGCTTTGAAACTGCAATCAGTTCATATGCTTAGGCAACTGAATCCCACCCTATAAACGCACAAGGAGTACTTGGATAGGATAAAAAGATTCAAAAGGGCCAATTGCATTTTCTATCTCTGTTGGCCAGATAATGATGCACGTACTCTGCAAGGTCAAAACTGGAAGCTACCCCCTATGAACCATGACCTAAAGAGAATACTTCTAAACATGACAATCCTGAAAGGAAAATGGGCTTTATCTCCTGCAGTGTGCAATACAGACACAAATGTTCATGGTGACAACTTCAGTGTCTCGGCTGACTTTCATATGTGACTGTTTTCTGTTCAGATAATGGATGAAGACTTTGATCTAATGAAAGAGAACAATTCTTATAAGATCCTGGAATTCTAGCTAGGCCCATCTGCTAAATTACTAAACCCTGTAACCTATGACACTTAAGTAAAATAAAACTAAACTACTGAAATAGATTCGATTAAGTGATCATGTCAGCTGCAACAAGTATTTGCATATTTACTAAAAAATGCTTGTAAAAATGCTCAACAAAGGAGCACTTTTCTCTCTCCAACATTTTTCAGTCAGTAGCATCAGAGCTTTCGGTCTGCATCCTGAGTATGCAAAGGAAAACCATTCCTTAATCTTCTAAGGACAGTTCAAAACCCCATGTGTATACTCAAAAAAAATCACAATTGGAAAACTTGAATGCAGTCTGCTTGACAGGAAGGAAGCCATTTTCAATAACTAAAAGCAACATTTACAATAGCAGTGTAAAGGCTAATATGGAACTCACATGTAGATGTCAAAACAAGTTAGGCCCATACAATTGTGTAGGGCAAAACATGCAAATGCATTCCATCAGCCTTGGAAAATATGTCAACATCCCAGGGAACCCAAATGACAAACATCTTGTGCTCCCTGAAAGAGTTCCACAGTGTGTAAACATGAGGCAATCAAATGGAGTAGCTGGAATCTCAGGCATTTCTTCAGCTCTATTCACATGTAAATTATTAACTGAGGATTTGGTTGCTTTCAAGTTACTCATTTCAAGCCTAAATCACTCAAAAGCACTTTGAAAAGAACTCTAACTTGGTTTAAATTTCTTAGTTGCCTTCCTTACAGCATACTAACATGTTCATCCTATGGAAGCTAATGCCTGCTTCACACGCAGCTGCTAAAGTATTTTGTGTTTGCCAAGTGAAATGGCACAAAGGTGCCTCTCCAGCCTGCAGTCCCCTCTGGTGCGTGACGGGGCAGGCAAGCAGAGGACACTCTCCCCTGTGTCTGTCCTGTCTGGCAGAAAACCCACACTGCTGTCTGTCTCTTCGTCATTCCTTCCAAGAAACAAACTCTAGGCCATTCCTTCCAGCCCTGTTTGTCTGTAGGCTGCTGCCTTTTGCTTGATCCAGGAATGTGGGTCCAAACAGAAAGGATCTCTTACACAGCTGGCATGGAGCACACAAGATGAGACCCCATGGGATGCTGGGTGATGTGGGCTGGCTCTGAGCTAGTGAGGCATTATGCGGTGTTGGAACACCATGGGGACTCGAGTGAGGTTACTAAAGACATTACTGAGAGCGGGATGAACACACACAACTGCTGAGCTGGTTTAGTCAATCATCAGCCCTCACCGAGGACACTGGCTGGTTTTATTAACCTGTGAAGTTGCAATAAGGCTGGACAGTCCCATTAAAGGAAGAAAAGCAATCTGAATGTACAAAACATTTACCATGTTTTAGTAGTTTGTAACAGATCTTGCTTGGTGCATTTTACTGACACACACCAGTGCTTTCATGCACACATTGACTTCTGGAATATTTTAAGAAAAAAGGTGATTTTCAGCTTTTGTTCCTGATCTGATCAGGGCCCAGCTTGCCCTGGGCAGAAATGGTTCAGTTCAGTGACTAACAGTCACCTAGTGTAATTTGAGATGCCCTGGGCTACTCAACCTAGAGCTGGCAGATAAGCCGCAGGACCCAAGGAGACATGCAGTCTCTGATAAAGCAGCTGGAAGTTAGGCAGGCACTTAAAATGACACTAAAAAAGTATGTTTAGGCAATTGCATCCTGAAAGAGTGGGACTGGAGTAGCCAATACAGTCAGTGGACCTCAGTGGGCAATTCAGCTCACACTGAAGCTAGCCATGTCCCAGCTGAAATCACGCTCCAGTCTCCACGGAGCCAGCACACAGGCCTCAGTGATGACAAGGGGACTGATGACAACAGGCTGGCTCAGGTGCCCACACTGAGGCATCCTGTGCCATCTGAGGTGTCCCATCAGCTGCCATAGCAGAAAGGTACAGGTCTGTGCTGCCTCCCAGCCTCATGACACGCATGCCACAGGACACACAGCCACCACCACACACCTCTGCACAGGCAAATGAGCTGATCCCTGGATCTCCAGCAGCTCTTAGCAGATGCTTAGAGCATATCTGGGTCACCTACAAAGAGCTACATTTAGATGCCGACCTCAGACTAAATGCTGCCCAAATGAAAGTAGCCTTATAGCTGCATAAATGTGTGTCTAGTTCGCTCTGGCACCCAACAGCCTCTCAGCTGTGCCTTCCTGCTCCAGTCACAGGACGCTCTGCATGGTTGGTGCTGTGCCACTACGCTGGCTCTGCTGCAGCCAGGATTCCTTCTGCTTCCTGCAGATTTGCATGGCACTGAAGTCACTGTGGAGCCTGACAGCATAAACAGCTGGCACTGATGTCAGGCTTGTAGGAGGTGGGGAGCACAGGGATTATGTGATTATAAGACCAACACCTATCCTGGTAGCCAAAGAAGATCCAAATTCACCAGCAATCCTACAACCAAATACAAGACTTGAATCAAAAAAACAGGATATAGGCACCACAGTTTGTTTGGGGTTTTGTCCACAAAGAATATTTGTTTTTATTCTGTGGGATTTTTACTGTAAACTGTATGAACTGTCCAGGGAACAGGAATTTGGGCCAATGTGCTAAGGCAAGACTAACAACCAGGCTACAGTTTCAGGCTCATTTTGGTCTCCATATACTCTGTGGTCCACCTGTAATAAAAAAATAATCTCCTAGTTCTGCTAGGGTAGTTCAAGTATCTCCCTAGGAGTGTGTTTGACTCTAATCAAGCTAAGGAGAACCAAGCCCCGTTTTCTATTTCTGTGGGAACTGTCTAAATCCATAGGCTGCCATAGAAAAGGCAATTATCATTTTAGGGTTTGGTTCCTTTTCTTTTTTTTTAATCAAAGTGGTGATGGTTCTGTTAAACGCAGAACTCAATCCAACTGATCAAATAGGCTCCATCACATCAGCTCCTACCATGGAGACCCCTGTGGGACTGTTGGGATGAGACGGGCTGCTCAGCTGGCCAGCCCTGGGCTTGTCCAGCAGGCACAACATGAAGCACTTCCAAAACATTTGAGTCCAGTGAGTCCAGGTACCAGTGGAGATATTGTCACTGAGGGGTGCCTTTTTTGATTCTTCTTGATTAAATGCTCAAAAATTTCTCATGTTCTCCTTCAGATGCCTGTGTCTTTTTGGACAGGGTCTCATATAATAAAATATAAATCTCTAGATACTCTATAGAGTATGTCAGTGTAAATCAATGCAACCAGAACCCCTCTTAATCCATGGGATTCATGGGATTCAAAAATCATGAGGGTGCACAATGAAATCACAGACTCTGGTTTTGGACTCACATATGCAGAGAGACACCACAGTTCAGGCTGAACATTTAAAAGTACTGTGTGTGCACACTGAAGATAACTCAATAAATTCAAATGGGGAAAACTAAATGTTTTCAAACAGGAATACAGTAACTGCAAATCTGTTATAGGAACAGATGAGAGCTAGGAATTTCAGACTTCCCCTTTGTAGCTTGGCACTGCATTAGCACATTGTACAAAGCATCTTGTATGAGGAACATTAAGACAAAACTTAAACCCAGTGAGCTAAAGAAAGCAGCTGTGTATCAATTTGTCTTGTTTGATTTTATTAACTTAAACCCTCAAAATTGTATCAATGTTGGTTTCTGCTAGGGTTACTGAGTAAATGATCAGATACTTGTTTTTTCTGACTGTTTTGTAAAGTTGTTATTTGCAAAACAAATGGAGAATATGCAACTTGTTTTCTTTTTTGTTTTTTTTTTGCAGGAGGCTGGGGAGGAAAAGGCACATTTGGGCTTGTTTGAAGTTGCCTGCTCATCTAACTAGGGACATTAAAAAGCAGAGGGAAGCATAAGATAAAGTAAATCCTATGGTTGAACTGTTTTCCTTACATTCCAAATCAGGAAGGATGAAGAAAGAAGTCAATTTTTAGCCAGAAAAAAACAAAACAAAAAAGTTTTGTCTGCCATGGTTCAGTGCATCATCACAGTAGACAGACATCTAGTTAAAAAAAAAGTTTAAAAACAAGTTTTCCAAGCTTCTGAGAGACAAAGGAGTTTGTAAATTAATTAATTCAAGACTTTTTAAAAAATGAACAGTTGCCTCTAATATGTAGGAAAGCACTGTACAGTAAATGTACAACAATACATTACATATATGGGGAGAGAGACAGCACATGTGCTACCCCAAACAAATCTGTATGATGAATGCAAGTTTTCTTAATGTCAGAAGGCTTAAATGGGAATGGCAGCCTCTCTGCAAAGGTGTGGAAGTGTATCTTAAATACACTTCGATATTTCAGCTTGGAAAGAGATGGCTGAAGAGGCGTGTTGTAGGGGTCTGTAGACTCCTGAGCTGCATGGACAAATGAACAGGGGATGACTATTCAGTATTTTTCAAGATACAAGAAAGAGGCTGTAAACAATGAAGGTATTGCATAAAAGGTATTGAACAAAAGAGCATTTTTTCCAAAGCCCACAACTGAATTCACTGCCCCATGATGTTGTGGAAACAGCAGTATAACTGAGTTCAAAAAGTAATTTAAAGAATAAATAGAAGAATACTCAGCCACGGTCTATTAAAGACAAAGATGTTGCTACAGGCCCTGGTTCAGAAAGAAATAACCACCTATTGCCAAAAACTGGGAACAGACGCTGAGGGAAACATTACTGTGTGTTTACCTACTCAAAATAATCTTCCCCTAAGCATCTGTTGCAGACTCTGTCTAGCTAAGTAACAGTAAGTTTTTGGACTAATACAGTACTGATGGTTTTCTATTTCGGTCAAATTCTTCTTTCCCAGGGTATTTCCAACTAAAGCAACACAAAACTGCATCCAGCAATAAACCGGGGGAAGGATTATCAATAAATACTGTCCACTGTGGTTAAAGATAGAGGTGAGAAACTGATTGAAGTAGGAAAAGCAAGCTGGGGTACCACCACAGAAGCCCACAGAGAAAGCAGAAAAAAATACGTTAAAGGAAGCACTATTGTAATACAGCACTTGCAGAAGTTCAGAGGAACAAGAAGAGCTTTACTATTCACCAGCTGAAGGAGGCTTGGAGCTGTAAGCAATGATAATATGTCTGCTTACTTATTCCTTTGGAGTTCAGTATTAGAGCAGACATTAACTGAATTATAACTATAATGGGATTATACTGAAGAAACACCAGCCTGCATGATCAGTCTAAAGACCTGCCAGCCGAGCTAAAAAACATGAGGAGTATTTTCAAAAGTCAGGAATTGCACTCACAGAAAATAAAAATACAATTTCCGACTCTGTCATCTCCATCATTCTTTGTCCGTCTGTCTCTCACTTGCAATTTTACTGGATTGCCATTATGAAAATAACTTGAAAGT
Organism: Corapipo altera; assembly: GCF_003945725.1. Taxonomy (NCBI): domain Eukaryota; kingdom Metazoa; phylum Chordata; class Aves; order Passeriformes; family Pipridae; genus Corapipo; species Corapipo altera. Next base: position 8,049,686 of record NW_020884890.1, read on the forward strand.
AACTTTGAAGGGACTTCCTCTGGAAATTACTGCTTTAGGAGATAATACCAAAAGTATATCAGCATCCAATAGTGGTACAAAAATATATGAATCAGGCAAATTCTGATTTTATAATTAAGCTCGTATCTGAAACAAATGTAGGGAAGTCAAGAGTTTCTCCTCACCTCACCCATTTTCCTTCTGATGTCTCAAACCCAAACCAGAGTTGCCCTTCTCCTTACCATGAAGACTACATCATGAGACTAGGCTGCTTACCACTGATTGTGTTCCTCGGGTGGAAGACGTTGTAACAGGTGTTATAGTGATGGTACTTGTCACCTTGCTCGCTGCAGGTCGTGAGGACAGGTTGTTTCGAGGTGATCGAAGGACAGTACCAGTCACAACTTCTTTCTCTGCTGCTATGTTCACTGGTCTCACTGTTATCACAGGACTTGCACCATCAGGTACAGCACTGGGAGAACGTTTAAACTGGGAACCTAAGTGGATGTGGATTTTGTTGTCTTCTGTCGTAATAATGTTGGCATTGGCATTGTACTTGCGGATTGGAGTTGGGACGGTTTGCTTTTCTGGTGTTACTTTGAAGACAGCTCTTCCCATGGTCATATCTTGCGATTGTGGAGAGACAGAGATTTCTGCTGGTGCTGCAGATGTTGATACTGTCATAATCTGAATTGGCGATGCAGGTCTGTCGGCAAAGGGTGCTCTCCCTCCCTCTGGGGACTTTTCCCTGGAGAACGTTGTTATAGTGACTGGAGACATAGAACGATCTGGGCCCATTGGACTTTCACTGCCTTTTCCTTTTTGTGGCATAACGTTTGGAGAGGGAATGATGGTTATTCGTGGCTTCTGATTTCCCAAAGTAGGAATGACAGTGGTACTTGAAAAAAATTCTTCTGCAGTTGGACTGGTTATCTCCAAAGTTGCTGTGCTGTTCTCATGGTCTGGTGTCACCCGAATATGAAGAGGTTGACCCTGTTTTGGTGAAAGGACAACCTCTCCAGGATGTGCTGGACTACTGTGGGTCCGGGCTCCTTTATCAGGAGTTGCCTGAGCCCCAGTTTCCCTCTTTTTCATCCACGGTATCCAAGATTTCCTCATAGCAAGCTCGTTTGCTGCTGGAGGATATCTCTCGAGCACTGAAGAACGCTCCATGGGTTTTTTCAGACCTACCTGTCGCAGATTGCTCATGATATGATTCTCCTCCTGGAAGGATTTTCTTATAAACACTGCTGGAGTTTCTTCTTCTGCTGCTTCATTGCTTACGGCATCTGTCTGCACACCAGTGGATGTCACAGGGACATCGACCATTCTTCGTCCATTTATGCTGGGCCTCAGAGCACGGCTATAACGCTTAGAAAGCTCCAGCTCTCTTGTTAGGTTCAGAACTTCCTGCCCCATACTCTTGTTTTTGTTTTCTTCTTCCATAAACCTTTGCTGCAGAACTGAATAATCAACTTGGAGCTGAGAAAGCTGGTCTTCTTTGTTCATCAGCTCATGGATTTTTTCCTTAAGAGCTTGAACTTCTGCTTTCAAATCTCTGCTTTTGGCCTCTTCCAGACGAAACCTGTGCCTCAGTTCTGCCTCCTGGCTCACCACTTCACCTTTTTCTATTGCTTTGGTTTTGGCAATCTGGAGTTTCATTTCCTCCAACTGTTGAGAAAGAAAGTTAGCTTTATCCTGCTCAGTCCTAAATTTCTGCTCTAGCTGATCATATTCGTCTTCTGTCTTCATCAAATCTCCTTCAACCACTTCCAGTTGTTTAAGGCGTTTTTTCAGTCTTTCAATTTCAACGGTGAGTTCCTTAATCTTATTGTCCTCATGACAACCATGCTCTGGTCCTTTCCTGGTTCGACCTCTTGTAATTTCTCTTTCTACTTCCTCCACACCATCAATTCTTTTCTTTAACAAGTCAACTCTACAGCTTAGTTGAGAGGATTTTTCTTCCTCGCTTCTCAGTTTGCCAATTAACTCATCTCTTTCCCTTGTCAAACTAGACACTTTTTCCTCCATTTCGGATTTCAGTTTCAAAAATTTCTTACTTTCTTCTATCAATTTCTCTGTTACATCCATAACTTTCCCTTGTTCAACTTTAAAATTCTTGTTTAGACCCTCAACCTTTTTTTCCTCTTGTTTTATTTTTTCCATCATATTTTTTCGTTCATCAACCAACATTACAGTAAACGACTTCAGCTTTGTAAGGTCATCTTTTAAGCTTATTTCAGCCTTTTCCAACTTGCTTTCTGATGTCTCAAGGTCCTTCACTCGAGTCTTTACCACTTCCAACTCATTTATCAAATCTTTAGTCAAATTCTTTTCTTTCTCCAAGTTTAAGTGTAGCTGAGTGCATTCAGACTTACTTTTACTGAAAGCCTCTTCCAGCTTCTCTAGTTCTGACATTCTTTTCTGCAGTTTTTCCACTTCAAGTTTCAACTCTTTGCTATGGTGCTCCTCCTCTTGCAGTTTATTTTTCAGCTCTTTGCACTGGGATTCGGTTTTTGTGATCTCTTCATCTTTGCCCTCCATTTCAAGCACACGCTTGCGGAGGTTTTCCACTTCTGCCATTAAGCTAGAGTTCCCACATTCCCCTTTTGCTATTTTATCTCTTAGCTCCTGAAGTTCCTCCTCCGCTTTTTGAAGATTTTTGTTAGTTTCTTCCAGCTCCTCTATTCTGCGAGTCAACCCCACTAGCTTAAGCCTTAGCTGTCTATTATGTGACTCTTGATTACCCAGTTTAGCAGTCATCTCCTCATGTTCTTGAGAAAATGATGAAGTTTTGTGTTCAAGTTCTGCCTCTAACTTCATCAGTTTTTGTCCATCTTCTTTAGTTTTTGCACTAATAATTTTAAGCTTTTCTTCTTCTTCTTTTAGTTTTTGGGTTAAGTCCTGTATTTTCTGGCTTTGTTGACCAAGTTGTTCAATATGCATTTGTCTTTCATCCACCAGCATGAGTGCAAATGATTTGAGCTTGACTAGTTCTTCTCTTAGTTTATTGATTCTCTTTGTATGTTCCTTCTCCTTCCGGGCTTGATAGACCTTCTCCTGCTCAAGAAGTTTCTTCAACCTGAAACAAGTTAGAAAACATGCGTTAAACTAATATATATATGTGTGAGTGTATTTCCCCATTTTAAAAATCACCTTTGTTTTAGCTTCTTTTTTTATTTCAAGTAGTCTTGCAAGAAATCACAGAATAACTACCTATGCAGTTACATTCCCAAACCCAATATTTTAAATTACAAAAGTTAAATGAAAAATGTATAAAATCATCTAGAAATCTGAAACACAGTGAAATTTTATACATATATAGATATTAATTTCTTTCTATTTATTTCTCTGTTAGAATGATGTTGGTAAAAGTACATAGTATTCCAACAGAACAGGTATTATTTACTCACCAATCCATTTATATCAAACTTGTTTTACAAGGTGGATTCCTCCTTATGTCTTGCATATAGAAAAATGTGTAAAGTAAGATAAAAAGTGAAAACTAATTGCCATATGCAGCCACACATAAACGGACCAATCCTGGTTTATAAATAAACCAGCAGGACGGAAGATTACATTAGCACGCAACTGATAACTATCTGGGCATCACAGGCACACAAAATTAGCAGAAAGATAAATTTGCCAGCACACTGACTGTTATGTTAAAAAGTTTCTTCTTCCAAACACATTTCCATTTAGTAGATTTTGTGAACCACAAGGATGAGACTAATCAAACCTTTGGCTACAGCTAACCTCATATGAAAAACGCTCTTCTCTATATGGTCTGTAAAGGTGTATTTTCAGACACTGTAAAAGCTCACAATACACAAATTAGATGTATCCTCAGAAGGATAATAGAGACCTACATTTTCCAGCCTTACCCATGCAACATGGAGATATTATTAGTAATGTAAGTATTTTATACCTGTGATTTATATTCAGGATACACTGACATCAGCAGAGGAAGTTCCTGAACATGTTAAGGGTTGGACTTGATGATCTCGGAGGTCTTGTCCAACCCAGTTGATTCTATGATTCTGTGTTGTAAGCATAGATTTCTGAGGATGGTGATCCTCAATTGACAGAGGTACAGATAACACAGGGATGTATGCCCTAACAATCCAAGAGCTTTATTGCAAAAGCAGCACTCCAACTTAGAAAGACAGAGGTACACACGCTGAATTTACTGTGAAATGGTGTTTTCCAAACCACTGTCATAGTACCTACAACTCCCATATACCCTATCAAGACGTGATAATTCAAATCCACTTGCTTTGTTTACCCTGTTGTCTGAAGCTTTTCAGCTTCTTTTTTATAAATGAGAAACACATCAAAGTGATAATAGTAGAGCAATTTATGCCTGTTAACTGACTTGCAATAACTGGAACATCCATATCTTAGCAAAGATAGACTTTGATGAGTATTTTTATCTTAAATGACGGACTGTGGATGATAGCGGGTGAAGCACAGCTATAACATTCCTCTCTGCTACCCCAGCAATGAAGCAGTGCAAAGGACTCTGAGGCACAATGACATACACACAGGATGTCTCCCAAAGCCCTCACCTGAACTCTAAACTCATAGCAGCCATACTAACTCGGTACTCCAGCAACTGTTAATGTTTCACTCTTTGCTCCTTGGGGACCAGAACAAAGAGGAACTAGAAAGAAAAGCTATAAGAAAAGAGAAGGAAGTCAGAAAGCAGAACACAGGATGCAGTAGGTAGGGAAGGAGAAGGCTAAAGAATACATTTGAAAACAAGAGTCGGATAGAATGTGGGAGTAAGAGAATAGTAGGAACCAGGGGGAGAGAGAAAAACAAACAAACCTTACAGCCAACCTTGCTGGGTCACAGATTACTCTCAAAAAAAAAAAATTCTCTTTAGCTTTGGCATCTCTTTGGAAAGGACTGAAAAGGCATGCTGGTGGATGGGTCAAGTTAAAATATCAAAAGGTAAACAAAGACCCACTGTCACTCACAAAGCATGCACTTTTCACATTGAAGAAGGAACTTTATTGGCATGCAATATATTCCCTGGCTGCTCTTCACGTAAATGTTTCTGCCAAGAACTCTTCCTCCTCTCCCCCAGGCTATATTTTTAAAGAAATAGTACGTACCCTTTGACAAAATATTTGCCAAGACAGAACAATATACCCTAACCTAGTGGTGCTCTAAATGACCCATCTCCCAAAGTAATGAAAATAATAGAAAGTTTCCAGCCTCCCTTGTCCCACACTCAAAAGCCTATCTAGAGATGCTTAGAAAACTGCCTATGATTTTTAATTCCTAGGCATGCATGTGTGATTTTCACCCAGCAGTTGCTCCAGGTGGTATACACCATCCAGGCTGCTAAGCAGAGTGCAAAATAATTCACTGGCAACACATGACCCCATGTGATTACCTGAGAGTCTACTGGGGAATAATGCCAAGAAAGCCAACAAATATCTGTTAAACTAAGACAAAAAAAAAATGCCAGTCATGAGACTGAGTAACAGGAGAAGAAAGCACGTTAGCCCTCTCACTGCCTTGCTGGAGAGCTAACTGGCCTGGCCTCTCTGGGAAAACAAAGCACTGTAACTGTGCCAATGCATGGAAGTGAATTTGCTATCATATCTCTGCTGAGCAAGGTAGGAAGCAACATGCAGCATTTTATCCTGCCTCAGCTTTAACATGGTGAAAGTACACCATCTTAGATTTGACAAGTGAACTTTCAGAGAAGACACTTGACAATACTTCTGTTTTCCATGTCTAGGGAAACGGTTTCTAAAATCTGTTTCTGGGGGGGGGTGAATGGGAAAGCAGCATACAAATCTGTGTGCTAATTACCAAAGTAATTAACAAACTCTACACCTTTTTGGTGCAACTTCTAAACACCAAAATAAAGCTGAGTTTAAGCTTGCTCTCGCTTTCCGCTTTTTCATTCTTGTACAACTTTCATACCTCAGTGGTTAAACTGGAATTTCAGCAGACTGCAAGGTGAGGTTGTTCCTTCTTGACCCTCACAACAGATTTACTACCAGGCTTCTCATCTGACTGCTGCTGCTAATGTTTGCTAAGTAACGCAGAACCACATGGGCTCCAATGCAACACTAAAAGCCTCTCAGACTCCCCGCATGTGAGTCTTCAACGTGTTATCCAGAGCAACTACACTCTGGATTGTCAAAAGGTTGAAACACCCACCTTCAAGGTCAAAACCAAACCAAAACAAAACCTTTTTAATAATGAAACATGGGGCTACATACAGTGAAAATGCTGACAGCCAACCATTTGGTACCCTTAGCCCAGTCCCTGTATTTGCTGTCTTGGTTTGTGGTTGTTTCTGGAGATGGGAAAGAAATGTTTGGATACAAACAGGGGTTTAGCATCTAGACCCCAACATGTAGATACGCTCCAGTTCTGTGTGGAGAGAGTGATCACATTACCTGCTCCTCTACAGACAGCACTGCTAAGTCTGTGTGTTTCTCAATGGGTTACCACAAGTATCATGTCAAAGCATGCAGCCCAGGTCATTCCTCAAATACATGATCTTTTGTTGCCATGAGAGTCCTGCTGGTCTCTCCCTCTCCTTACTATCTGTCCTCCCCACAGAATCTGAAGAACAGGTGCCCTACAGGTGTCCAATACTCAAGATGATCACATTACCCCTTGCAGTGCACTGGATAAATAAAGTAGTGAACTCTTAGGTATGACTGTGTGCAAACTGTTAACTGCCTCAGCTAAAAACAAACACTCCAGGACAATGCTGGTCTCTGATTTTGAACCATAAAGAAAGATGCTTGGCTGGCATGGCACAGGATGCTGGACTACAGAAGCTACCGACGCAATCTCATGCGGTCCATGCTGCATAGGGAGATGCATCTCCTGCATCCCTCCACAGCCTTAGCTGTTCAAGACAAGGGTAGCAGGAGGGAGGTCTGTGGGCAGCCATGCTGGGGAAGTAGGAGACTGAGGACTTTCAACAAGGAATCTCAGCTTGCAGAGAAAGCAGACACCAGGGTGGAGGAAGACCAACTATGGAATAAGTTTTAACATCTTTCATGAATGGTGTGTTGGAAGCAGTCAGCAAGGAGGAAGGCAGAGTGGATGGGCAGTAAGCAGGCCCTCCCTCTCCTCCGTCCTTTAGGTTTCATTGCACAAGGTCTTTCTGCTTCCCCTTTCCTCCTACCAGCTACAAATTGATCAACAGAGGCACGATGGGATGCTGATAGCTACAACCCTACTCCTCCAGAGATGTGCCTTCATTTCTTTTACTATAGTTATATTCCTGTGCTTCATCCTACCAGTTCTGACTGCCTTACTCAGGCTGGGGCTCATCACTCCAGGTTTGCATGGTAAACCTGGTCAACACTATACCTTTTTTCCCGCCACACCCTCAGCTGCCAGAAAGTCTAGTTATCCTGTCAGTGTATTTGTACAAGGAACTCCTGGGTTACAGCATAGAGGCAGTTTGTAAAACAGCACATTAGGTATGTTGGGAAGTGGTGTCCAACCCAGGCAGGGCTTTGGTCTGCTGCAAGCGAATCCCTGAGTCTGCCATGAAGGTCAGGAGGCATGGATGGCTGTATCTCCTCCTTCAAGTGAGAAATGCAGAGTGACTGAAGGGTTCTTGCTGGAGTGTTCTGGGTGGCCATAAGGGTAGTTTAAAATTCTCTTTAAGACCAATCAGTTCATTGTATCAATAAAGCTACAGACTTCACTTATTGTTTTTTCCATTTTAAGTCTACACGTCAAGTGCAATCACTGAGATGCACAGGAGAAACCCCACAATACCATTTTTACAGTGTCTCTACTCAGATTAGAGCAAGACTTTATAATATTTTCATGTTTTTGAAAGACACTGCAATAGTTTCCCAACAGGAAAGCTCCAATGGGCACTACTGGATTTTAGACATGATTTATTTTATTTGTAAATGGTAAAAATAGTAGCAGCACCAAGACCTTAGCTAAAATCAAGCATGTTCTTGTTCACATTTGCAAAAGAAATTACAAATAGTGGTCAGTAAACAATTTCTTCCTTTCTGAAGGATAATAAACTTCATTATTACATTTGAAATGTAATAAGTAGAGCAAATTGGGAACTGTAAAACTCCTGCGTAGCAGTAATGATAGCTGATACGAGAAGCCGTTCTCTGAAGTGGGAATATTTTAAGAAAATACAAAGAAGTTTCAGTTACCAGGGGAAAGATGCTCAGTGATTTCCAAAAAAACACCACTCCCCTCAAAAAAAATTCACTTTAAAGTATTTAAAACAGAGTATGCCTCCCAAACATTTATTTAAAATTATACCAGTGTGTGCACCTCTCTTTCCATTTGTACTTCCACCAAGATGAGAAAACATCACAAATACTCATATAACCTTTACCATCTCTAGCATAGAAATGTGCACTTACACACAGAAACCCTGGGAAGGCAGGGTAAGGCAGAGGATGTCCTAAAAGGACACGAGCTGCCTCTGTGGTTTGCATACACGTGAACATTTTGGCACCACATTTCAGCTGTGTTGTCCTGGTTTAGCCTCTTGCTTTGCAAACAGACGAAGCCAAGCTTTCCAAGGTGTCCCCCAGCGTTTAATGAAGCACTTGCAGGAGGGGCCAATGAGGAGGGAAATCTAGAGCTATTTCCTCTGCTATCAAAACTGGCAGCAGAAGCAACAGTAGTTAGAAAAAAGAGAATGGGAAGGAGGGAAACAGGTAAGGTCTCTGCAGGACCTTTTAATTGAGTTCATAGACAGTCTGAAGATCCACAGAGCTCCTCTTTGCTGCTCTAGTACAAAGCCATTTGTTGTACTGCTCCTAGAGTACCTATTTTTCCATTTACATTCCAAAAGGTTTGTGGTGATGGAATGTAATCACTTCTAACCTATCCTTTGAAAGCCTGTAAGAGGAGATTAAGGAAAAGTACCTTAATGAGGACTTGGTCATTCTAAGGATGAGTTGACTGATGGCTCATGAAGGCTGCTTCCTCCTGAGGGGCCAACAGCATTTCTATGCTGTTCACACAGCAATCCCAAGGGAATTTTCACTGGGAAAGCAAATGCCTTCGCAAGCTCATCTTTCCACTTCAAACCTAGAGAGTTTGCTACTGTATCTGCAAAGTCAGAGAGACTGGACAACTTCCTAGTGGTAGCTAGAAAGCTGCTGCCCATTAAGGGATGTCAGACAATGTAAACCAGCAAGAGGTGGTTTAACTTAATAAAGGAGTTCCCTTCCGCCTCCATTCAGTGTACAACAGCTGATTTCGAAGATCGTTTCTACAGCCACTGGGAAATCCTCCACATGTCAGGATTATTTCTGAGTGCTTCCATGTTTGGGCCACGCTGAGATACCCAAAGGCTGAATTTTGCTAGTTCTGAGTACTTATAATTTCATCTAAAATCAAAGAGAGACAAAAGGTGCTCAGGCTCTCCAGGAAGCAAAACAATCCAGCCTGTCACTTAAATCGAGCAATTCAAAATTAGGTAACACTTTCAAATCCTCAGCTTTACTACTTCCCACATATCAATCTCGGCTGGGAGAAGAAATATGTAAATGAGAACAGATCCCATGGCAAGCAAAAGAATAAAGCACATCTGTATTACTTTCTCCTTTCTATCCATTAAACTTTAAAGGTAAGCAATGAGAAAAATATTTGAATGACCTTACTATAGAACCTGCCAAGCTGTTGTTGAGTTTTATCACAGAACAAACTTTTAAAAAAGTTATCGGTTCTAGTCAATCTAAAGACAATTTTCTGTGGCTACATATTATACAAACTCAAAGTGCAAAAAAGTGCATATTCTTCATTGCTGAATTAACTTTTGAGAAGTGATTGTATCAAACTATATCACAAGCAAATTAATATTCTTGCTACTTCTAAACTACGTGAGAGTTCCCAAAATATACTGACAGTAAGGGAAGTCTTTTCTTCCTTAGGAGGACACATTGCTTACCATCTACAACAGTTGTTTTTTCCTCCTTCTGTTTCTAACACGGATTTTGTAAAAACTAAAATCTAGTTTGCTGAAATAGTTCATTTGTTTAGAAAGTGTCTTACTCCAAGTGAACAGTGACTACAGGCAGTGTTTTTGAATAAGAACACTCATTAAATTCAGTGTCCCGCCACCTTTTCAGCACCTTGTATTAACAAGCACCAAAGGTCTTTAAGAACAAAACCCGACTGACACCCGTTCGGACTACGAAACGGTATCCCAAGCGGACAGGCAGTTTTTCCAAGCTCCCCAGTCGAGGTACCCACATTAATTTCGGCGATCAGAGAAGGGGAAGGGGGATGCACAGAAAGCATGCAAACAGCAGCTGGGAGCAAAGGCACAGCAGCGCTCAACTGAGAGATTAAAAGTGCCAAACCTGTCTCCGGGCTGCGGTTCTCCTCCCCTGACCTCCGTGTGCGCTGCTCGGGAGGGGCAGCCCCGCGGTACAGCCCCACCAGGTGCACCTTCCAGAGCTCCAGCCCAACGCTACGGTCAGCTCGGGGCCGGCCCGGCTCCTCAGCACTGTCCTGGCCTGTCCAGCCAGGCTGGATCCGGAGCCGCGGCGGCGGGAGCGGAGCGGCCGAGCATCCCGGCCCCTCCGCTCCGCGCACACCCCGCTCCAGCCTCCTTCCCTCCCTCCCGCGGGCGCCTACGCTAATGCCCAGTGCGCTCAGTGAACCAGCGCAGTGCGCATGTACACAGCAATTAGCAGCGCTCAAATTAAAATTACGTTAAAAAAAATCTGAATTTCTCTTACCTTATAACTAGATTATTTTATTTTTTTTTTAAGCCACCAAAACAAGAATAAAAGAGGGAGATTCTGGGGCACGGCTTAGTCCCCACGGTGCTGGGTGCTGGCTGCGCCTCGCATTGTACTCCCCTCGGGGCAGGCGAGGGGTGGAGTCGGGAATGACCGGGGAAAGGGTCCGGCTGAGCCGGCGGCTCGCGTCTGCCAGCGCTTCCCTTTGGGACCGCTGTCCAGGAGTTTGTTATTGACAACCACTCCGGGCTGTTTATAGGTACAGTTTAGAAGTGAACCATTAAGAACTAATAATTTGATCGCAGAGAACCCTTGTGAGTTGCTTTTGTTTGAACTGGGATGCACGAAGCGATGCTTCCCAGTCCCAGCTGCCGATTCATTCCTCTGGCTCAGTCAAAGTTCTGTCGCTTTCCTGTTGTCTTCCCGCTGTTAGAAGTGGCAGTACTACTGCTGGTGCGCGCTGGCTGATCTTAACATGAGTTGCTAAAGGCATGAATACATGAAGAAAATCCCCAGTGGATTTAATATATGCACGTGTTTGTTTTTGAAAATCCATGCATAGTAGCAATGCTGAATCTGGTGAGGTCTGAAAAGCATCATTCTGCTCGGACCCTGCATTAAAGAAGTCCTAAACCAGCTCTTTCATTCCTAAAACAACATAAAAGAATTTGGGGATTCGTTCTATTTACCTAATGATTCCCTAGATTGCTCACAGTCACCTTTTCAGTCTTTACAAGGGGAACTAGAAACCACTGTTCCCTTTCCCTTCTCCTTCTCTTTCCCCTCCTTCACCCTTGCTTTCCTCTTTTCCTTCCTGTTCACCTTCCACTTTTCTTAAGAAACTTTTAATAGCCAAAACACTGAAAGGATATAATGTCAAATATTATTATCCATTAAAAATGGACCAATGTATGTTTACATTTTTGAGAAACTATCTAATTTCATGTTCTTTCATTATTTTTTCCTTAGGACCCTTACCTCATTCAGCACACAGGCTGAACAGAGCACATTTGAAAAGCAGGTGCTTAGTGATTGATTTTATGCTCTTTATTCAAGGCCCTGTTTACCACACCCTCTTCAGACTCTGCTGGGAACAGAATTATTAATTTCTGGGTGTGAAAAAGAAGCACAAAGGGACTAAGGTTTTGGTTGGAACACCTGCTCCAGGGTACACAGGTTTCAGAGTGCTGCAGGGCGGGTGCTGCGTGTGTTTGGATCACAACCCCATTTGCCTCCACCCAGGAGTGGGTGCTCCAGACTCCTGCACATCAGAACCCAGATCCAGCAAGCTCCCCAAAAGGAGAACCATTCTTAGAGTGAAAAGCATTCACAATCCATGTAAATTAGCTTCACATGACTTAACTAGCACCATCTAGGAAATCTGTCACACAAACGCAACAGGAGTACAGTCACATTTTCCAGGGAAACATATACTAGCCTTAATCATTCACTCCCATTTTATAATCCTCTGCCTCATTTACTAAAAACTTTCCAAAAGATGAACTTGGGGGTCCTACAGAGAGACTGTTTCTTCCTGTGTGTAAAGTTGATGCATCTCGCTGTGTTTCTATTTTTCCAGTGTCAGAGGAAAGGTTTCTGTACAAAACGTGTTTGATTTTGCAAACACAAATGATCACATGCATTGAGCAGACAAATGTTCTGCTTACTCTACTTATTGTGTCCTTTGCAATCCTAACAATTGTTTGGTAGAGCTAAATACTCTTTAAAAAGAGGAAATTACATGCACAATGGCAAACACTAAAATAGATATTGACCACTGAAATTTTATGATGTGGCATTATATGGGCACTTCAGATGTCAGAAGAGTTTAGATCCTTTATATTGCTGGCATAAAAGTCTGCATTCTAAGTTAAAATAATGGATAGCAGTAGCAGGGTGTCAGCCTGGAGGCAGTTTGATACTAGAAAGGCATAGAGCACTTCGCAAGCAAGTTTCAAAACTATCTGAGTTTGTCTGTGATCAGCAGCTGAGAGCAAGGCTCTCTTCCACCAGCGCTGTTGGCTCAGCAGGAGGGTATCTGGGCACACATGCCATCCCAGCTGACTCTGGGCTTTGAGCTCATTGCACAGCTTGTCCCAGTCCTGCTGCTCCCCCTGTTCAGTCTCAGGTTCTCCTCACCTCTGCACTCCATTTCTAACACCCACCTCTCCCAAATCAACAGCCCTCCTAGGTGTCATCTCATATCTGTTTTGGCCCTTCTTTTGTCCATGTTGCCACACTTGGGCCAGGCTGGAACTGCAAGCAACACATCTTCCATCATTTGTGTTTTCATGGTCTCATCTCAGAGCAGAAAGTTGTTCTGGGACATCAAGAGGATCCTAATAATTATAGTAGGAAAGCAGCCATGAGTTTATAGCAGTCAGCTTTGTACAGATATGACATGAAGAAGGGAGGTTCAGGCTAAAAGGGATCACCTATCTCATGAAGTCCAACAACTCAGAATCCCAACAAACATGCAGTGGACTCTCACATTAGAGACCTCAAGGGATTGTCTCTACCTATCACAATTTTTGCAGCAAAAAACCAGCAGCCAGATCTATAATGTGCCACAAGAAGAAGAGAGGGGCATTGCCAGTGTCTGTACCTGGCAAGAGATGTGCTAAAGGGAATACTCAGAGGATGCTACAAAGCCCATCCCAGTCTAAGATGGGTGCAAGCAGAGTCATCAGGAAATGCATGTCCTCCAGAGAGTACCACATCATAAAACCATGGAATGGTTGAGGTTGGAAAGGACCTTGGATATGTCTAGTCCAACCTCTTGGAGGTCCAGTTAGAGCAGGTTGCACAAGGCCTGCTCTACTTCAGTCTTAGACACCTCCAAGCATGGAGACATCACAACCTCTCCGGGCAGCCTTTTTAGGGCCTGGGCAACCTCATCTTGAGAAAAATCTAAATCGGGCTGGGTCCCTAAGAAAAGGTGATGTACACCACATACAATGCCTCGTGACAGTCACCGGTGGCACCTGTGACCACCAGTGACCCCGAGAGGGGACTTATGCCAGACTGCCAGCTCCATCAGCTTACTCTGCAACTTAGAAATAAAAGAAGAGGGAACGTGATCTAGAGTTGCCAAAGTGGCCTGGATGTGAGCCAGCAGACAACTGGCCACAAGACTTGTCAGACAAAGTGCAGTGTGGTAGTGGTGAGCCTACACACCTGCACTAGTTGAGATATGTCTGTACCACTATGAGACTTTACAATTACAGTATTCTCCATCCACATTTCAACTACGCCAGGTACCCACCACTATGCCAGTACCAGAGCTATAGGAGAGATCATGTAGGATGTCACAGCTAAGGTCAAACAGGCCTTTAACATTTGCAGCTTTTCTTTTACTGCAGAGAAATCACATTATGTATCTATATAAATATATAAAGGTGGTCCATATGTTGTTATTTCTCAAGAGTACCTTCAACTTTAAGTCGCATCAAAGGCTGGGAAAATCTAACTTGCTCATGAATCTTTTTGTTCATGCTTTCATTGGGATGAAGTAGTCCAAGAAACACATTCCTGAGCAAAGCAGCTCTTTCAACATTGTGAGACGAGGTAAAAAAAACAAACAAGAAATAAAAGCATTGGAGGGAATGGTGAGGGAATAGATAGGAATCCTAAATTCCAACTCACCTCCGAAAGTCAGAAATTATTCTGTGCACCTGGTGCAGTTGTCTGCTATAGGGGAGAGTAACTGGGAAGTAAAAGATGGAATTGGTTTAACAATGTAATGATGTGCTAATAGACTACACGTTTCTTTGATAAGTTGCTCTCTTTAAAAATTCCCTAAGCTTTTCACAGCAATAGATTCCTCTCGTGGATCTTAGAGACTTGTAACAAATGGTTGCCTGATTATAAAATTATCTGTAAATACGGCTTTGTAACATTTCCAGCAGACTTCCCTGCTCTCTGTTGGCTCTTCATCTTCAGTGCAGAAACACATGTAACATTTATAGTGAAGGCAGAGGTCTTACAACTCTCTCCAAGTTCTCTAATATGTTACAAAAAGCCCAAATATTTCTGTTTGCGCAAAGCAAAGCTTTTCCTAAAATTGTGTTCACTTACATACATGAAAAAGTACTCTCTGTGCTTATCAAAGGGTTTTTTTGTTCATAAAACCTTCAAAGCAGTGAAAAATCTTCCATCATTATTTTGTTTTTGTTTTCTTGCCTTCTTTTGGTAAGTCAAACTCATTTGGTAAGTCAGACCTGATCTCCGTTTTCTATTTAGCCAGTTGCCTACTCTGAGTGCAACAGATACAAATTGATTCAGTGGCATCTTGTTAGAACATGAAAATTTTGAATACTGAGAGAGAGAAGAGGCTGATTTTAATTTGCTGCTGAAGATATAGTGAACAAGGTGATCCATTGGGGCTTTTGGAGAGAAACAAATAATGAAGATAAATGCAGTAAATACTTGAAACATGACTTTGTAGGAAAATCCTGAGAAAAAGATTTCAAGCTGGACTCTGTGCTGTTATATCTCAGGCAATACATTTTATATGGCATACGTAATGCACATTAAAAGACTTCATTTGGTGAGTTGCACTGACAACTGGCTTTGTTCACCTTTGTGCTTATTTAAAACAGGTTGTTCCATGCAGCTGTTAAAGAAACTGTGCGTGCACACACACACACACACATACACACATTTGCACATAGGCTTTTTTATTACTTCTCAGATCTTTCTAAGTAAGTCATGCTGCCTAGGTTTTAAATTATTTTTCTCTTTGCAGCATGAAAATCGCCCTACATTAGAATCTCCTGCCTTTTATGGAAGCAGGATTTAAAACTTTAACAAAAGCATTTCTGACTTTTTTTTTCCTGTTGCACATCCCCACCCCCTTCCTTTTGGTTTTCTGCTTTCTTAACACTTGTGTATATCTTTCTGATAGCTGGGAAAGCTCAGCATCTCCCATACTGGTGCAACTCCCTTAAGTAAAAGTGATTACAGCTGAAGCAGGACCCATCAAGGTTACTGTTTTGTAGTATGATTTGATCACCATTTTGTTAATAAGCACCAGTAGTCTCATAGAAGCCCTGCTGTGACCCTTTGACCAAAGCATCTCTGGAGCCAGGGGAATAGGTGTCCAGGACCTCAGGGAAGTGCACGTGGTTCCTTGCTGCACTCTGTGGACCTGCCATTGTTAGTCCTGGCTGCTTCATCTACCTGTGCTCCATCAGAGCACCCTGCTAATGCTGTCTTTACCTGCTCTGGGCTCCACCCTTGTTTTTCTGAATTACTCATGTTTGATGTGCTAGGTGTTCTTGTGGAAAAAACAGGTGGAGGACTGAGCTCAAGGCCTTGAAAGCAGGGAGAACCATACCTGTTCTCAGTTTATGCAGAGAGAATTAGTCTTTTGGGAGCTTCTTGGCCTCTTTTGCTCAAGGTGGGTCTGGGACATGAAATTAAGCCTGACTGATTTTCACTTTTGTATTGGCCTAAACCTGTCTCCCTGCTATTCCTCATCCCTTACCTTTTAGGTCCCTCAGTTCAGTTCTTGCCCTGTTGCTCTAACTCCTGCTGACCTTTTCCGGACTTGCTTTTCTTTTGTGCTTCTTCTCACTGACCCCTTCTCAAAGCAAGGTAATACAGCGACTGATTGGGGTCTAAAGGCACCTGAGTCCTACACCTAAAACTAAAGGTTGCCCACTTCACTTCTTCCTATTTGACACATCACTGAAATAACGTATTTGATAGAGTGAATAAAAAACTGGGCAGGAAAAACGAGAGAAAACAGGCTCCAAAGAATCGCTGCTTCATTTTAGCATCAAACAACACAAGTGACGGTGTCTGGAGTCACCATGAGAGGGTCTCAAACATGGGAAATTGTACCAAAAAAAAGAGTGAAGAGGTTTAAAATCTGGATTTAGGAAATAGCGTCATTCATATCATTGCACACATTGGGATAGTCAAGCATGAAAAAGCTCACACAGCTGTACAACAGCAATGGAGCCTGAGAGCAAGACTGCTCAGGTGTAGTCAATATAAAAACTCATCTCTGTCAATGCAGGGTCTCAGACACTTCTAGAAATACAAGGTATGTGTGCACTTGTTTATATCATACTTGGCCACCTCAGTCACAACTTGACATGAGAATAAAACAATCCCACCTACAAAAGCGGACAAAAATAAATAATCTCATGAAGATTCCTTCACGATTTTTAAACATGGCTTCCTGTGAGTGCCATATTCAGTGACTTAGCAATCATGAATCCTTAGTAAATTTTTCAAATGCTGTGGAAGAGCACTCAGCGGCTGCATTTATGAACTAAAGAGGGACTGATAGATTTTAACAACATCAGCACTGAGTAATCCCTGGTTTTCACACCACATGCTAATATGTCATATCTCAAATCTCAATCTGAAAGGCTATAAAGGTATTTCCATCAATTTTTAAGACACAACCCTGAACACAAAAGAGGGCACACCTGCTTACCACATCCATCTCACAACCCCACCTTTGCTAGTGCTTTTTGCCCATGTATTCTGGAGGTGCAGCATGAATGAGCACCTCTCCCCCCCATCAGAAAAAGAAACAAAAAACCCAAACCCATCACAACTGTGAAAAAACCACCAAATTAAAGCCCCCTACACCTACACAGAGCTTTTTGACTACCACATAGCTACTTACAACAGTTCATTCAATTCTTAGGTTTGCTGATTGTATTAGATTTGTGTCTATTGAGAGGCATTATAGAATAGTCTGTCCCCACTGCACCCCTCCCCAGCCCAAACACAGGGGCTAGACTTGCTCAAGGTTTGAGCCTGCTGTTTTAACCTTCTACTTCTAGTTGCTTAGAGCAGGATCCAAAAAAGACTCCCATAGGTATCTGGAGTGCAATCAATGAAGAATTTTAAAAGGAGAGGATAAAACAAACAATACAACCCAAACTAAAACCAAAACCAACAAATGCACATATAAATTTGAATATTCACAGGCACCTGATTTTTGAGCAGATCTGTATTTGGCTTGCCCAAATGTGCTGTTGCACATCCTTGGTAGTCCCATCATCTTGTCTGAGCTGAACATAATTTTTCACCTGAGGTTATTTGGACCTTATGACATACTTGTCTTTTGTTCTGAGGACCAGAGGTATGGGCTGACCACAGCCATCACACAAGGATGGGAGTCATAGGTGTTTCCATTCGAGGAAACACTTACAAGCAGCATCTTGCACCAGCATCCCTGTGTTACTTGCTTCAGGAGTGGCATATCTGGTTTTATTTCTCTCCTCAGCCTGAAATAATTCTAGCTTGAACTACCCCTTTCCAAGATGATGTCCTGACCTGTTGAGTGTTTGAATGGTGAAAAAAAGCACAGGGAAAACTCAGGGTGCAAGATGGAGAGCAAGCAAGGAGAAACCGGCCCAGTTTCATACAGTGAGTGGGAATTAAAAGGTACTGTGCTTGCCTTTGCCTTAAAATTTCTTTCTACCATACCTGTGTTGCTCTTGGAATAACTGCAGAGCTTGACTTCCACTGAGCATACAAATCACTATTATTTTTAAAAATCTTATGGTGACATAAGTGCAAATGATGTCTCAAGCAAAAGAGGCAAAAGTTTACAGCCTTGTTGGTAGTATCAATAAGCAATACTGACTAAAAATAATTCAAAATACAAGGGCATAATTAATCTGTAGAAATTATGAAAAAAAAAGTTGTTGTTATTGTTAATATTATTATTATTACTATCAGGAACCAAAATGCATGTAGAAGTTATATAAAAATATAATATTACAGGAAATATGTATAAATTAATTTTCTGGAGAGAAAACTCTTGTGCAGAAGCTATAACTCCACTCAAGAAACTGCTGTATGTAATACCTTTATATATGCATGTATAAACTTCTACAGGTATATGCATACACACATTTCAGAATTCCTGCTCTGATTCTCATTAATCCCATTAATCAAGAAGAGCTCTACTGACTTCAGAGGAATTGCAACAATGCCGGCTTTGTGCTCATAAAATCCAGCATCAGGATGGCATGTTTACAGATTAATTATTTCCTAAGACCTGAAGAAGCTGGATGTAGAGAGCTTGGTGTGCTAATGATGGGCACAAGGCAATGGTGCTTGCCACCGAAAGCAAGTTGGACCAACAGCACTTGGTCTATTAGGCCAGTCAAAGCAGGACAGACTCTTCTCTATTGTAGATTAGCCATGCCCACATCACATGAGCTGTGTAACAACTGCAAGAGGCAATACCCTGTTCTCCACACCGCCCACCTGCCTTCCACCAGTACAGACACTGTTTTTCCCCTACTGTTTTTGGAAACCAGGGTTGTATCCCAGTCAGTAATTTTCAAAATGAAAAAATGTTGAAAGCAATGCATCATTTTAAAACAAGTTAAGTCATCTAGGAAAAGACTGACATTTAAATGATGAAAAAGAATACATCTATCCCTTTCCAGTTCCTCTGAAAATAAACATTTTAAATGGAACTGTACAGGAACTTTCATTCTGTGATATATATACTTGTCACCAAGAGATACTTTTTCAGCTATGACATAATTGCTATCATCAGAAAAGCATTGCTGTCATTCTGCTATAATTTAGCCTCATTTTCTGCTCATTTCTTTATCTTTTCTCATTAGGGCATTACATACTCAGCTATGTTTCTATTAATCATTCCCTAACATAAGCAGCTGAATAACAGAGCTGTGTGAGTAATTGATTTTTCAGTTTCAGAGCTGAATCAAAAATTCAATAAGTATCAAGAAAAGAAAAAGTCTTTATTTTTCTCTCTCATTCAAGTGAAAAAGGTGTTTCATGTGGATTTCAGTGAAATATTTGTCTTTCTGAAATCAGTAATTTCATTTCCATCTTTGTCATTTTAAGAAAAGCAACAGATAGAGAGGACCACATCTTGGTCCTCTCTATCCATCACCAAACTAACAAGTGAAAAATCCTCGCTTTTTCAGAAGATGACCAGTGAATTCCTGTGTCTGGGGTAATTTGAATACCTAGACACTGACCTACAAGAAGATTTTCACCTCTTTGGTGAAAAGAACTCGAAATTATGTGTCTTGCAAAAGTTGAACAATTTTGCCCAGGAAGAGTGGGAACAGACACTCCAAGGGACCGGTGATGTGACCAGGAGGGCCTCCTCACAGAGGTGGATTCAGGTCCCAACAGGTTGACTGAAGGATTGAAGGTCTCCCAGGGTGCAGGTGAATCATAATCACAGGGTCATTCAATATGGTTCTTTGACTGGCTGGTCTTGTGAATTAAGCCACCAGATTTTTTTTTGTTGACATTTATAATAATCTTACACCCTAAATGGCATGTTTTAATGAGTTTTTAAAAAGTTAGTTGAAACACTGACTATGGCAACACAATATTATAATCAGGCACCTACTCAGGTACTTTACAAATATGTGGTGAATTATACATTTTGCATTTCTTTCCCCTCAAATTTGCACGGGCCTTGGCAAATTTCAAAAGAACACTTTGTTTGGATATGTGCACCCCCTGGATTTTTTATTTCTGTTTTATGATTTTTCCACATGTAAGCCCTCAAAAGAAATGAAAACTGAAATGATGCAAATATAAAACTAATTATTCTCCATTGCTGCTGGAGATACTGCGGGAATGAGAAGGGAATGCACAACTTAGCACCCTCTTGGGGAAAGAAGATGGAAAAAGCATTACATCTGTTTAGGGTTAGGAAAGCTTCTATATAACCTCACTGAGTCATAATAACTCCCCTCAAGATGACATCTTGAGGTTGTTCACACAATTTAGTGGAAATTATTGGATCATATAGAACAGGTCTTGAATATTAGTAGGGCATTAATGTAAGTAGTAGGTCATGTACTTCACTAATTACTCTGTGCATCTCTGCACACGTAAACTTTCATTTAAACATAAAGCAAATATCCAATGTGTCCAAACTTGAGTGCCTATTATCATATATTTATACTTGTAAATAATTGGCATCTATTTAAATTTTTTAGAAATTCACTGAAACCTGGCACTTCAACTGAAACCTGTTTCTAATCTTTCTGAATGAGGAAGCAATTTTCCCTACATGACCCTGATTCAATTCTTGTTTTCTTTGCCTAAAAAAATGACAACTTAAAACGATAGCCTCTGTAGAGCTGTGAACTGATATATAATAACTCTGAAACATGCCAAAGACCCTTTAAATGTTAAAATTGTTACCTATTGCACCCTGGACAGAGTTTGAGTTCATGAGCAGATTTTGAATGAAGTCATTTTTTCCCCCGTCTGACCCTGGGAGCATTTGAATTGATGATTTTAGCAAGCAAAGTTTCAGGAATAATGAACTACATATAGTTTTGTATAGTAATTCTCTCTCAAGGGCTGTGAAGCTGATGCCTACTTAGAAAAAATTTTGGAAGAATAGCTGAAACAACACATGATACCATTTTATATAATCCCAGAAGTGACTGAAAGACCGGGCAGTTTTGAGGACTATCCAAGTGTAAAGAGATGGATTTGGATTAGTCCCAGTTCACATTGTGTAACACTTGCAATACTTTCATATTGTTTCTCCACAGTCAAATGTGGCTGTTTGTTCTCTCTTTTTAAATTACCTTTGGAGCCATTTTGTTGGAACTTGGGACCAGATTCATTACCAGATTCATTAGTTAAAACATGAACTTTGAACTGTCGCTGCCTTACAGTCAGATAGGGCTGTAAAACAGGACCTACAAAATGGATGACCTTCAGATTTACTTAACTGTGCAGAAATTGTATTTGTCATTGCCAGGTTTTTAAAATTATTTATTTTAATAGACTACCACAGAATTTGTGATCTGTGATCCTTTGAATATATTACATTTACAGAAAACAGCCAGCATTTCCAAACCATACAGATAGCATGTCAGCCTAAAAGAAAAGAATAAAAACTGTACTGCTGTCCTTGTATTCCAAATTATAAGATTAAAAGTTCAGAGATGCACTTACTGAAAAGTAGACAGAGAGTGTCTCAGTACTACAGCCAGTAACGTGCAGTCAGATGAGTAACTACTGTAAGCAATGGTGAATTCCCACAGTCCCACTGGGCTGGCTTTTCCTCTTTTTGGGTCACAATTTGGACACTAGGACACAGAAACAATCACCATATGAGAAAAAAGCCTGAGTATCAATATGGCTAAGAACTCTTGGGGAAAAAAAAGACTGCAAAACTATTTCTGTAAAGTAATTTAATTTCCAGGCTTTAAAGGAATCGCCAACAGATTACACAGTTATGGGCCAAGTGTTAAGTATGGGATCTTACACCTCACCCCATACAATATCTCTGTGTGGGGCTATTCTTACCAAAAAATTTGGTCTTACAGTGGTAAATCACAGAGATGTATTAGTCTGAACACTTTATATTTTTGGCTTGATTGTTCTCTAAACGAGTAATGGACTGATGGATACTCTGCCCTGGTGTCTTCCTGCCAGCTTCTTTATTTTACAGGCTTCATAAAAATAATGAGAAAATACAAATTGGAAAGGTAACACACACAAAATCTCCAGGCTGTATTACACTCCAGCTTTTGCAGTTGCTTAGGTCCATGATATAGAGGGAAACAAGAAGGCAAGCACTTCCCAATGAAAGACTTGGTGCTGCCGTCTTGTGGGAAAAGGAAGAAGGGGAAGTTTGTTAATAAAAGCAGAAAGACATAAAAAGAAAAAAGTGTTTTAAAAACTTGTTAACATCAACACTCTCATTTTTATTTCAAGATGGCTATATGCTTTATTCCTCACAGATCAGTTTCCTTTGCAGGTGATCCAGGCCTAGAATTACATCAGCAGCAGAGCAGCCAAGAGCATCTTTGTGCCAGGATGACCGAAGCCAAGAGGAATGTATTATCACAGACCTCTGAGGGACTTGCCAGTGCATTCCTTGCTGGGGGTGCTGCAATGGGGGAGGCAAAGAGGAGACAATTTTACGTGAAGACTGACAGGAAACTTTTGGGAGAAAAGATCTGGGGTCACAGTCTTGCTGTCTCCTCTAAGCAGATCTAATTATGGCCATGTACTTCAAAAAGAAGGTTTAACTAAAACCAGATTTAGCAGGGCAATGCTTAGGAACTACAGACTGAATCCTCAGCCTTGCCTTGAGGAAAACATGAAATGCTTCAGTGCACTGGGAACACTGTCGCTGTGGTTGTAAAGAATAATTTGAAGCAGCATGGAAAGCAAGAACCAATTTAAAATCCTCATCACTTCAATTAAATCTTACAATGAAACATGGCTAAGCATAATATCAGTGCTTTAGGACAGACAACACTTAGACACTGGGTGTATATTTACTGACACCTTGCGTGGTGGGGTGACAGAGTCTCAGCAGTCTCACGGGTCTTGGTGGAAATGATCAAACTACTCACCAAGCAGTCACACAGATCCCCCATAACTGAGCTTCAACAAAGCCTTTTTGCCATATCACACCCTCTATTCTGCAACCCACTTCCCGTGCTTATAAAAGAAACTTCCTACTCCCCTTTTGCCTCATTTTTGAAGTCTTTCAGGCTATTTCTTCAATCAGTCCTGGATGGCAGTGGTCATCACAGCAAGCCTGTTTCTGAACCATTAAAATCAATGGGAGCTTTCCAGTGCTTTTAATAGCAGCAAAATGTGCTGTCAACAAACGGGATTAAAAGGAGGGTACAAGACAAATTGTTCAGAGATTAGCACCTCTAAAAATGTCAGCATTTTAAAGCTCATCTCCTAGGTCAAAGTGTTAAGGTTACACAGAACTCTACCCTTTTCCACCAGAACAAAAAGCCCTGCTGATCAAATGAAAAAGTTTATAATTGATCCTAAAGATTCCCCCCACCCATCCCAGTTCCCTAAAGGGGAAGGCAAGAGGGCTGGGACTGGGCAGAAGAGAGAACAATCAAGTACCATTCCATGCTAAGCCTGCTTTACACCTGAATTTTTGGAGTGGGGAAGTACCAATAGCTGGTTTAGCTGCAGTCAGCTCAGCCCAAACTCAGACCACCAGCTCTCTGCACTAGGAAGACTAATTTTATCCCTAAGGCTGCTGCTGCTGCCTACTCTTCTGCTCTCCGGGTGTCCACTGCAAGCCACATTGTCAGTGCAGTTCTGACCAGACCCCTCATTCTCCATCTGTCAGACCAGAGACTCCTTACCCCACCATCTGCCACCCAAGGTCTCTGAGAGGGCCCAGGGGCCTCCAGCTCTTCTCTGTATTTTTCAGCCTCCTCAGGAGGCTCCAGGAAGATGTCTGCTTTAAGATGTCTGCTTTTGCAATCCTGGGGATAGGAGATGACCAAGGACAACTGGATGTTACAGAAACAGCAGCTGAGGTGGGCAAGCATTGAAAAGGGAAATTTAGTCGCATAGAAAAATAGAAAATACTGTCTGTAACTTTCAAACATCATTAGTTATTATTATAGCATACTATAGGGAAATTTGCAAAACACTTCAGCCACCATGTCTGCAGAAGCACCTTCCACTAAAAGTACCAGATTTCTTTCATCTCTGTCTGGCAAAGGGTTGTCACTACTCTTTTCCTGTAACATGCCAACTTTTTCCACAATCTTTCTTCAGGTCAGTTGCACTTGGTTTTGCAGAGCCAATACCAACAGCGAGGCCCTTCAGCTTTCTCCCTTTACCCTCCCAGCTGTCTACATTTTGAATATCCCAATGTACAATGCCCACTTTCTTATACTTTTCATGCATAATTATTCTTGACAAATCATGTTTTCGTGTTACTTCCTTCCTGTGTGAGGCTGACCTAACAATTAGTCCCTTCGTAGGAATGGTTTGCTTTCATATCATGTTGTTGTAGGTGGATTGGAGATAATGTATGAAAGTGTATGTAAAAAAATATTCCAAAGTAAATACATTAAGAGTGTGCTAGACATACATTAGAACTGAGGCATATTTCTGCTCTTAGAGAATTCCCCTTTTTCCTTTGTTCAAACTTTCACAAGACAGCAAAAGCAGATGTGGGCTGCAAAAGCTGATGAGGACAATGGTTAGGAAAGGTTGATAAAATACTGTGAGGAAAGAAATCACTGAAATTACTTAGATCCAGGACAGGAATTATTACTGCTCTCATTGTAGCAGACTGCTATGAGATGGCCATCCCACAGCACTGTTCTTCTTCTGGCTCACCCTGTCTCATTAACATTATAACTGTGAGTGCAGCAGAGTGGCTGACGGGCAAAGTTCACCTCTGTGTCCCTTTTCATTTTCATGGAGACTACAAGTCTGTTCAGTTCTTAATAAAATAACCCTCAAAGCACCACAGTAAAGTGAATTATATACATAGTTGTACTTATAAAACTAGAATGCCTGTGCAGGACCTTGAAAAATGCCTTTGAGCAGGTCAGTTCTCTGTCCCAATATGCAGATTAGGGGAGTATGAGTTTTTTGTATATTTTATCCTACTGCAACTTAATCTTTACACTTCAAACTCTTTCTTTTTGACAAAATCTTTTGTCACTTTGGGGCTTTCTTAAGAAGTCACTCCATTGCTCGCTCTTTCTTTGTGAATATAGCCCTCAAAAAATACTACTTCTAGTTTTTAATACTTACAAAGATGTGGGTGCAGGCTCAGTTTCATGTGCACTCAGCAAGCAAAGGTGAGGAGTTGGGATCGTTTAAGACTATATGCTAATAAGTGGTTTACAGCCCATCCTGATTTTGCTAATCTGCTCTGTGAGTGATCTGGGAGGAGGACTTCCAGAAGAGGGAGGGAGGTGCATCTTGGTTGTCTGTGTTTAGCTAAATGCCATATCCTCTGTGCTTGGTGGCTGCTGACTTGAAGCGAATTTTCTCACTAGTGCCATAGACAAACAAAGTGGATTAAATAGCAGACATTAGGTTTCTGGTTTACTTAACATAAATCAACAGGGCTTTAGCACTGCAATTATTCCCCTGCAGCCACCAGTACAGAGGCATTGGTGACTGAAGTCAGTGAGCTTAGTTGCTCTTAAAGATCTGCTTTCAGGAGAAATTCAAGCTCAAATTCTCCTTTTTTTCTTGCTGTTTTTTCGAAAATGATAAAATGTAGAAAACCTGAAGTTTGAATGAGCAGAAAGGGTAAGAGAAAAAGCCCACAGAGATGAGACTTGATATCTTGATAGCAGTAGTAATGTGAGGCAAAAATCCTTGTAATCACTTCATTGAAGGAAGTCAGTTCAAACCACGTCGTAATCTTAGACTATTTAGTGGCCTTCACAAATGGAGAGGGAATAATAAGAGGACAACAACTGTCAAATTAATGTGAATATAAAATGTAAAGACAAATGTAAATGGTATTTTAATACCACTTTTACTTTGGTAGCATTTTAGTGGCTGCATGTCCACACATACGTGGATATTCAGCATAGAGAGAAAAAGGCAGCTATGAGAATCAGATGTGAAATTGTTCTTTACTTGGAAATACAACACATTTTTTATTTTCTACTATGAGAATCAAATTGCTAGGATACAGAAGCATTTTTTTCCTTTAACGTTTGCCAATCAACGCAGGAAAATAGAGACAGAAAAATAACAGCTATTAAACCAAGAAATATGGTCACTGTAGCTCATGTGCCACCTACTCAAAGCTGGCGCTGAACTGAGCTCAAGAAATACACCAAACAATTTCACTCCTAGCTTTTTGCAAATGTCTGCCACAAGCCTGTGGTTTCCTCAACAGCATTTCTTCTTTGAACTTGCCTTAAGTGTTTTTCTCAGAGCTTGTTTTTTTTTTTTTTAAAAAAGAAACACAACATCATGTATTGATTTCAAGCAATTTGATATGAGTATGGAAATTTCACATTGAAAAACTGAGTGCTCAATCTTCACCTAAGGTAGTTATCTTTCTTTTCTTAGAGACACAGACTCTTCCCTCAAGCAGGATAAACACTTGGAAAAAACAATCTTGCGCGTATAGACTGTGAGATAAACACTGCAGATACCACAGGCTAGGCACGTTTTGTAAAACATGAAAACATTTTCTTCCACGGGAACAGAGAACTTGCCTGAGGCATGTGTCTTCAAAGATATTAAAAAGAATGCAAATGGTTTGTGACTTTTCAAGCCTAAATGTGAAGGGCATGGCAAAGTCCCACCATTTGTGTGCTAGTATCCTAATATGTGTTGTGGTTTTCCTTACCCTGTGCTCCTGCTGTGACAACAGTGCTCTGGCCTTCATGAAATGTAGCACTTAGCTAAGCAAGCCAGTCCCAAACTTAGCCAACATAAATAACATCTGATCAAAAGCTACCTGGAGGTGAACCCAAAACGGGCATGACTAATTCAAAACAAATCCATTTCTTAATTCAAGTGCACACTACAGGAACATTCAATGGTATTCCTCCAGCTCTAGACTTGCACAGTAATGTACTTACTAATAACACGAGTGGACTGACATTTTCAAATGGTTTACACGTGAGTTTAGTGTCATTTGAACGCAGAAGATACCAGAACAAATCACTGCTGAGCTGACAAACACTGGGACACTGGGTATAGTCTTTGCACTGTCTCAGGTACTCACCTCTCCCGCTCCTGTTCCAGGAGATTAGTAAAGTCATCACTCTTGTTCATGTAATCTGTATGTTTATGTTTCTCATTTTCTAGCTCATAAACTGTGCGACGATGGCACTTTTCTGCCAACAGGAGCTGTTCCAGCATGCGCCGATACGTCTCTTTCTGCTTTTCTTCAAGTCTGTCTAGCTGGATTGTAGGAGATGAGAACAGACTGTTTTAAAGGTCTCCTTGATTACTTCATCTGATTTATTAACCAACAGTGTTCTGTTTGGTAAATGTGAGTCCCACAGTTTTACATCTTGGGCTATATGTAAAGCAGTAACTAGAAATAAGAATAACTGTCCTGTGAAAGTAATGATTTATCTGGATGACATATTAGCAATAAACATTTGCATAGTTTTCACATGCACGAAGGGCAGAACTTCACTTAGTTTTAGGGTAACAAATTTGTTGCAGTGCAGAATGTCCCCTGTGGTGAGGTGCTGTGCACACTTTTTTCGTTTTACACAGGAAAAGCTGTAGCTGAGACCTCTGACCCTGGGAGCCTGAGTTCACACACTTATATGGGGACTTGACACCTACATGTGGAGCGTAAAGTGTAATCTCAAGGCTGAAATTTGAGTTATGCATCTTCAACACACCTGTACAACTGCTGAGATAATCTATTTAGATTCAGTACAGATTCAGTTTTACATTACCAAATACATTTCGTTATAAGCCTTAGGGTTTTCCCCTCAGCCTGTTTTTTGACAGAAATTATCTTTCTTTATTTGCAACACTTTACCTTTTTTGCCTTCTGTAATTTTTTTTATTAATTTAATTTGCCAGTTATTCAAACAAACACTAAGACCAGGAAGGTGTGCCTAAAAAGATGCTAGGGCACTCCAAACACACCATGGCTATTCATGTTGCTCCTTTTGCTGGTTCTTGGGTGCAGATAAAAATCTCCATCCTCCTCCTTGCCAAAGCAGCCCACAGCCCTGGTACTTCTCCGCTTCCCTGTCCCTGGCAGAGTGTCTGGCTGAGCCTGCTCTGCGCACCCCCAGCCCTTACCATCTTCCTTGGCCCCAGCTGCACTGGGCAGTTGTTTCACAGGGCACCTCAGCAAACTAAGGGAAGTAGGAAAGCTGGAGGACTTTGGCAATTTGATCTCCAGAAACTGACCATAGCAGTCAAACAGTCATTGCATTTTATAGAGGAGACAGGTTTGGCTGATCTTTTGAGAGTAGATCTTTTGCACTTAATTTTGTCACCATTTGTTTTAGTTTCAACATAACCCTTGTGAACCTACACGTGACAAAGTTTTACTTTTTTCACTGAGGTCCCTGTCAAATTACCAGCTTCTTTAGAAAAAGGCCTTGCTAAGCCCTTCTAATCTTGTTTGACAGTATTTTTTGCATGCTCCCACATGCTAAGGTTGGTTTGTTTTCCTTATTTACTGACATCCCCAAGATTCCAGGAGACGCTTCAATGAGAATAAACAGTATAAAGATATCTCATGGTAGACACAATTCCTGGTAAACAAATTAAATGTTCTAATAGGAGGAACTGTGAAGATTTGGGCAACCACTACAGTATGTTGTTGCATGCTCTTTCTCCATGCCCTGGACTGTTATGAAACCATAAACATGAGCAGTGGCTATTTATTTTGGCGTTCACACTGGCCTTAGACATTCCCAGGTCTATTCCACATTCACTTATTGCTTATATTTTAAAGCAAGAGATCAAGTCCTATAAGTCTCTTTTAGGGGCTGAACTGACTTTGGAGTTCTAGAGCTTAAGTGATGTAAAGTGAATACAGATTTATGATCCCATAAATATCATCAATCTCCAAAGGTCTTCTTTTCTTAACTACCCACATGATAGAGTGGTCTTGTATGCCAAGAAAATCAAAGAGTTCGTACGAGTGCTGTGAGCAATAGAGGTTGAAGCCTATAATTGAAAGGAATTTAAAAACCAGAAGGTAACACCTTAAGATTTTGGTCTTGCTTAACAGCACCAGCCCTAAGAATCATGCAACCTCTTTATGGTTTGTGTTCAAATCCAATGACTTCACTTACAAATTATTCTGCATTTGAGTGAACAAGACTTTCTTTGATTTCTTGTCATTGTACAAATTCTGTTTTATCTTCTTGAGTGCTTTGCACACGTTCAAAATATGCGGAGTCTCACTTCTAGTTAGGATTCCCCCTGCACAGACATAATGTTGTAAATCAGTTACCTCTGAAATTGGTTTTTCATAGACATCTTCCCCTATAGACTTTTCTTGGGCAAGGATGGCATCCCTGTGTAGCACTCGGAGCACATTCTCTGGAGCTGCAGACCCATAATGAGCTTCTAAAACTTCAGGTTTGGTTTTCTCTGTCTTCAGCATGTGGATCACATCCTCTCTTGCCTGTAATATTGCAAATCACTAGCATAAGCCAACCTATTAACCAACAGGGAAAACAGGGAAAATAGGGGCATTTCATACGTACAGGCTGCATACACAAAAATAAAATAAATTAGAAAAGTGTCGGGCTACCAATGCAAATATAAAAACTTTGGGAGTTATCAGAATAAACATGATCTGTGCAATACAAATGTTGTCCTTAAAGGTATTAAATATTCTATTCCTGCCTACCATTACATTTCAACGACATGAATTTTTATCTGGGTTGCAACTATAGCCAGGGAACACCATTATTTCATCTTATTTGTTGCCCATGCTGTTCCATGAGCAGGATAAGGAAATAAGTAGAAGAAGCAGCACAAGTGAGCTAATATTTGTGTGACAGCTTTAAATCAAGTACTTCCGAGACACTCCTACCTGAATCTGTGACTAAATACTCTCTTCAAGTAAATTTTGAAATAAAATTTTTGCAGCTTTCGTTTCTTTAAAAAAAACCCTAGAAATGTTGCAGACCCTGGCTAACCAGCACAACTGGCATCAGACATGGAAAGGCTGAGCGAACCCTCCTGGCAGAGGAGGAGGGCTGCTGACCCTGGAGGCAGGGCTGGGAGCCAGAGTGCACCTGTGGCAAAGGGGAGCGAAGGTCCCAGCTCCTGCTCCCTGCTCCCTGCCCCAGGTGGGAGCCTCCAGTTTCAAGCAGCAGGAGCAGATATCTGGGCATGATGAGACTGTTCTGCAAGGCCACCTGGTTTTTAGGACTATGCTGTGGACATACACTTAATCCCAAGCTCTTTTTCTAATGATACTTTCCAACATCTGTTAAACCATCTGTAAAATGGGGGCAGGGCACCTGCTTGTCTTTCAAGGTGTGTTTATAAGGCCAAGGTCCAGGTAAGGGCTGTAAAACCTACAAGCTGTTGGTGGGCATAAGGGAGCTCCTAGATTTCCCTGGAGAGCATCTTTCCCACAAGCTCAAATGGATGGGGAAACAGAACAGTATGGGCATCAGTTTTTCTCTCACCTGCCTTTCTGACAATGTGCGCGAGCTTGGGAAGTAAATTAAGGACTAAGGAAAGGTTCAGACATTTTAAGAAAAAATCCTTTACAAATCCTACCCCTATGTAAGCAATGACTGTTTAAGATTCATGAACTAACCAATGCTCCAGGCTTTTTCACAGTGTTCATAATAGCACTCAATATTATCCCTGTAGGAAATCTGAAATCTTTACCCAGTACCACAGAGGCATCACAGCTCTATAAAACCACCTGCTTTTAAAATGAGCAAGAAAATAATTTCAGGAAATGGCAAAGACCCTTTAATTCTTTTTTTTTCCTTTAAAATAAAGTAGTCTAACATGACAATAAAACAAAAAATGAACTTGAGGCAAAGGTTATGCCACCCAATTGAGAACTAGCCCAATTACACAGGGCTAGTGTATATTACAAAATATAACATTTTGTAACCTTAAGTAAAAGCTATACACATGTCTGTAAAGTACAAAATACAGATTGGAGTGTTATTTGTGTTATTCCAGAATGAAAATGGGAAAGGTACATCACTCACAGATATCACAACTAAGTGAATTATGTGAGCTAGTCTCAAAGAAAGTCAGAAGAGTATGTACATGTCAGTACATCACATCCTGAGACTATGCCACTCTTAGTACGTGAAAAATGTCATTTTATGAAAGTTTTAGCCAGGTTTGAGAATGTACAATTTTTTCTATCCCTGTAAAAATAAGAGATGTGTTAATGTCTTCAACATCATGAGGCCAATGCTTCTAAATTGAAGAAAAAGCTCTTAAAAAGTCTAGTAGGACAGCATGGGAGTATGGGGGCATTTCTGAATGTCCAGATTTTATGATGTGTTGTCTTAAGTCCTTAGGAAGGGACAGTTTTGAGGCCATACTTGCCTCCTGTCCCAGTGAATGAATTTGGTATCCCACTCTGGGCCTCGCAGTGGAGGCCCTGTGCCACAGGCATGCTCAGGAAGAGCACTGTGCGAAGGAAGCACTGAAAACAGCAGGATGAGGGGCCAGCCCCCTTCTGCCCTATGCACAAGGGCCACAGCCAATCATATTGAAACCCCATTTTGTTTTGATTCTGAGCACACAAAGCTTCAAGCCTCACACACCCCATTCCTCAGGGACAGGCACACCTCAGACCTTAGGCTTTTTAGGAGGGGAGGGGGATGAGTTCATTCTCTCCCATTGAAGCTGTTGGGCCCCGGATGGCATAATTAAACACTGACAGGGCTGGGCAGAGCAGACAGAGACAACTCAGGCTTGGTGATGTAGCACTATGAATAGGGAAAGCAAAGAGTTGGTCTCCAGTCCCTGCAATGGTTATTTGATACAGAAATAGCTGGCAGAGGCAGCTGCTCTGCCCAGTTGTGCCCCAGCCCTTGCTCAGTTGTGCACTGACATGCGTACTTTCCTTCAGGCCTCCTTAGTCTGTCATCACTCACAATTAAAATGGAGCAACTTCATCAGGAGGGAATAAGAGTCCCTGAAACAGCTTATAACTTGCTAGCTAAGAAAGGCTTCTGGAAGCTGCAGGTTTGAGTCCCCCAAGAACCAAAGGAGCCAAGCCAGGAGAGTGGATGATGCTGAATGAAAGAACTGACATCCCAAGAAGGAAGAAAGGTGCCCAAAATCAGTTCAGAGCTTTGAAGGAAAACACTTTTCCTTGCTTCATTTTTAAAGAGAAGCAGTGACACACTTAGCTCCAAGGGGACAGGTGATAGGACTGTCAGCACTGAACACCCCTTGCTGCAGCCCAAGAGGAGGGTACCAAGGCCAGATACAGGCTGGGTGGCACCATCCCAGTCAGTTCCCCTCTCATGTACCCTTTCTTGGTTACCCCACACTCTCCTGGAACTCTGGATTTGGATCACATTAATATGGCAAAGTGCCTTCTGCCTTTCATGGGCTTGGCCATTTCTCCTATCATTATCTTTTCAAGGATATTGGTTAATTCACCAAGTACTCTGTTTCCGCAGACCTATGAGAAGCAAACTGACTGACAGGCACTCAGGTTGCTAGGAAGCATTGGACCAAAAAGGGAATGTCATGCTAATAATAAACTGGAGGCAAATTTACTTTTATTTGATCAGATCAATTTTGAATCTCCCATCATAGGGAGATTCTGAAGTGCAGCTGACCTACACGAGAGAGAGACCCAGGCAACACCCTAACCTTCCATCAGCCTCGGGGTTTATGAACTCCAATTAATCTCTCCAAAACTCCTCAGGATAATGTAGAGGCAAGGAGCTGAAACAGCACGCCTGTCTATCTCCTTGATTTCATGTTTCCTCCAAATGACTAATTTTCCACTGAAACGACGAGAAGAGGGCTGATAGAGATATTTTTTTTTCAATGTATAGCAATCTGCAGAAAACAGACTATTTTCAGAAAACAAATGAGAATAATCCTGCAGAGGAACACTTGGGCTACTTCAACACACATACCTGGAAAGAGGCATGAGAGGCTCAAAGTGTGGGGTCCTAGCTAAGAAGAGGAAACCTTGCTGGCAAACTGTTTCTACTAATGGACATTTGCTGTTGGTGACTCCCTTGTCTCAAAGCACAATGCTGTTTTGCATAAATCATAGGGTAGGAGACAATCTTCCTCTGAAAGGAAGATATTTCAAATTGGAAGTAAATTTATATATGAATCCCAGAGGAAAGTTGTTAGCTGTTTTGATAGAAGGAACATGGTGTTTGGCACAGGAAAACAAGTCCTTTTTTTGTTTTGTTTTGTTGGTGCTGTGATGAGAAAGAGCATCCAGGCTTGAGAAGACCACATATTGCAACAGCTTGTAACACAATGAAACTTATTTGTAAAAGTCCAGAAGACTGCAATTAGTCAGAGAAGCTCTTTAAAGTCAAAATATGGAATTTAAAAAATTTGCTTTTATTGGTTTTTCATTACTTCAATTGTCCCACAGAAAACTCCAAGCTAACTTTCTGTTTATACTGTTCGTATTGTGGGTTCTTGAAAATAAAGAGACTTTTCCATTCATAAAGTACCCTCAAGTACCTGATTCTCTAAGCTGTAGGATCAATGAAGACAGATTAAAGAAGAGACCACTTTTATCTATTTGCAATGCTCTCAAGCCAACTGTCAAGCCAAGAAACACAGAAGGCCAGATATATTTAGAGGTATTGTTTCACACTCATTTTCCTCGGGAGCAAAGCCTGCTTAGAGACTCCCTGTTCATCAAACTCATAGAACCGCAGAACAGCCCATGTTGGAAGAGACCTCAGAAGATCATCTGGTCCAACCTTCCATAGGAAAGGAAGTCTAGATGAGATCATCTACCCCCATGTCCAATTGCATCTTGAAAAATTCCAGTCACAGGGAGTCATCCATGGGATTTTGTTCCAGTGATGGATTGTTTCTTATGTCGAGATGAAACCTCTCCCTGTGCAACTTGTGCCTGTTGCACCTTGTCTTTTCCATGAGACTCCTTGTGGAGAGAGAGCCTCCCTCTTCTTTGCAGCTGCCCTTTAAGTACTGGAATACGTTAATGAGTTCTTCCTGAGCCTTCTCTGCTCCAGGGAGAGCAGACATAATTCCTTCAGTCTGTCCTCATAAGGCAGGTTCTCCAGTCCTTTGATCATCGTTGTGGCCTCCCTTTGGACCTTCTCTCCAGCTTGCCTGCATCTTTTTTGAACTGTGGTGACCAGAACTGGACACTGTACTCAGTTAACTCCTTCAGCTGTTCCTGCTGATAGAGGAGCTGCAAAGTTGAACTGGATCTAAGACTTGTTTTATGCTTACTGGGGGTGACGAAATCTAAAGGCTGATGACCTCACTTCTTCAGTACCTCCATGGAGGGGCTGAAGTGCTGTGGAGCACTGCTGTCCCACAAACCTTTGCCTGCTTTCTTTTCCTTCCTCTCTACTACCCACTGATGAGTGCACTTACCTAAGATGCGGGGTCTGCGTTACTACCTGGGAAATCAAAAACAATGCTACCCTCCCCTCATGAGCCTACTCTTTGCAGGGCTACCCTGAAACACTCACTTTTTGACAGAATAAAGTAGAAGGACTTTCTTTTGCTCACCAACTTAAGCAGAGCAAGGGGCTGTGTTTCAAACTTAGTTTTACTACGTGCCTAGTAACATATTTAAAACATATAGAAAGGATGTAAAGAGGTTCCTGCATAAAATTGAAACCATTTAGGAAACAATAGCATGACTCTGCTGCTTGTAAAAGGGGTCCAGCAGCCTAGCAACCAGATTCTCCATCAATGGAAAGACTGTTACATGAGCCGGGCGTTCAGACGTGCTTCCTCCTCATGCCCTGCCCTGACAATTTAATACAGTCCTCTCTCCCCATTCCCACAGTCTTTGGCCTCTCCCATGAGACTGCTGACAAAACTCAGCACCCACTAACTGAGGAATTTTTGCCACAGGCCGTTTGTCACCTGGGAAATGGGACTGAACTGATCAAACTCGTTTCATGTAAGGCATCTAGTAAATCGGAAAAAATTTCAGTTGCATTCAAGATGGGCTGAATGGAGTCAAAGTAATCACTGTCAGCTGAGAGTGAAACCCAACTCACAGTCATTTCCCAGTACATCTCCTAACCTCTTCTCCTGAATTTTATTTGTAAGTAGCCTTCCTGCAAATTCACAGTGTGTCTCTCTCAAAATCAGTTACCAGTAACTATTTCTTTCATAACTTCATGTTTGTAGGCATCTAAAATACATCTAACTACTTTAGAGCAAGCTAAATATTTCAATAACATGATAACTATCCTGTCAATTAGATGAAAGAAGTTTTGAAAATTCAGGAGCAGGAGTAGCATTTACAAGAAATGCAACTATGTAATATTTGAACAATCTGATATTTACAGCTTTTGACTATTTCTTTTCTAGTTATGAAGACACTTCATTATACCTACACAAGTAAAAATACTAAGTAACAGATATTTAATATTTATAAAGTCATACTTTCTTGCCAGTGATTAATGACAAAAAATAACTATGAAACCACAGATAGGAACCATCACTTCTACTTTTGTTGTTGTAACTTGCACTGCACACAGTTCTGGTTATTTATAGTGCAACAGCTATTCTGTACCGCATCAGAAACTAGATAAGGTCACAGGTTCTCAGTGTAATGTTGGAGTCTTACCAGTGACTGATTTCCTAAATTCCAGTAGGCTTTACAAATGTTTCACCTAAGAGCTAATAGACATCACACTCAAGGCATCCTGAGGGAGATCAGGAGAATGTTCTCACACTACTTTCTGTGCTATCCAGGACATGCTGTTCTTCCGTCAGAGCAGGAATAGCCTTAATTCTGAAAAGGCAGAGACCTCAGGAAGTGAATATCGCAAGTTTCCATAGTTGCCTTTAATGAAAGAAAGCATCTTCAGGCAGGTATACTCATCTGTATCTGCAAAACTTTCCTAACGCTAGTCCCTGTTTAAAATCAGTAACTTCCCTTTTTTTCTTACCTTAGGGGGAAATTAAAATAATCAAAACAAAAGCGGACTTTCTTATTTTTGTGTCATGATACTATAAATATGAATACAGAAAGTAATAAAAACTAACCCTGCCTGTTGGAATGACACTATTGTTGAAGGCCTGACTCCTCAAACTGCTACAAGGACTCGGTAGCGATTTGTCTTCCAGGACACATATACTTAGTGTACAAGGCATGTTTCAAAGCTGGGAAGTTAGATGCTGTACTGAAATATTGCATAATACAAAGTTTTTTTTAATAAAAATTCAATAAATATTTTCTCTCCTATATCAGGTATCTGAAGTAGCCTTGTTTGTATCACTCACTCAGGGATGCTAGCCATGCAAAATGCTGACTAATGACATAGAAACACAGAATCATAGAATTCTCGAGTTAGAAGGGACACACAGGGATCATCAAGCCCAGCTCCTGGCCCTGCACAGGACAGCCCCAAGAATCATGCCATGTGCCTGAGAGCTCTGTCCAAATGCTTCTTGAACTCTGTCAGACTTGGTGCTGTGACCACTTCCCTGGGGAGCCTTTCCAGTGCTCAACCACGCTCTGGGTGAAGACCCTTTTTCTAATATCCAACCTAAACCTTTCCTGACACAGCTTCATGCCCTTCCCTTGGGTCATGCTGGTTACCAGAGAGAAGAGGTCAGTACCTGCCCCTCTGTTTCCCTCTGTGAGGAACTTGTAGAATGCAATGAGGTCTCCCCTCAGTCTCCTCCAAGCTGAACAAACCAAGGGACCTCAGCCACTGTATGGCTTCCCCTCAAGGCCCTTCACCATCTTCATAGCCCTCCTTTGGACACTCTCCAATAGCTTTATATCTTTCTTATATTGTGGCACCAAAACCACACACACAGGACTCAAAGTGAGGCTGTACCAGCAACATGTGTACATAATTTTTCTTGCAAGGAAGACTCTAGGTACAGCAAAGTTTTTTTCTTGCCTTTCATCTTAGCTTAATTTCCTAATACTTGAAACTGTGGAGTTCACTTGCTTTAATTTCTTTTAACATTTCTATACTCAAGTCTATGTACATGATGTACTCTGAAGGTAAAGAGATTACTTCAGTGATGAAAAGTGATCATTGTTGATCATTGATTTTGTAGAAAAGTTAAGTGAAATATATCCAGAAATACTAGCGATCCCTTATGACCCTGAGGAAATGAAACAGAACTGTCCTGTCTTCTCCACACTGTGCAGAACTTTCTAGCCTTGTATGAAGCCTTTGGAGCTATACAGCATATTTCATTTTATTGTGCGTTATTTTACAGTGATAACACAGAAAGTCCTTCTAAAATCAATACTGGAGAAGAGGCACATGATAATGCAGCTCATCTACTGCACCAATATTCTGAAGTGACTCCAGAAGAATTACATCAGAAAATAATTTGGCCTCTTATATTTAAAAAAGTCCCTATTAAAGATCGCAGAGCTGAGGAGAAGCAGCACTGAGCAATGTATTACTTCTTACAGCAAGCTTTGAAACAGATCAAATGAGCACTAGAAGACATCTGCCTGTTATTTCCTGCCCACACAGCTTTGTTCTACTCTATTGCCAGAGCGCTCCATGGATGATGTCACTTTTTTTCTGAAGAAAACAGGCCACCAGAGCCTTTCACTGACATAATTAATTATCTGTAGTCTGGGCCACAGCCAGCAAAATTCCCATAGCAAGGCCCCGAGAAGTATTAACTCCACACTGCATGATGTTTTCTGAATTATTAGGTTCTGGGATACCCTATCTTGTCTTTTCACACTGAAAGAGTGCTTTGCTTGATATTATCAAACCATGGGACGATTACTGCAGCATATAGAATTACAGTGTCGTGATCCAGTCAGCACAGAGAGACCACTGCCAGGGGTCTCTCTCAGTTATGTGCACAAGTCTGCATGTTGGGATATACTCTACGTGACTCAGCAATGCATCATAATGGCAAACCCACTGTTTTGGGTTTGCTGTATCCAGTCATGTAGTTTTCATCTCAGCCAACACTAACTGTATAATAACATTTTTCACATGACCTGAAGCCCAAGCAGCAAGCAGAATCCACAGATTGATCCAACTAGCCATCAAGGAGAGGAAGGAACACCTGTTAAAACACTTTTTCAGATACCTGAGCAGGAAGAATAATTGACAACAGCACATGACTTACTGTGTTTGAGTTCAGGACTGGTGTGTGGCTGTGTGATACGGTGTGCATCCCAACAAATGAAGTGGTTAAAAAAAGCAATCTTAGGTATTTCCTCTGACCAGCACTAGTCACCACAATGCTTGTGGAGGCAGAGGAGAACTCCCTTGTTCATGTGCTCCAAATCACACATGACAGTCCCTATTCTGATTTATTCATGCTATGAAATGATCTGAAGCTTTCCATATCCCAGACAAATGGCCCATCACAAGCTACTGTAGCAGTATAAGGAATTTATTAAAACTGCAGCACGTTTCCCACACATTGAGGTGGTTTTATATAGTTGGAGTCATGTAGTAAAGTTGCCATGTTCCTTTTGTAACCACAACTTTTTTGTGATCAGTTAGCATCTCTTAAAGAAAAAAAAAAGGTGATTAATGAAAGGCTAACAACAGAAAAAGCATTTCTCCTCTTATCACCTGGCCCTTAGTTTTATGTTAGCCAGTCTGGACCAAGACACAAGAGATCCATGGATCATGAACCTCTTTCTCATGCTTCACATATAAAATTAACCTCACCATGAGTCAAATTCCATTCCATACAGAAAATAATACTTTTCAGGAATGCTGTAAGGTTTAATTCATAAGTATATAGAAGATCTAGGTACCCTATGAGTGCTACCAAAAATATGGCACTCTGATATCAATATAGTTTTTCTCCTATTAATTTTCCCCATTCGTTATATTCTTTTATTTCCTCCACCTTTATGTACTTCTATGTGTCATCCTAGTGGTTGAAATCCATTGGAAACTAAAAAAGTAAAAAGTATAAAGAAACTAAAAAATTAAAAAGGATCTTCATTAGACATGTCACTAACTTGTCTAAATTGCTCTTTGAAGTGCTACATTGACTGTATAAGGAACTGAAGCATCTGAAATTAGGTGTTCTGACCTGAATTTCAGCGATGCACTTGAAGCTGCTGGCACGAGTACCCCCTGTCCAAGAGAAACAGATCTGCCCAAGCATTTTTTTTCTGCCCTGATCTTGCTGCCTTCTGGCAGGAATGAGCACATGAAGAGCAGGATGGAGCAAGACAAGCTGGTGCCAGCAAGGCTGTAGCCACCAGGATGATGAAGTTCAGAAACAATCCCTCTGCCTCCTCCGTGTAGACAGAAGCATGTGGGATACTAACAGATGTAACTGTGTGTACATGTGTAATAAATTCTATACACAACTTTCTCTTGTCCAAGCATTTTGTTGGCTTCAGCAAGCTGTTTTTCAGTACTCTGTGCTAGACAATGTGCATTCAAATTATTGATGACTGATGAACGGGCAAGAAGAGTAGGACTGCACTACAGCAAGCCCTCACCAGCACAGCCAATAATTTCAACAGAGGAGTTGCCAGAGGAAATGAGGAAAGTGGCACAAACTCTCAGGGTGAAGTGACTAGAGAGGACAGGCAATGAAAGGTTCAGAGCAAGAGCTCCCAGCCATGCCCACAATGCCCTCACAGCCTCCTGTCATCTCCAAAATCCCCCTGATTCTCCCCAATGCCTGCCTCCTCCCCTTTGCCCCCCCACCCCAGGCCCCACTTGGACTTCCTTTCACCTCTCCATCCTCCCATTGCATTACCAAGAATGACTCTGAAGCCCTTCAAAATGCCATTTACCTGAACTGCTGAGACTGCCTGAGCCAGTACTGGGAAAATGGGCTTCCATTACGAAGCTGATTACATCAACATTTCTGTTTCTGATTTGTTTAAACTTGAAGGTAACAAATGCCTGGAAATTACCATGCAACTGTATTTGAGTTAGTCAGTTCCATTCATTTTGCTGGCATGGAAGACTTGATGATAATTTTTTTTTTCAAAGAAAACTAATTATTTCCAGGATAAAAAAGACGTCACTTGCAAAATCCAAACTCTTCTTGTCCTAGGAAAAGGACTTCCCTTCATAGTGTCTCAGCAGTGCATCATTTTGCCTGCCACATCTGCACCGAAATAAATCACTAAGTTTGCTTTATTTTGGATATCATGCAAAATTCTATGCTGAAGCCAGAAATTTCGTAAGATGTGGCAAGACACAGGATGTTCAGTAGGACCAGCAGTTTTCTAATGTTACATTTCTCTCATTTTAGTCAACCAATAGGTGGAGCCTTTAACCCTAGAAACAAGACACTTTCTCAGATAGCCATATTCTCATAATTATTACATAAAGACTTGTATTTGCTTTTATTAAAGCTTATTTTGGATGAAAAATAATTTGTTTTGCTCTCAAGAGCTTATCTGATCCTCAGCTGCAGAACAGGAGACAAAAACTTAATAAATACACAAATGGAGCAGCAAAGTTAATAAAAACAGACTCATCTACAACTACAATGTTAAATTAACAACTGGTGAGTCACAGTACTGGACAGCGTTATGATACATAAGACACATGCTCATTGCAAGATCTCCCAAGAATCCCAGATATTTTAAAGCCAGAGTCCACACATTTAACATTGATTGCAAAAGTGTTGGCCATTTCCTCTCCCACAGAGTGAACCTTCTCTCAAGAAAAATGAGAAAAGATACAAGCTTCCTCATTACTGTTGCACTGAGTATACAACTTCTATTAAGTGGAAAAAAAAATGTCAAATGACATCCATTATATAAAATTATTTTTAAAAGATTGCAAAATAGGATCAGTTACAGACACTGATCCCAATGGGAATAAGACCAAAACTTAAAACCTGATATGAGGCAGTCCTTACTGTTCTCTTTTGAACAGAAGACCAAGAATTTTTGGAAAAAAAACCCCAGGCTGCTCATACTATTCCTTTCACTCTAGATGAGATGTTCAACAGATCAGAGACACTTGCCAATTATTCCTCTCTCTTCTGACACTTCAAGCCTAACTAACATGAAGGATGTAGCTCTTTTAAGTACAGCTCAGGCATTAACAGAAAAAGATGTTAAAATGTCTTTGCAAAAGACATTTTCAGCCTACAGCTTTCCAGTGACGGTGACATTTTATTGAGGATTCTCACTTTGAAAAACATGTCATTCTAAAGCAATTTTAGTACCAAAGAGAAATATGGCTATCATCATTATTGATAATAGGTTGACATTACCTCCACCCTTAATTTCAGAGGGAGAAGGAAATTGCCTAAATAGCACAATTTAATTATATTTCAGTATACTGTCTTATCTTTTTTTTTCCTTCTCTCAGAAAACAGACAGGTTCTATTTTAAAATTCATGATTCTGGGACTTGCTAGACAAGTTCTGCTTACCTCCCATGATATGTCCTGCACTTTGCACAGCAGTGATTGCAAGCTACAGAAAAAAACCCCATACTACTCTTGACAAAATTAATCTCTGGTTATAAATTGCTCAATAAAAATAGAAGAGATCATTTGTGGTCTGAAGTTTATCCTAATTTAATATTTTTGTGCTGCAAAAGCATGCTTTACCAGGAAAACACAAACAAACAAACCAGGGGTCAGTAAGAGGGGAGAGAATTTTTTAACTCATTGTACTGATATGCCAGACATTTTTAGGGCTTGTTTTTAGGCTCCTATTTTGCTACACTGTGCATACTATCTTTCTTTTCATTGTCTTGCCTTTTTTATGTCCCCTTTCCATGTCTCTAGATTGGCTCTATTTATCTCTGTTGTATTCTTACACTCTTTTTCTTCTATTGCCCGGCCTCTTTCCCCTCATTCCATTCTCCTTAAGTCACCTCTCCCTCCTCACATTAACCCTATCTTCTCTTTTTCCCTGTAGCTCTGTACATGCTAAGGTTTTTCTCTCAGGGAATTTATATTTCATCTGTATGATATGCTCAGAACTCCTAAACTGTTTCAATTCAAACAAAATTTTGCAGTTATAAATACCTAAAAAGATACCCTACATGCACTTTTCTCTGACTTTACCTACTGTTTCCACCCTGGCTCCTGTTCAGTTTGTTAATTTGTGATATTTTGCTAATGACCATCTGAAAACCTCTTCATTCTGTTATGCACTCCTTTCTCTGGTGCAAGGCAACTTGTCCCAACTTTCTCTTCCAATTTCAGTACTGTGCAAAAGAAACACATCTGGTTTCTATCTCATATACATTGCTTGAGCTTTCAGGCAGCTCAATATTTAATAATGTTAATGCAAGAGTATCAAATAAAGGCAATGAAGAAAAAATATAGAGGTTTGTACAGTGGTTTTACCTAAGCAACAGCTAGGTGTCTCTCACAATGTCTTTAAGACATCATGGGAAAGTCAAGTTTGATACAAAAGCAGTTTGAGGCATTACATGAAAGTATACACATTGCAGAAAGAGGAAAAAGAGACAGAAAAACATCACAATTACAGCTACAGAGTCAAACTCTCTTGCTTGTATTACTCAGACTGACGAGTGATGAAAAGGCCAAGTAATGCCATGTCAGCAGAGAAAGTGAAATATTAAACCCAATGTACAAGGCACCAGTGAGCTCTCTCCTACAGCACCACGTGTAGTTCCAGCTATTAAGAAAGATGAACCCAGGGTGCTGATCAAAGGGAGATGGAAATTGTGGAAAGACTGTTTTGCTAGAGGAAACTAAAAGGATGTGACAAGGTAGCACAGCAAAAAGAAAGGCTCAGAGGATGGGAGACTGCTGTCCAAAAACACATCAGGCACTAAATAGTAGGGAGGTTGGCTTTTCAAAGCAGGATCAGTGTATAGCGCAATTTCATAAAGGTTTCACTAGAACTTAATTAAAATTGCATTAGAAATTAAAAGAGGGAAATTAACTCTAAACATTAAAGCTTTTCAGTTCTGGGACTATTTTCCAATAGGAGTAGTCAAGGTGAACAATCGACCTAACCTAAAAACACAGCTTAATAAATTAATGACAAGGGTTAAATGAAGTTGTTGCCTTAAAAAATTAGCTGCTGGAACTTGATTTACAATAGATCTTCCGCAGTTTTATCTCCAGGATTCTCAGGTCAGTCAATGCATCTGCAGTATGAGGATGAGGAAAGCCTGAGTTGGGAAGTGACAAAAAGGTAGAATAAGGAAAAAGGTAACAACTAGAGAGATAAAGAAAGGGAAAAAAAGTGAAGAGGGAAAGTTAGATCTTAGGAAAGAGAACAGAACAGAATGATTATAGAATAAAATATATTAATAAAATATGTAGCTATACAAACAGGAAAGAAAGTAAAAAGCAGAAAGATGGAAACAGTAAAGATTTTTCCTTTCCTTTACATTTACAAAGCTTAGTTTTCTGATAGAAAGACAGATGGTAAAATACTAAAATACCTTTTAAAAATATTAGAATGCAACAGGTATTCATAGATATATCACCTATACCCATGTGAGTACCTGTTAACTAACTTTGTTAAGAGAGGGGATTTCCCTCATGGTAGGATGTGCAACCACTGATCTAAGTGTTTCATAATGACTTTGCCAGAGAGAACAAAACACACATTCCTTGCAAACCTCTGCCAACCATTCCATGAAACACCCAGGTCAAAAAGAAGGTCTTGCAGCC
Source organism: Corapipo altera (assembly GCF_003945725.1). Taxonomy (NCBI): domain Eukaryota; kingdom Metazoa; phylum Chordata; class Aves; order Passeriformes; family Pipridae; genus Corapipo; species Corapipo altera. The sequence continues at coordinate 8,093,391 of NW_020884890.1, forward strand.
CTGAAGGTGAGCTCCTCCTGGCTCTGTTGGATGAGACACTCCTTCCCCCCACAACTACCCTGTTTCAACCACAAGCAACCTGCCCTAGAACAACCTGTTGCACTCTCTCTTGTTTGAGCACTCAAATTAACCATTAAATGCGGTCTTAAATAAATATAGATTAATGGAAAAGGCTTCTTTGACAACAGAGTCTTTTGGTCTCTCTCTCTCTCTCTCTGGAGGAGGAACGCTATACAAATAGGTTTACCTCTGAGTATCTGCTACAAAGTGTTTCCCTTCAAATGTCAAACCAAATCCAGTGCTACATTAAATAATTTGGAAGTATGAAGACTTCTCAGAACTGTGTCTTGTGATTAATCTGTGTATCACTGATATATTACCGGTACTGTTCCTCAAGACATCATATTTCATGTATTGCCTATCTGCATCCTCAGGTCTGCAAGAGAGGAAACATACAGCTGACAACTTAACATGCACTTCCTTTACGCCCCATGGCTGCCTAGCTCTGTGGAGCTCCGCTCCTCCCGAGTGCCAGGCTCTCAGGAAACATTTCCCTCAGCCCTAAAGCATGCAAGGGTCCTCCACAGGAATGGGTGGCTGAGCTGAAAGGGGTGAATGCCGTGTTTGCACTGGGGAAACACAGTAAAACACTGACTGTAATAAAGGCCTCAAGCAGAAAGGCTGGTCCTATTTAAATTGGTGTGAAACATAGCAAACTGTCTCCCAAGCTTAAATTGTCAGCAATAGGCACAGAACGTGGCTAAGAAATTATTTTTCTTGAAGAACTTAAAGATTTGTAGTGGGATGCTGTCTTCAAAACATAGTTGTATTATTCTGGAGGTTTTTTTCCAAACATGCAATAGAAGAGTGAATGATAAACATGTTTGTATACTGCTCCTCATTTCCTTTTGGGCCCCCAGTCAGGAAATGTTGAAAATCAGTTTTAGTATTGCTGGAGATTAATGGCTGCTGCTCAGAAATCATACAGAAACGGAATATATTCCTGCCAGGACAAATACATAGACCATTGGACAAAAATCTGTGAACCACAGATAGGACTATATATCATTGTAAAGATCCACTGCCTGTGTTGCTCTGTAATTAATAATATTCACATGTGGGTTTGACTGAAATCACTGTAACAACCAGGCAAATTAATGCCATACCTTCATGGTCTAACTTATTCTAAGGTATTTGAAGTTTTCTTTTCAAATCAGCTTTGCAGCATTTAAAAATTAGATTTTTCTTCCAGGTATAGGCAGAATTCCTTCATGGATTTTTTTGCCCCTATATATTCAATATGGGTTTAAAGACCATGTAATCACTGCTTTTTTATACGAGCAGTTGGATCTCAAAAGAGAAAATACACTCCACTGAGCTGTAAGGCCTTTAAAATCAATCCCTGTCATCAGTTCATTTGTTTCCCACTCCCCTTCAGAGAGGTTGTACTTAAGAGCTCTCTGGCTCCATGTATATTGGGACACATCACTGCAGCTTCTGTATACTTTTTCTCCCCTTTTGTTTTCTTACAAAATAAGGAATAGGCTACAGTGACCTCTGACATTTATGAAAAGCTTTCCTTCTCTATATTCAGTAAATTCACAGGGTCTAGCCAGGGAACCTGAAGACAAGAAGAGTCCAACTTGGTCCTAGAAGCTAAAGCACAGGCAAGCTATCTGAGGTCATTATAATTTAAAAAAATAATAAAGTTAAAAATGATGACATAAAACATCACTGCCAGGGCATGTCCCCGCGGTCTTCTGGCATGTTTGCCTTCAAAATGAAGAGCTGGGGGGTCAAGTCCTAAAGTAAGGACTCAAAATTGATACCAACAGCAATGTGGTATGGATCTGTGTTTGCTTTGTTGTTATGTGATGTGAATAGTGAACCAAGCTCATGATACACATGAGTACATTACCAGTTTACCCTGCTAACCCCATGGTTGTCATGACCAGATTACTTCCCATGGCTGAGCTCACTGTTTGGGGGTTACTGTTTGATGGTACAGGCATAAGATGCCCCCTGCTCATGGCTGCTCAGTAAACAGTCATGGTATTTTATCCCATTTTTTAAGTCAAAAAATAATGGATCTCCCTACAGATACAGCCTGATGGCATTCTCAAACTAAAGTCTTATTCCATATGCCTATATAATGTTTGTTTTGCCAGCGTTGAAATGGCTTCAAAATAAACCCACAGTCTGATTTGTCAGTCTAACAAAACGCTAGCCAGCCACCAGAGATGTCCAAACAGATATGAAAATCAAAAGCCATGAAATGACTCAGTGCCTTGAGTCACTGTGACAGCCAGGAGGTAATACCAGACGATCTACTTTGGCTGGAGTCTTCCTTGGCTCATCTTCGTTTGCAGTGTTAAAACCAGGCTCTCATCTCAAGCCAAAGTGTTGTAGCTTGCCCACTTTAGAAGTGGGCCAACACAGGTACCAGGAAAATAACTAAAATGGGGGGTGAAATTAAATTAAAAACACCTATGGCCACAAGGAGCAGAAGAACAGTCGCATTCTATGGCTACCAATGTGGTTGTTCTCACAATCCTCCTGTCACGTCAGGAAGCTTTAGCAGTGCCTCTCATCTCTGTGGGGTCTGTATGTATGAATATACATAAAAGTATTGTCCAGGACAATGGAAGTATCAACTTGTTGAGGATGTTCAGCCCATATTGCACAGCACAGATTGCAGCTCTCCCTAACATCTACATAGGAATTATGAGAACATGGGCAGTTCTTTGAAGGTTCTGTAGCTACCTCTTGAAGTAAAAGCTTATGGTGAAGAACAGGGGAATTACTCAAATAATAAAGATCACATTTATTGCCACACCGGAAACTTTTTTTAAGCTCCCCTTTCCAGACAAAGGTGACTACAGGGTAAATCTTTCTGAACAACACAAACATGATACATTTCTCTTGAGGTTTGACTCTATTCACCACAGAAGCTACATGCTAGCTCCATCTTTAAAAAAGAAGCGATATACACAAGTTTTTGTACGAAATAAGATGAAGGACTGTTCTGTGATGACAATTTCATTTTTTCCTTTGCAAAATTGCAATTTCAACAGATTTTCTTCCCTTTTTTTTCTTCAATTTTTCATTGTAAAATGACCATTATCTGGTTTTGACAAAATTATTTATTTTGAATGCATCCTTCCTGTAACTTGAAAGTACTTTCTGACAAACTAGAGGTGAAATATGTACAGAAAAAGTGATACCTAATGACATTTAATGAGATGGAATCTGAGAGGTGTGGTAATGGTGCAACTCAGGTGACTCATGTATCAAAGAAATTAACAATACACTTCTTGTAATCAGCTAAGATGGTAACAAGTCCAAAATTAAAGTAAAAATGTTATGAACGAGGGTTTCAGGAGAAAAGTAAGACCTTATATGAAATGCTAAATAATAATGGTTAACTAGAATAAAGAGATTAAGACAAAATGTTTTCACACAGGTTGGGCAGCCTGTCCATAGGATCAGAGAAAAAGATCACTAAAGCACAACCAAAAGAATGTATAGATTTGGTAAGCAGTCCTAGCACAGAAGGCGTAAGTCTCAAAAAGTCAGAAGTCTTCATATGGACTATTTGAAATATCGCGTTTCAGCTCCTTATTTTGAAATTTCCTGAAGGCTGACACTACTGAGAGTTCAATGACTTATTAGCATCAAAGAGAATCTCAAAACTGGACAGACATTTGGGGGACAAGTTGGGCACTGGCTGCCATCAATTCTTCCCACTTACTACTGGGCAGAATTAACATGTAAACCAGGACTACTGAGAAAGCTTTCAAGCAAGCACTACTCCAAGAAATAAACCTAATGGATCTTTGAAAGGCAAAGAATGTGCAGAGCGCTGGACACCAGATGGGACAGGCAGAGGTTTGGCTGAGCCCTCAGCAACATCTGAATATGTAGAAGGTCCAGGGGACATCTCAAGTTCATTTTCAGTATTTCTGACTTGCAGATTGTCTCTTGAATATTTTCATTTATGATGGTAATTACATTCACTATATTTGCTTGTCTTGCCCCTCCCTTTTTTCCCACCCTCTGCAACTGATTCCCCTGTGGTTGTTTTCTGCCTCACCTGCAGAACCCCATTTCCTTGTCAATTCTGACAGGAGTTCATAATTTATTTTGCTTTGGTAGCTGCAGACAGAGATGGTAAATAAAGTAGTACTTAAAACAGTTAAACACCGACCACAGCTCTCTCCTTGTGATCCTTTGCCTTTAATTTGCATGTCCTTGTCTGTTGAGCCCTGTGCTCTTTGGACAACCTAAAAATAAACAGCTACATAGAAAACATAGTTTAAAAGATATTTAATTTACCTGCAATTCTCCTTCCATTATACTAAGTAGTTTTATCAAGTCCTCTTTAGAAAGCTCTATGGACTTCTTGTTCTTTCGTTCAGAAGGTCCGGGTGATTTTGAGTGCCGTTTGACAGTTGCTGAAGCCATGACCTCATCTTCCTTCCGATGAGGTTTATTCTTTTTCTTGGCATCCTCCTGAAGTTTTTCATTCTCTGCATGGCTGATGACAGGCTTGGAACTGGAGAAGTGCCCATTAGATGAGCTTTCTCCACCTTGGTTTCGGGATCTCATCCCTGCCTAGAAAGAAACAAACATAAAGATGCATTTATAAACAAAATTATTTACAAAAAAAGCCACAGTGGAAATACTGCCTTTGGAAAGAACAACAATCTACTATAAACTGAAAATACTGTGATGCTCAAGAGACTGTGGTAGAAAGCTCAACCATTTTAACAAATCTGTGTGTGGTAGAAGCAAAGTCCTAAAGTAAGGGTAACCACCATTTTCAGCAAGCCAAGATGCTAATATGAATTTAAATCTATGGAACTTAAAAGTGATGCAGGAAAATGGTAAATAACATGTTCCAGTGTTTTCTTTCCTTCAGTTGACATTTTGATCATTTACAACTCAACACTGCAAAACAAAGTAGGTTGTTAAGTAGCTCTTATTTTAACATGTGGTTTACTTGAGAAACAGAAATGCAATTAAATTTTAGAAAAGCATATTCCTTGAGTAAAAATTCTCCACAAGAGTGGAATGACAATGCCTGACAAAGGTTACTCTGTAGTTTCTCTAAATGAAGCAATGATTTTATTCCAGGTAACGAAGAAAAATAGGGAATGCAGAGTAAATCAGTTGGCAAATAATGCACAAAATCATTAGTAAGTCCCATAAAGGAAAGTTGAAAAGAAGTTTGAAAAAAGAGCACAGAAAGCATGAAATCACTAAGAGGTAAACGAGCAAGATCAATGCAGTCTTTCCAGAAGATTTCTCTGAAATGTCCTGGTTATGGAATGCTCATATCTGTCCTCTTAAGCACCTACACTGCAGTCTTAGACTATGACAACAAATGTTCCTCAGCTCTATCACTTGACCTACTGTATTGCTAAATTTTTATTTCAATAGATCTAATGAATAATATTCCACTGTTTCCAAGTATTTCCTTTCGCTTAAATTTATCTCTGGATTTAGTCATTAGTCAAACAGAAGCTAGTCAAACTTGTTCATTAGTCAAACAGAAGCTTCTCAACATCAATAACATCTCACACTTTTCTGATAAGGATTTCAGAGCAGCAGGTCACTAGTGATGGGGCAAAACGTAAAATACATTGACTAATCAGCTTGGCTAAATTATAATGGGCCTGCTACGGCTTGCTACTTACTTGACTCAGATCAGTGTTATAAATCTCTTGCTCACATTAGCCTTGTGCTTCTGTAGTTTCACACAGCAGGAAGATTGTCTTTTTATTATCACTTGATACTCATGTTTTCATTAATTCAGTGGAATTTGTCCGGCATAAATGGAGAGAAAATTGGACCCAATGTTTTCAAGCAAGAGAGTTTCACAGAAATTCCTTGCATTGTAGGTCTGCTCCTACCCAAACAATATGTGATACAGGTATACAATGGCCTTTAGCTTCCTGAATGTTTATGCAGTGTGTTTTTCATCAAACAGTTTGGATTAAACACATGAATTACACTTTCTAAAAACAGATCTCCATTATAAGTATGAACAATACCTGAGAACCTCAGGAAATCTTTTAGGTTTTGGGTTTGTAATGGAAAAATAAACACTGTACTATGTTTCCTCTCAGATAGGGCTTCTCAATTTGTTTAACTTTAATGGGTTTTAAACTTTCCAACCATGCTTCCTCTTGGGAGAAAGCACTTGGGATTCAATCTGTCTCTATTTTCTAAGTGTTTCCTTCTGAGTCCCTGTGGATCACAGCCGCCAGCCACTTTCATCTCTAAACCAAACCTATTTTTTATGGCTTACAGTGAATGGTTTCATAGCTCTAGGACATCCTACATGTTTTAAGAATAAATATTTAAAGACTGTCTTGTAGATGTTTTCCAGTGGAAAACAGCTTATTATATTACAGTATTCTGCTTAGTAACATGCCATGTTAGTGATTTCTCTATAGTAAGATGACTCAACTGTTAGACCTGAAGGCACACAATTAATTTTAAATTGAACACATGACTAGTTGAGGCACATCATCCACCTGAAGCACTGCATAATCACACAGATGCAATTAGCTGAATGTTAGACTTCACAAAAAGTGGTGCATCACCCTGTCAAATCATAATTCAAGACAACCATTTTGATCCATCTACCCCTGTGGGAGCTGAAATAACAGTTCGTGAAATGTTGAAATTTAATGTAAATCAATACAGGCCCACAAAGGACAGATGCAAATTTATGGGGTTTTTTCAAAATTCATTAAAACAGCAACAGATCAGCTTAACAAATTGACCTGGTATTTTGTATCATCTGGCTAATTAGAATATGATTGTTGTTAAAGGAGATAAAACTTGGCCTCTTTCGAAATTTCTTTTAAACTTGTAGATTTATTTTGCAGCAAGGCAGTGGCAGTGGCAGACAATCTGTCACTCTTGGGGGAAATGCCCTTAAAAGCCTTTCTTTTTGTAAAAGCCTACCAAAATCAATGTAACACTAATACTTACTCTGTCTTCTCTTATAATGTTGATACTTTTCCAACATGTTATCCAAATGCAAAGGTGTCCTGTGCTGAAGCCAGAGATGTAGGTGACAGAAGCTTAAATAGTGACAGAAAGGGCCAAAGGTTTGATATTTACACAGTAATTTCCAAGGAGATTAAAGGCCAAAATCAACGGCATGATTCAGCTGTTGTGCAGTGCTCTAGGAATACAAAGCAGCTGTAAGGATGACTGAGTTTTAATTAGAGTAGCATGAAGTAGCCAGAACGTACCAGTGATCTTGGCTGAAATACTGTGTGCTGGAACGGAGTGCTTAGTATTGTCATTTTGGACATCCGTCTGTATTTCTGATGGCATCATGATAAAGAAGAAAAGTTTCTGAGTAGTTGCATGACATTATTTTGATATGCAAATATCGAAATCCCAAAACTTTGCTGATCTGTTTTTTCAACCAGGTTCCAAAATTGATTCTGGGGACACAGCCAGTCCAACACTGGTAACAAATGACCTCCTGCTGTCAGCCCTGATCACATCTCTATATCTTACAGCATTCCTGATCTGCTGAAGGGATTGTGTTCCCTGAAGAAATAGCTGGTATGATTTATAATGACTTCAGCATTTAACTCTACTTTTTTTTCCCCCCCAACCCGTATCATATTGCCTATTAAACTGGAAACTGTTTCTAACAGTTTCCAGTCAAACAAGAAGACTTTATATGATCAGTCACTTTGATTTTGACATTTACTGGCTACTCGTTTCAATATGTGCTCACAGTATCGGTACTTGGCATGGGAATTCTTCAGCCCCTCCTCTGTTTCAGTCATTTGTTAAGCTTTAAGCACAAAGGACAAATGCTATGATTATTTATTTGAGTCTGTACTGTTGTTCTGGGCATGGGTCCTTCAGTTTTCACAAGTTAGCAATCCACACAAGATTTTATGAAATAACCTTTATGTTAGTTTTACTGACATCAGGAGGAAATCTGTGAGGAATTTGCTGAGTAGTATGTCAGGAGAGGACAGGCTGCGTGCTGTTCCAGATCCTTCCACCATTGATAGCAATTTGTTCTCCTTATAGCTGTTGAAATGACAGGTTAGATTAGGCTCTGTTACTAGTGCTATTAGAATCAGATAACGTAAAAGGGTTCTTTGAACTTAATATGTAGTCCCTCTTGCTAATTGGACATGCTGATTTTGGCTCCATAATGCTTTCCCTTAAAATAATAATAATAATAATGTTATAATACACACAAAAAAAAGTTGATTTAAAGCCATGATATGGTTGTTGCCATTGGCTATAAATTTGTAGTCTGGAGTTCAGTTGCAGATCTAACTGATTAGTATATCACATGAAAGTGCTGCATTTCTGACAGGTTAACAATGTATTGTATGGTCAGTGCAATTGGGTTATTAGTAAGCCAAAACTGGAATTGTTTGCTGTGGCTCTGGGAACTGTGTCTTTCAGAGGCTATGCTGTGCAGGCTTTTGGAGTGGAGTGAAGTGTTGTGCAGAAGCACCTGGTACACAGGGTTGACTGGGGAGAACTCAGGCACTGCACAAGGCAAATCTCTGCCCAGTGATTACCAATCAATGTGTAGCACCAGGAGTGAAAAATAATTTAAATATACTCGAGATGGAGACCATATCATATAAAACCTCCATCAGATCTGAAACACCCCATAAACAAGGAGGAGAGCGGGGGAAAAAAATTTTAAATAGTATCAGCCTGTATCTGTAAGTAGCAGATACCAAGAAAAAAAACACCAAATAAAAACACACAAAAAAAAGAAGATACTTTCTGAAACGTCAGGAGGAGGGGAAGATAGATCAAATTGACCTTGTTGGTTTAGAAGTCTCAAGCAAGGACCACTCCCAGATGGGAATAGATAGCTTCAGCCCCAGGGGATCTAGATAACCACAACTAAGGTTGCTTGGCCTCAGTGGCGAGCCTTTCACAGGACAAACATGTAGAGATACAACTGTTCACACCACCTCAGAGACTGGCTAAAATTATTAGTTTTCTTATTAATTACTCAAGGTTGTTCTCCTGGACTCTACAGATGTTCATTATTATTGTTTTGTCGGACTAGAAGAAACTAAAAGGAATCAAATTACCAAGAGGTTGTGATAGGACCAGGTAGGAGCTGCTGGCTGCATTGTTGGAGGAACATGCTAAGCAATGCTGCACAGCTAGACTTGAATGCTGCGTGAAGCAAACGTGAGTCAGACCCCAGATTGTGAATGACACCAGGCCAAGGGAATGCAATTGATTCTTGGTTTGCTTTTTCAGATGAGTCCAGTGTTTGTTTCAGTTATGCTGGTCAGAGGAGAGTGATAAACCAGATGACTAATACAATGAAGAATGGAACAAATACCTACCCTTAGCAATTCTGGAGTTTCCTGAATTTCTAAATATTCACGTCTAGAGTACTAATCCATTGTGCTGTCTAATCCTCCCCCAGTCTCTTGTCCCATAAGCATCATGACTTGATTTGAGCAAACAACAAAAGCTCTTTGTTCCTTCTGACAGTATTACATGTTACCAGTGTGCTTTTGTGAGAGCACGTGCTCTCTGCTCACCCTTGTTGGACTATTGGCACAGAGGGATAGATACTTTTTGAATCAGGACAATTCTCTACTCAGTAAACAGCTTGAATAACTGAGCCATAGGGCTGTAACTCCTATGCAGGCTGGGAGAGGACTTGTCTAGCTAGGTAACACCACTGCTGCTTTCATCCTTTTACCTGGTCTGTTTGCTGCCCATGGAAGCATTTGTCATACAGGTGTTAGGAGGAGCAACACCCCAGCACATGTGCTGAGCCTCATGCACTGAAGAAGAAATGGTTGCTTCATTCTGTTCACACTGCTGCAATAGCGAGGTTTGCTATTTGCAGGTAGTGTAGAAAAGCAGCAGTTATAGCAGACATACTTTTTGAGGTACAGCATGAGAATCAGCAAAGCCTTTTTGCTTTATCAAATATTTATTTTATAGCTTCTAAAATTGATTCTTATAACAGTGGAGCACAGCAACACATGGACTATATTCACCAAAGACTATATCAACAATAGTTCCTTTGCTTGAAAAAAGAAATGAGAGGAATATGCATAAATATAATCTCAAGAAGAAAAGAAATAGATTTGTGAAAATTCCATATCCAGGTGTCTTTCTGAATAAGTATAATCTGCGTAAAAGCAGAAAAGGATTTCACAAAACTTAAAGAGGAAACCCAGTCATAACTAAAGCAGATTTATACCATTTTAACACCATTTTCTCAATTCCAAGATAAATTCTCTGGCTAAATTATGGCACAGATTTACAAAGAACAGAGTTTATGCTGGTATAATTCCATTAATTTTGTCATTTTCAGGAAAACTTGTGGTTTCATCTGGAACACTTTTTCTTGAGTAATGCAGGCTGACCAACTAAGGAGTGACATCGAGTTGTTTCACAAAGATTCATGTTTCCCAGGCTTCATCTGGAAAAACATCTTGCATGCATGAGGTATGAGGAATGATAAGCTATTAGATCATCATTGAGTCAAAAAAATAAACTTTTATATATGACTCTACCCATGCTTTGATTACTGTGCTTCCCAGCTGCCAGAAAATACAAATAGGAGTCATAGAGAAGAGACAGATCAAGTAGCTGACACCACTAGACAAACATGCCACTAGGTCTGATGAGGGCTTGCAGATTTATTCTCTAGAGTGTCCATGGGGGGGACAAGGACTAGCCAGGAGCAAGGTAGGTGGCAAAAGTGCTAACTGCCCACAGTGCAGCCTTTCTAGTGTTTCAGCAGAGCTGGGAGACATGGACTACCCATCCCTCTTCCCAGCCCACTGGGAGTAAATATTCCTGTGCCCAGGACTACTTCTGATTTGAAGGAAGAGCATGACTCTTCGGAGGAAAGAAATGTCCCTGCTTTCTGGGGCCTTGCACCCAGCTGATGGAGCCTGTCTTGAGACACAGACAGTCTTTGAGGGCTGGATTGAGCACCGTGCCTTATCATGAGTCTTCTCATATTGTTTTACAGCTTTCTGTCTTTTGAGTTATCCCATTTCAAATCAAATTTCACATGAAGATAACACTAGCAATTTCACCATTAGTTTCAGTCCAAACCCACTAAATGTTTGTTTTATCACCTGACAGCCAGAACGTGCCTGGTAAGAGATGTGATGCAGATTAGCTAGCCTACCAAAGATTTTTCACTCCTGCAGATGGGAAATCTTTGGTGTTAGGTAAACATTAGTAATTTCTTTTTGCTGACACCATAGAACCAAGCTGATAACCTGCAAGATCAGATATCCTGTGGACATAGGAACCACACTGTGTCTCTGGTAAGTAGTTCCTAAAGACCACTGCTACTATAACAATGCACTGTCTCCTGCCAAGATGGTAGGAAACTGCTGAAAGCAGCAATAGACAGGAACAGGCTGATAATCATCACAAGTCTTGACTCCCAATCCCTCATGCTTATCCTAACTATGACCAATCCAAATACCTAAAACTGATATATCACTTAGGGAACACTGCATGGAAACTAAAGTTATTCCATGGTCCATGCAAGCCTTCTTTAACCTAGGAATAAACCATGGGGCAAATAGGGAATACAATTAGGAAATGAGGAAATCCTTAGCTTTTTACAAAATAAGTTTCAACTTTTCATTTTAAAATTAATTTTTATATCAAAATTAACTTGGATTATAGCAAGTGTGAGATAAGACAAAAAGATGAATGTCCCAAAAGCAAACTTCAAGCTTTGGGTCGAGGTAAGCATTTTGCTGTCTCTTGCTGACCTGTTGTGGATTATGAATCCCCTGGTTTTTTCAGTAACCATGATATGCACAGCTGATTTTGCTGAAACTGGTCAACAATTATAGCTACATTTAATATGTGGCTAATTTATCTTTCTTTTGTTTTATAAAAATGCAAAAAATAATCACAATGTAGATATCCTTACAGATTTTACAGCAAAAGGAAAAAAATAAAATCAACAGAGGACCTGTATCTTCTACAAATATTGTCTCCAAGAGACAACAGTATAAAAAAACCATCTGCAGCATCTCAAATTTCAGCTGAAAACCAAAGCAGGGAGCAAGTTCCAAATCTCTCTCAGTGACCCTTTTGTAGGAAGTTTCAGTTGTTGATAGACAGAGAGTACCAGCTTGCACATGAATGCCTAGTCATCTGGTGAGACATGAATTTAACCCCCTTCATTTGACTGGGCTGCCTTCCACCTCCCAGAAGGTTCCTCCTCTGTGAAGCTTAACTGGCTTCAAAACGAGGAGATAAAAATAGTTTCTGATCCCAAGCCTGCCCTTGAGTTTCACTATCAATTTTGGTGGGTTTACCATAGTATTTTTCCCATTAGGAAAAAAAAATAGAATTATTTGGCTACATGTATACTGGAGATTAACCATGTCCAGGACTGGTCTCTGACTGTGAAGCCAGCTGTCCTGAAAAATCCTTCAAGCTCTTAAGCCCTCTTAGCATCCATAACATGCTGGCTGCATCCACACTGCCCACTGGGAATTGCTCCTAGCCCATGCTAACTCCTGAAACGTGCTCTTAAATGATTCAGGAGGGTGTTAAATAGTCTGGCCAAAAGTGTGCCAGAGACCACTTGAACAGTTTAGTATGAGTAGAGACATTCCCCTTCCAGTATCTGTGCTCATGCCCATCATTGTTTAATTTGCAGCCTTTCCTTTCCACAGACTGCTCCTTTACAAACAAAGGAAATGGAAAACTAATCAGCCATGTAAAGGGAAAGTGCAGCTCACCATAAATACACAGTCTGGAGAGAGAAAATAAGCGGAGGGCGGTGGGAAAGCAGAAAAGGATCCGAATTTTTCAAGTAACTTAGGTCAAGGCATGCAGAATTATTACTTATTCTAGAGGCATACTTTTAAGTTGCTGCTGAAGCATGGTTTGAGATAGAGCAGTTCAGCAGGAGTCAGGAAGGGACAGGGCAGCTGAAGCAGAGAGGTTGCACAGCATCCCTACTTCACACCAGTCTTATCCTGACTTTTGCTGGGCTGGGTGGAACAAACTTTGAGCTCTTGTGCTTCATGTCACTGATAAGAAGACTAGCACTGTGAAGTTCCAGAGTGGTCTTTGCATTTTTCAAAGCTTTGGCCTTCACTTGTCATTACTATTTGCAGAGAGGTTAAAGGAGAGTCTTACTTCATTTCTGGCAGTGCCAGTCCAGTGACTGTCATTATTTCCCAATAATCCTGCAGGTTTTCCACTGACTTCAGAACTTGTGGCAAAGAAAGTAAAGAAATAAATGTCAGCCTAGCTGATTTAAGTAATACCAATGCCTTCATGCTGACAGGGAGCAGTACAAAAACATGCAGATACCTCACCTGGGCATTGAAAATGGCCTCAGCCACTTTAATAGCTTTCATTTATACAAACCATATTTACGTGCCTCTTCTAATGTCATGGTTTCAAAATTCCTGGACAGTAATTTTTTCACTTGAAAAGAATGAAGTTAAAGAGTTATTCTGCAGGTACAGGTTGAGCTGGTTTTGATCTTTTTTTGAACAACCTGTCATTGTTAATCTGCTCAAATCTTCACCTGGCTTTTTAATTCAGAGCAAAAATTCAGGCTAAGCTGAAAATACGGCATAGTTGCTTTGAGGAGGGAAGGAAGAGAGAAGGAAGAAGCAAATAAATATCTCTGCATGGGCTTGGTCTTCCATTAACATTATTAAAATTACCTGCTGCCAGATTCAAGTTTCTTTAATGTCTGTGACTTCTTAAAATCCAATGTAAGAGGGATAAATTCTAAGTGAATTGTGTTTGTGTTGTTGGAACTAGCCAAACACTCTACCTTTCTTAACTTTAAAGAAAGGGTTGAAGTTTCTCTGTTTTCCACTAGGATAGAGTAAAACTTCCTTAGCTGCTTTTCTTAGAAAGTAATTTTTGTCCAGAGCCATGGAAAGATACTAAAAGAGCTCCTACAAGTCTAGTGGGTGTTTTACAAGCCTACATGAAATTAAAATCATCTGCACTGGCATAAGTTCACACTGTTCAGCTTTAAGTATTTCACTTGTGTTACTAAGATAGGAGTTTAGGTTTCACCTATAATCTGCAGTGTCTTTGAAATGGAGCCTGAGCTCTCTGAGGCTATGTTAAGGCTTCAGGCCTGTCCTCATCCTCAGTTATGCAGCTCCAGTGACCACTGCTAAAGCCAACCATGGCTCCTGTCTATCAGGGAAAGCATCCCCTGATTTTCTTTCCATAGAAAAAGGTGCTGGGTAGAGGGTGGTGTTGCTCCAGCCTCCCTGTGAGAGGACACCACTGCATTCTGACTCTGGGATGTGCTGGGAGGTCTCAGTTTTGCCCCTCTGAGCCACCGCTGCCCTTTCTAGAGAGGCTGTGCACTTAATTTAGGCACATCAGTGCCTTTCATGAGCTGACTGATAAACTGGCCTGGATCCAGAAATGGATCCAGAAATGCATCCAGAAATGGGAGACAATAGCAGGTATTTAGCACCTCGTTATCAGCATCTGCCACAGTGAAACACTTGATGGCAAATGTTAAGACATGACAGAGGCTGTGGGGCTTTGTCCACCCCTCACAGTCCCTGCCATAACTCACCCTGCCAACTTTGTGTTAATGAGGTCACAAACTCAAATGGCTTGGGATGGATTTTCTACGAAGCATCAGTACACAGACCTCTGCTTGCAGGCGCACTTCTGGCTGAGAGGAGCAGAGAACCCAGTATTTCTAAAAAGTACTGAAGAGTCAAAACCTCACCTTCACTGAGCTCCCTAAATGGGAAATGAGCTCATTTGACTCTCGAGTCACAACTCCTCATCCCAAACTCTCTTTCTTGGAAGGAAGAGGGGGGGGAATCTGGTCATAATTGTACAAAACAAGTAATTTAAGAAACAACACTAAGAAATGGATCTGCGTTAGCTTTCTTTTAGTTGGAACAAGTGAAACTAGAAAATAATTTTTAATAATTAAGGTAAATCTGAAAAAAAAATCATAAAATTTTCAAGTTTCTATTTTGTATGTGGAGGTGTATGACAGAAAAGCGATATGGATGTCAGTGTTGCTGAAGGGAATTGGTGGATGTCTCTAAATATTAAGGCATCATCGTGTCTTGGAATACAAATTCAAAAGATACAGACTGTATATGATTGGTAAATCAGTTAAGAAAGCAGGTAAGAAAGCAGCGTATAAATAAAGACATTACTGTTTTTCTTTATTTAGTTAAAAACAGTCTGACCCAGCAGTTATGTAATGTCTCAGTATTCCTTATTTATTTCCTTAAATATTTTTCATCTGCCTTCAAGGAAGTTTGGGTGACTGAGAAATTACTTTGGGCTGCTTCTCCTGTGCACGTGTGGTGGACTCAGGCCTTGGCAAGGACCTGGTGCGGTTGCTGCTGGCAGCCCAGTCACATCTTTGCTCCACTGGCACCAACCTGGACCAAGTTGTGGTTTGGGAAAAGGAAGACTAGCCAGTTTTCCTCTTATGAGGAAGCAAATTCACCTCTCGTTACATATATATATATACACTTAGTTATCTTAAGAAATAAGATGTAACAGAGAGTATTCTCACGTGTTCATTTCAACCCTAGAGAGAATAAACCTCACTCAGGTTTCTATCCCTAGTGAAAGTGTTTAAGTGAGCTTTCAGTACCACTGCTTTCTTAGTAGCCACTGCACAGCACACAGATTAGAGATTTTCCTTATCTGCATTTGTCCACGTGCAGACTGCAGGAATTTCAGAGGTAAAAGAGTTTTTTTCAGACCTACCCAGCTGAAAGTTAAAGGGTAGCTCTCCAGAGCACCCGGTAGCCAATTTGTAAGCACAGCTGTCCTGAAAAAACAAGCCCAAACTAAATGGCTGAGCCTCCACTGTATACATACTGAAAATACTTCCCAAGGCTTTCAGAAAAATTAGAACAAAGTCCTCATGTTGAATAAATATTTCCTTATTTTTATTAATTAAGAATGTAATTTGAACAATATATACATCCTATGCCTCCACAATAAGTTGTGTAACTTGTTTAATCAAAGTAAATTCCAAAATCCGGTATTCTACTAAATCTTTTCAATTCATCCCACACAACATCATTGACTGCATGCCAAAAAAGTCTACATAAATTAAAAAAAAAAAAAAAGTCTGTCAACAGTTTGTGAGTCCATTCTAGGACTGCAAAACCACCCTGCTATGAAATGGCCATATTTAGAGAAACTCTCTACAGCTGGGGGGATGCCACATACTCGACCTAAGATAGCTGCCATGTTTGCAAAAAAAAAAAAAAATCTTTATTCTAATTTTACTTACTGATGCTATCATTAATTTTTGCCATCAAGAAAAACCAAAATCTTGAATGGAAAAATCTTTGGTAGCACATGCTCTTGTTGTAGGATGGCTTGGCTGTAGCACTGGACTTTCAGGCACTAGAATTCACCCTGTGGAAGCAACAAACACCAAGGAATCTACAAACGTTGGACTTGTTGAAATAAGCATATGTGTCAAAGACAAGGGATTATAATTAAAGGGATAGGAAAGCCTAGAAAATAAGAATGTTGTCAACAACACTTATCATTATAGTACAAAAGTCATGAACTGGTGTGTCAGAAGTAGGCTTAGGTCCCCTGCCCTCTGCTCAGCCAGGGAATGACACAATGTTGTGCAAACCATTTCTGCAGGTAGCCAAATACATGACATTATCTCTATTTAAGTAAGCAAGAACAAGGCTGGACAGTTCTATGCAAATACTTGTTACTGACTGATCTCTTATACCTTGAAGATGCATTTCTAGAGAGAAAAAAACCCAGAATTGTTCTTCTCATTCTATCTTCAAAAAAGCTGAAAAGTACAATTTTATTAGACTTTCTCAAACCTCAGAGAAATTTTCCAAATATCTATAAAGGCAAATATTAAATAAATGATTTGCTGCAGTAATGGAACAGTTATTGGAGTTCATAACACATGCATATTTTTAAAAGAAAAAAAGAAATTACTGTGGAGATTTAAAATATTTTTTTAAAAGTTGATAAGTAGAAAAACTTCATCAGTAGTTTGTACTGACGTCAACTTTATATCAGAGAAAAATACAGTTTTGTCTATGTAATATTGTTAGGTGAAAGAGTAACTATTTAAGGAGTAATTTATGCCAAGTTAATGGCAATTAGCATTATGAATGACAATTTAAGGAGGATTATATGATGTATTGCAGGTTTCAACCAACTAAAAATAGAAAAGCCATACAAGCCATAAAAATTGCACAATGTACAACTTTCAGTTCCAGGAAGACTGTGTTTGCAATCCTTGACTACAAATGGAGTTGCTCTCTGACTGTTGAGATAGATCTTCTGGAGCCATAATTAATACAGAGAATGCTGAGCTTTCCAAATGAGTCAGACATTTTAAAATATTGGGCTTAAAGTTGTGAATTTTTTATAAAATCAGTTAGTGTTTGCTTTACAGTTTTTGAGCTGGGTTCGCATTTCAAAATATGTTCCAGCACTGTGAGGCATTTTAAAACTGGAAATAAAGTATAATCAATGTGCTACTAGCAATGGAGCTTTTAAAAGACAGGCAAAATCTAATATGAATATTGTGAGACACCCAGTATGGTCATAAAAGTCCACAATGCCTGCTGAAGAGTTCCTCGTTACACTAAGTTGTTAACTCAGGATGCTTATTTTTAACTCATTATGCTAAAAAATTTCAGTGAAAATAATGTGCATTGAGGATGTCCTTGGGAAAACTCAACAGTCCTCGAGGGCTTTGACAGCTCAGCAATTTGGATGAGCCTTTGAAAGACAAGAGATGATGCAAGTCACTTTGGTCCCCTCCTGGAGCTGACATCTGCAGGAAGCTCAAGTGTTGCTTTCCAGCCATGCTATTGCAACAGCATCTCCTTAATGTTAGTTATTCAGGAGCCTGGCTCCACCTGGAAGCTCCTGAGTGTCAGCAGAACAGCTCGTGGTGTGCAGTAATACCTGTGTGGAGGGATGCTCCCAGGGCAGGGGCTTCGCTAGAATCTAGGTCCGGAGGGGGGAGGAGGGAGTCGAGGGTAGAGGTGTCCCTGTGCCATCGCTCTGCTGCTCCCACCTGAGGCTGACTGGGGTCCCTGCTGCTCCCTAGAGAAAAGATAAGGCTCAGGGGCTGCATGCCAGGAACAAAGAGAGAAGCAGTATGTTCTGCTTGCTCTGCCAGCCAGACAGCAGGCCAGCTAGAAAACACAGTCTTCCAGACTTAAAGTGACTTCAAAATATTTATATTTTTTAATTTAGAAACTCCCATTGACTTTATCCGTGTGTTTCCAAAGCCATGACAGAGCAGAGTGACCTGAAGAATCCAGAATACACTAGGCGATGTGTTTGCAGGTATGATACCAACCCAGCTGGTAAAACCTTGCACTCCCATTGCCTCCAAAGAGCTGGTACCACAAGTCTCAGCTTTCTGCTTAAATCTGGCAATCAACACCAAGTAACCTCCTCCATCCCAAGAAAAGCAGCCGTAATGAGGGAAGCAAAAAGCTGGTACGTACTGTGCTGGGCTCCTCATTGAGAGCAGTTCTGCAGAATACGTGCAATGCAGTGCAATGACATGGCAAAATGACAGCAGAGAAGAAATGTGTCCAGCTTGGCCCATGTATCAGTGACCCTGCAGGCAGTCTGTAGAGTTATACCTGCTCAGGGGGAATGTGTGACTCCCTTGGCTGGCCAAGCTGGAAAACCAGCAGCACAGCAAGAGCTACAGGCCAGTTGCTTTCACAGCCCAGAAAGCAAAGGAAGGCTGGGGACATGGTGACAACTCCAAATCCCATGGAGGTATGGCAGACATGCAGGGAGCTAGGAGCTTTGTTCCTGGAAAGCTGGGGACGTTGCAGGGCATACGGGGAACAGAGCCATAACACTGGAGGGAGGCAGGTTCTCATGTTGATTAAAGCTCATTCATGCATTTGATTAGTTTGCATAAACAAACAGAATTTGATTCCACATTGTGGATCCCCTGAACTCTGCCCTGACCTTCTTGACACAGTAGTATGGTTATGGTATAAAACAAGGTTCTGTAGGTCAAGTGCATTGCAGAGACAGCTGGCATGGAAACGTGTCCAGGCAGGCTCAGTGGCAGGACTGGTGGTGCCACAGAGATTCTGAGGGCTGTGAGACCATGGAGGTCTTTCCTTGGCAAGGAGAACATAGTGTTCTGGGAAGCTGTGATCTTTTTAAAGGAAATAGTAACAATTCTGTTCAACTCTACAAACTGACCATTATTTAAATAATTTATATAGTTCTCCTAATAACAATACAGTCATACAAGGAACACTACCATTTAGGGAATAAAGTAGGACTACTACGGTGTCAGTTAATACCAGTCAGAACAGCGTATGACACATTCATCCATTATTTTTTAACAAACTGTATGTGAAATCTCACAAAATAGTAAATGTCAACTTGGTATTTGTATATTTTTTTTTCCTTGCTCTGAATTGAGAGTGCAAGATTTATTGGATTATGAACAACATAAGGATAGAAACAGTAATGAAGTCTTAACCAGCTGTAATCACAGCTAAATTGGTGCAGACACATTAAGGAAAACTTAGCTTTATAGGAAAGTTATTTTATTGGTAAATAATTTTCTAGAAAATTTATTCAGGGAACTTCAGTCTTGAGCAGCTAGTTCTTGGAGAATATTGAGCAATTATCCATCTATTTATTTATTTATGAATAGCAGAAAGCATTTCCTATGTGTGTGAGAATCAGGTTATCACATTGTTATACCCATAAGCTCTGAAACACATCTGGCATGACAATTTACAAGAAGCAAGGTAGAGATATTTGTACGAGGTACATGGGATTTACAGAAATTAATTCTTTGCCCTACAAAATGTTTGTCCTTTAAAACAATTCAGTGAAAGTTTTCTCATTAATTTGAATGGAGGAAGGATCAAGACTATTGTCTTTAAAAGACAATATGCAACTATCTAGACCAAATTAAAGAAAATTAATCATGTTTTCTCAATGAAAAGCTGAATTTTCAGCGCAATTCACAAAATACAAGAAACAAAGAAGAGTTTTCTGTCAATCAGCACAAAAAGGGTGGACCAAGGCATAGTGAGTCAAATTCTGACCTCATTTGCCTTTACTCTTCAGAGTTTATAGATGCTACTCTGAATTTGCATCAGTCTAAATGAGATTAAAATCTTATGGTCTGAATGCAAAAAAGTGGCGTTACTCATGATTTTCACATACCTTGTTCACAAGAGACATGGTTTAAAAATAGGCCCTTAAAGGTATTTTCTCTCCACTATGTATTATTTTGGAGTCATTTTACAGGTGTAGCAACTACACTGAAACCCTCCCAAGAAGACACATCCTGGAACACAGATAGGACTTGAGTAATTTCAATCCTCTGAAGTTTTACCAAGTAGCAGGATAATGTAGATGCTTTACACTCTGTGGAAGAGCTTTTTTTATTTCATTAAACTTTAAAATATCTCGAGGTAATATTTATGCCTGTACATGTCTTCTCCATTTTAATTAAGTGATGCCACAGTAAATATGGTGAGCAATAGAAACATTCAGGATGAACATCACTGTATTAATTAAAATGCTCTCCATTATACAGCATTCTGTTGTTCTGAAAAGCCCATGGGATTTTGCTGCTGAGTTGAATAAAAGTGTTATTTCACTCACAGACATCACACAGCAGCACCAAAATGCTCCTAACCACCTGTTAGGCTAACAAAAGAAGCAGCTTTGGTTGCAGACTTTGCCACACTAGCAACTTAACCTAACAGAGCTACAATAACATCTCAGCCCTTTGCACAGCAAGATGCCTCGGGCTGTTTTTTCCATGCCAGTTGTTGAGAGTCTTATTACATGCACTAAATAGAATAATTTTTGTTACTCTCAGCGCAGTAATATGAAGCTATTGATTCTATCTGGATTTGTTTTGGAGAAAGCCTCTCATCTTTCCTCATTCCCATACACACGACCCCTCTGCCCCAAGGCACCACCGATCAGGAAACCAAACTTAGCAGAAGGAAAGCTGAAGTTTTCTTTGGCAGGATTGCCAAGATACCCTAACTAAAGGGGTCAGTGAAAGTCCCTATATTCCCATTGATCTACAAGCCACAGTTCCCAGGATCCTTGAAGGAACATCCAGGGAAAGCAAAGAGCTCTTCAAGCTGCTTTTCATACCCTTGCAACTTCAAGTCCAGGCTGCCACACTGGGGAAGCGTGGCAAGTCCTTCTGGGCAGACAATCTGGCTGTGCACAAGTAGTTAGGACAGGACAAAATGTGAAACTGATTTTGTCAATCATCATGCATCGGATGCATGAAGGAGCACCTATTTCCCATGACCCACAGGCCACCATGGGGGCAGACAGCGTGTGACAGCTTCCACTATCAAATCAACTATTTGACTATGACTGTTATCATCAGAAATGTTTGTTAGAATTACAGTTCCATTTAATTTATTATCAGTGCCCCCAGGACCACATGTCAGCCCCCCTGGAGCCATCAGCCCCTGTCTCAGGATTGCCACAGCAGGGCTGGCCTCCAGCTCCACACAACCCTGCCATGCCATGCCCATGGGACCCACCAAGCTGGGCCCATGGCCCATCCCAGGCTCATCTCATCTCCAAGGAGGTGCCTGATGCTCAGGTCTGGGACTGCCCTCAACCCTCTAGTCTCCATGGGCATTCCTCCTGCTCCCAGTCTCCAGGAGGCAGCCAACCATGCAGTGCCTTGATATGTATTTCCTTAATTGTCTACTTAACTGCTTGTAATCATGGTTGGTATTCCCCTTTGCTCCTGCTTAAGATATTGCTTATATTTTAAAAGCTTTTAATTTTCATTGATCTTCCATGTGCATGTAGTAACTTAAAATTGTGCTTCCCTTTTCCTACAGCATATTGCAAAAGCTCTTTTACCTTATGCTACAGGGCAGAGAAAAGATAAAAAAGAAATCAGCCTGTTTATTGTTGAGAAAAGAAGGTTTGTTGAAAAACAAATGCTCCCCTAATGTCTCTCCTTCACAATTAAGAGAGGCATCGTACTCTCCAGTGATCCTGACACCAAGCATTGGGATGTCAGGCTCAGCATGACTGGAAAAAAGTTTTTGTCTGAAGCTCCCCTAGAAACTTGATTAAACTATCAACTCAGTAAGAACTAGAAGTAAAGCAGCCAGAAAAAGACTGCTGTCACAGTCTTAACAGCTGGCAGTCAGGAGTGTCCTGAAGTTTTCCAAGAAGCTATGGCAAAAGAGATCAGGGGATGCTGGATTTGGCCAAACATCCTTTTTTCTGTGATACTAGGAGGTGGTGGGATAAGTTGTACCCACATTGTCTTTTGTATTCTATTGGCTTACACCAAGAGGAGCACTCTCCAGAGCTAACTCCAGGGAACCAGCCCCCCAAACCCTGTAACTGAAATTTCTTGAGGGCAATGTGTGAAAGCAATTGTGGTTTCTCCAGGAAAGGTTCATTATATACTATACAGTGTTCATAGAAATTTTCTCTGTCATAATTGTCAAATAAACTTCCAATATGGCAGACCCATTTCTTCAATGATCACAAATCTAATCAACTGCTTGCTATGTTGGCTGAAGGTCTCAACCAAAAAATGGTTTTCATTGATTTTCCAGCTTTTGATTAAAACACTAAAGCTTTTTATACTGCAATTTTAATCAACAACTTTGGGGAAAAAAGGCCACATTATTTCTAATAAAGGTCCCCTTAGAAGATTTCAAAACCTTTACTCAACCTCTTAGATATTTGGCACAGCACATCTTTGCAAGCATGAAATTATTACTCTGCTTACTGTGGTTTCTTTTATTATGCTATTATACAAGACTGTTGTACTTTGTCATTCGTAGCACATTACCTCAGACTCGTTCAGGTACAAAGATGGACTTCTGGGATGATCAGGGGAAAGGAGAGACTATCATATGAGGAGACAGAATGAAGAGCTTGGCTTGTTCTACTTGCAAATTAAAGGCTGTTAAGGGGTCCAGTTGCTGTGTATAAATATATCACAGAGGCAAACAACAGGAAGATGAGAGAGCCATTTAAATTAAATGACAGTGTTGGCAAGGGAACCCAACAGCACAGATTGACCAGAATTTAATCTATGCTCACTTGGAGCAATGAGATTTGGGAACAATTTTCCCATTGGAATAACAGCAGTAAAAATCCTAACTGCACTCACAGTGGAATTTGATAAGTTTATGAAGGGGATTATAAAATCTGATTCCTGCAATATTACGACAATAGATTTGACGACTCATTAGGTCCTTTCCAGTCCTGTGTTCCCATATAAAGCTATAGTATATCATGCAGATTCTATAACCTTCAACCATGCATGCTTCAAAACAAGATATGCCAGCATACTTTATCTGCTTCAAGCTATTTAAAAACAAAACAAGTCAAAATCCCCAACCAAACAGTTCAATTTAGTAAGTGTATTTTTTCAGGGTAAGGATAAAACTTCAGTATTTTCTCACCCGTAATGGCAATAAATTCAATAGAACCCAAATATATTACAAAATAAACATATTTTACATTCAGTTTTCCATCACTGAAATGCCTACATTTATTGATAATTAGTTCTACTTGTCATCCAGCACTGTTTAGCTTTATTACAATTTTTATAAAATATTTTACCCATGGCTTCAAAACCTCTGCAGCTGAAGTTCAACTGTTATTTATGGTATTCTGCTCTAAGCTATAAATTAATTAAGGACAAGAACATTTTTGTGCTAATGCATTTTATGTTGGAGGGTATCCAAAAGTTATAGCCAAAGGAACAGAATTATTATTGTTTCTAATTTATACTGGTCATATCATGAGTTGTACATGTGAAAGGAAAGACATTTTTTTAAAAACAGAGCTGTCTGATTTTGGAGATACTTAATTGTTTTCATGTTTAAAAGATTGCTTATGGTGAGCTTGAAGTAAAAACCCATTAACTTTTACAAAACATAAAATTTCTTGAGTTTAAAAAAAGAGTTTGGAAAAATCTACTTTCACCAAAAGCAGCAAAATGTTTACATAAAAAATAATTATTTACAAAAAAAGTCTTTCTAAATGCATAACCATACACATACACACAAATAGAGCCCCCTCAAAATGGGACCAAAGTATAGCCATGGTGGTATTACACATATTTTCACTTTTCTGTATCTTCTATTTGAAATTTTTACAGAAATGCCAGCATGCTATCTTCATATAAAGTGTACTAGCACATTGAAGGCAAATTTTACTATGAAGATACCCCCAAAATTACTATAATATTATATCTCAGGGTAATTAATAGTGCCATAATCTGATTAGTCTCACCTAATGTGGCTTCATAAACCTAGAACCAGTTTTGCTGGTTGTACTAGCAGTTCACTGTCTTAGCCAGTCAGAAGTGTCTCATCCCTTTCTTGTGAAAAATGCTATTTTCAGCTCTTAAGATTCAGCACTAGATGATCAGGAAGAAAGGATCCAACAGAATGGAAAACATCTCTCCATTGTCATCACTTAATGGATGGCTTAGGACCTGAATTATTGACTTCTAATATCTTATATAAAAATTCTTTTGAAAGCATTCTAAGCTTCTGTCTTTAATCACAGGTGGTGAAAATCAAGAGCCCTTTTACATATGTGTTTGCCTACATAACTTTGCATGCATTTCTTAATTTTATTTTTTTTGTTTTTACCATATGCACAGTCACTCATGTATTGTGAAGAAGCATTCACCCATCCATCTTCTCTAGCCTCTTCTTATTCAACATCTTTCCTTGATGCCTCTTTACACTTTTTTCTCTCAATTAAGCAATCACAGTTTCACTTTTGACTCTGACAGTGCTAGTGATTTGCATCATAGCCTCTGTTTCTATTCCCATTTGTGCTGGTTTTGGCTGGGGTAGAGTTACTTTTCTTCAGAGTGGCTAGTGTGGGACTGTGTTTTGGATTTGTGCTGGAAACAGCTTTGATAGCACAGGGATTCATTATTGCTGAGTAGGGCCTACTTAGAGCCAAGGCCTTTTCTGCTCCTCCTGCCACCCCAGCAGCAAGGAGGCTGGAGGTGTACAAGGAGTTGGGAGGGGACACACCTGGGATAGCTGACCCCAACTACCAAAGAGTAATACACACATACAGTGTCATGCTCAGTAGATAAAGCTGGGAAAGGAAGAAGGAAAGGGGACACATTTGGAGTGATGACGTTTATCTTCTCAAGTAACTATTACCTGTGGTGGAGCCCTGCTTTCCTGAGAATTAGCTGAAGTCTGGCCTTCTGATGGGAAGGGAATTGAATGAATTCCTGGTTTTGCTTTCCTTGCATGTGCGGCTTTTGCTCTACCCGTTAAACTGTTTTTATCTCAACTCACAAGTTTTCTGACTTTTACGCTTCTGATTCTCTCCCCCATCCCACCAGTGGGGAGTGAGTGAGTGGCTTTGTAGGGCTGAATTTCCACCTAGGGTTAAACCATGACACCATGATATATGATTAAGGATTCAATCAGAAGAACATGCATTTTTCATGTTCCTGATTTGTCTCAGCAGTCCCCGTGACACATAGAAATCAAAACAGTCTTGTTTTCTCCTTAAACTGATACTTTTGTCTCACGCAAAATTAGTTCTTCATTTGAACAGAAACTGTTCGCATGCTTTGAACTCTTTCAGAAACAAATCGATCATGAATAAAAGGAGCCTGATGACTTTTCAGAAGGTTGATGTTCTGAAACATTTTCTCTTACATGGGGGAAACGTCCTTGCTATTTTTAAGAGAAAACTTGATCCATATTCAAAAGAAAAGTTACATACTTTCTGACACTAGATTCTGAATTTACACATCATTAATCCTGAGAAATTCTGAGGCAAATCGTAATGGGCCATATTATTTTGTTCATGATTGCTTATCAGATTCAAGAGATATCTTCACCAAGGAATCTCCAGCACCGTAGGTTTTAAGTCCTCATTACAAGCGGTCTAAGCATAGTAGAACCTCCCTAAGGACTGCTAGTTTCTGTGCTCCTCTGAAATATTAGTTAGAAACAGTATAAGGAAGGTCAAAAAATTTATGGTACTAATTCTAGATTTAGAGCCCAGGGCAAAAATTTCATATACAGTTTTTTAATTCACTTCCTGTGAAAGGCATATATGTTCTCAAGGATCTCCCAGAGTTATCAGATCATTTCTGTGCATCACAGTAGCCAGGGAGTATCTGCCTTTATCTCTCCTTGCTCATATGCAGCTCAAGGATCTGGGCTCCACAGGGCTCCTGTATTGACTGTCTTTCGTCCTGGCTGTGTCTGGGAAGGAAGCCAGGAAGGTGGGTGACATTGACATCTTCCAAACGCATACAGTTCTAGTAGAAAACTAGTCTATGCTCCTGTCATGTGGCACCTGCTCTCTTTTGGTTGTTATTTCTGCTTTACACAGGCTTTGAAGCAATCTCCACCGACAGACAGAACGAGACAGTTCTTCACACACTGAGCAGCAGATCTGCAGAATGCCTTGTCCGTGGATGCAGAAGTTAACATGACTTGGAAGGAGACATCAGAAATCCTTAGAAGAAATAGTCATTTATGGTTGCTAACCAGATAAACCACACTGGGTTCAGGCAATCTCTTAAACTGAAAATTGATGGAGGTAGGAAGAGTGCTCAGGGGAAGTTTCAAATCCTTGCCATGCATTTGCTCTCCCCTGCTAGCAGCTTTCGGCCGCTGGTTTGCATGTTAGTTGGTTTGTTTTCTTGTCCACAGCAGAGCACAAATGTGGTCCCCGGCTGATGCTAATTATGCTGTGGAGCTCCCTGTAGTTGACTGAATTGCAGGGGTTGGCAGAGAAAAGTAGCAAGGCTTAAATCTCACCTTGGGAAAACCAGTCAGTGGTTTACTACTAATTTAGTAAACTTCTCTCTCTTCATCTGATTGCTTATGACAGGACATGGAACTCAAACTGAAGGACTTGATGCTCAGCTATTTTAAATGGCTTGGTTTGGCTGGGACCTTTGAAAGAAGGCTTCCTTATCCCACCATAATTTTGACGTGAAAAGCATATTGTTATCTCACCCTGGATGATTTATTGAACTGTTTCATTCAAATACAAAAGACTTCTGTTTTTAGAAGCAAAAGTGTAATTCATACCCTACAGCAACAAAAGCTAATTGTATCCTCAGAAGAAGTACACAAAAAATTATAGTATCTCCCAGCAGGTGCTCTGGAACTGACTTATGTTAGTCTTAAACCACAAGAAAATTGTTGTCATTACTAAGCAGTTCAAGTGCAAAAACCGTTCTTGCAAAATAATAACTAATTGGCCTAAAAATAAGAACAGAACAGCAGGGAACTGCAAAACATTATCTCAAAAGTACTTGCCTCACCCTCAAATTAAGTCCAAAATCAGCTCTTCTCCTGAACTGAAAGAAGAGCAAAGCATGCTGCTTATCGTTGAGCATGTGAACAAATTGCATGCCATGGCTCAGATGTCACAGTACTCTTTTCAATAACATTTTTAAGCTTTCAGTAATGCCTCAAGCACCTAAAATTAAAGATATCTTGAACAGTGAGAATCTTAATCTTACATATATTTAGAGATTTATATTTTTTGATGTAACAGTTATTTTCTCAGAATCATTTCAGTTGACCTAGTGCTGGAGTTGAAAGTTTTCAAACGTTCTGTATCCAAATTTTTATAAAGCCAAAAAGACTATTTAAGATAAAAGTACTGGAAACATGAATTATGTTTTCAGAGCTACAATTTAAAAGTGTATTGAGTTGCTTCTCAATTGCAGAATAATCTTATATCTGAAATCATTAGCAATGTTCAGGGTGCATTTCACAACTAAAATTCCACATAAGCATAATTTAAAAATTATCTCTTCTTTCACTTAGGCATTTTGTTCAAGAATCCTTTTCTCATGGATGAGCTGGTAAAATATGCATCACTCAAAGCTCTGTAAAGAATGCAGCCTCTGTTCTGTTTTATGTTAGGTGATTTCATCAACTCTTGGAGAAAGATTTGAACAGGCATGTTGGCAGATAAATGTCCTCTGGTGTGCTTTAAAATTGTGATACATTAACTCCAAATTTTAACAAAACACGCATTGTACATGGAGCATTGGAAAGTTATGTAAGAAGGGTGTTCTTACTACTTCATGCTATCACTTCAAGATGGAGTTGCCTTTGAGTTTCTGCTTCACGAACAACAGGAACAACTCCTGGAGCTCTAAGGCACCACCAGTGAGTGTCCTTTCACAGGAGAGGAAGGTCAAGGAGTTCAACCAGCATCAAATCCTCATGAGCTGCTGCAAATCTCAATGCTCTGCTTCTGCATGGAACAGTGTAGAAAGCCCTACAAGGCCTAGTGTCCTCACAACATAAAAGTTATGTGCTCCATTCTGCTGAAGCCAAGGGTTCAAAGTGGTTATTTGAGTTTCTGGTTGGTTTGTTGCCTGTTTATAGTTTACTTGTTGATGCATCAAGAATTATATTTTTTTGACAGGGTTCAGAATTGCCTGTATGAATTTTTTTATGTTACTCACTGAACTGCTGTTCAATAAAAGATAGTCCTCAAAAAACACATACCGTTAAAATAAACTTTGCTGGCATTTTTTTTCTTGCTCACATGTTACCTTTTGAAAAAGAGATAGTTTTGTGAAATCCTGTGCACGCTTGTGCCTGTAGCTCTAAGCATTCCTTGTCTATGAGGAACTGGGAAGACCCAATGAAGTATTATTAGCTTTGGAACATCTGACCAAAGTATCATCTGCTGTGCTAATTAATTACAACAGTTCAGGTGGAAACATTGGTCCCTGAGCTTTCTTATAATTGTTGGGGTTTTCCTCTTTTTTTTCTTCTTTTTTTTTTTAGCTCATCTAATGAAAGGAGAGCAAGGAAACAGACATTTGCAGAAGAACAGTAGAAAGCAAAAGAGGTGCATGCAGAGGAGATATGCTAAAATAATGCCTAAGCAGCTAACTCTAAAAATCAGTTTAAACGTGTGTCACAAAACTTTTTCCAATGCTAGAATTTTGCAGTGTTGGAAGTTCAAAATATGCTTGGAAAGCAATCATGCTAGCTGTAATCTTAGAGAAGTCTGATCCAATAACAATAAAAATATATCTTTATAACACAGAAATATTTTATGTGATTGTTCAGATGATCCCAGGCATTTGATGTGTTCAGATGAGTATGACATGATGATTGTGTCTAAACTGGGAGATTAAACAGTACCAGGCCTTGGTCAAAATTTTGGCATGGGCTAACCAGTGGTCTTCCTAGAATGGTCCCTGGTTGGGAACCAGCTTAGCCAGGGCTTGGCAGCCTGCACACAGTTAACCTATTTTGAAGGCTTCAGTTTAATAATGTAGGTATGAGCAGCTGGTGACAACTGGACTGAGGGTCAGAGAACCAGTACTAGCATTGTCTAATTTTCTGAAAATAGACATAGCCAAAGTGTCGCCCACACATTTTTGACTGTTTTCCACATGGCTGTTACCACATTGCTTTCAAACAAGGAGAAAACTGTGAGAAGTGGAAACTTGTATTGTTGCTTTACAAAACCACAGCAGAACTGCAAAGCCCTGACTTTTGAGAGGAGGGTAAGCAAGTGAGAAGCACTCAGACAGATGGCACAGTCAGATGGAATGAATTCCTGAGGGGGAGTGCAGCAGGGAGAAAAGGAACAGTGAGCATAGTCAAAATATGGGAACGGCAGCTGCCATAGCTGTTTCTATGAGAGTAAAGCAGGTTGAGCAAATTGCCTTAGGAGCCTACCCTGTTTCCAAATCCAAATGGTAGAACTAAGAAGGTAGCTTTGAAGGGAAGTACGGTGCCATGTAGATGGGTGAGGTTGGATAGTTGCAGCTATTAGAGAGGGATTGGGGATGAACACTTCCAAAGCTCACAGCTCAAAGATCAGCTGAGGTGGACACTGGGACCCAGAGAGAAGTCCAGCTTGCCTGCCAGGCAATGGTGAATGCCAAACAGTGCAATGACACATCTCAGACCATAGAGAGACATCTCAGACCACTGAGATAATTCTGGTTCCAAATGTGAGTCAGCTGAAGATCCAGATAAATTCCTAATAAAAGCATATTTACACTGGCAAAGTGTCAGTGTGATTGCTGATTATTCTCTGACTTCCCGCAGGCAGCGTTCTCATTCCATAGCAAAGGTGATGGACAATACCTATTACTGGCAAAGAAATCCTGACAAAAATATCATAAAAGGGCTAGTGTTCCTCCCTGGCAGCAAGAGTAATCATGCTATCCATACATCTTTTCCCACTGTGGCACAGGCTCTGCTGAGAAAAATATTGTTGAAACAGAAAAAAACAAGATCTTTCCTCTCATTTCTTTTTGTGCTGTAGGCTGTAGCATCAGATGAAGAAGTAGCTGTGGGAAAAGTATTACTTAGCCCTGTGACTGTGACATGGAGGTGCTCTCTGGAAATGGCATATGCCTAAGCCAGCCACAACAGGTGAGATGTGAGGAACTGCAACAGCATTTAGCATACATAGGCTATTCTGAAAAGTTAGCTACAAATCTCTACCAGGTATCCTTGGTGAAATTCTTTCCAATGGCTCTTAGCCTGGCATAATTTTCACAGGGATGGCAAAAGTCAATTTGCCACGGAGCAGTTTCCTGGATGAAATATGATAGATCACTCTGGAACGTGGAGACATTAAAGCTCTTCATTAAAATGGTTATGGGATTGTTTTCACATGGGCAAACAAGTCTTTCCTCTCAACTAATTCTTGGAAATGCTCAAAGCATTCTAGTTGAAACTTCCAAAAACAATTCAAACTCAGCCAGACATCCAGCCTGAACAACTGAAGTTTGGCAAACCTGTAAACAATTGGGCTACAAGACCAGATTTTTAATGAAAAATGTCAGACTTATATAGGTTTTTTGTATCAGCTTTTTCTGGAGTATGTCTTCTCTTATATAACCCATCCTAACACTGCATTTGTAAATCAATTGGCATACCTGATTAATATTATAGTGTTTTAATATAGCATTTAGTATCTGCTCACATTTATACATCACATTTTCATCTATTGCTAATTCCCAGTTGATTGATTAGCTATATATTGCCAGAAATACAAAAAAACTTGAGACTACGTTGACTTAGATCTCTTTCTAGAAATAAACCAATGAGACTCAAAATGTTCCTAATGTTGATACGACTGTTTATCCAGAAATCCATTCCCTTCCTTCTGTGTTTTAAAAGAAGCATTTTTAAAAATGCTAAAAGTAAAAACAGAGGTTTTGTCAAATAAATTGATATACTTTTGTTTGTAACTGAAACATCAGAAATAGTGTCTGTTTTGACTTTCACTATCTTATTCTTGGTGGATATCACAGTTTCTCAGACAGCACACGAAAAAAGGACATGATCATGATCGACGAGCTGACATACACAGCACATTCTCGGAGATGCCCCAAGAAATTTCTAAATATTCTTTATAATCATTTCAGCCAAACTTGTTAAGTCTCTTTCTTTATTTGATCTGGAAATGACCTATTTTGGCAGCACTCAAAAATATGTAAAAATAACGTAACATCTGCAATTTGTGTTTTCCTGCCTGCAATGCAATATGACAGCATTTTTAAGATGAACCAATCTGACACTGCCAGACTTTTCTGCAATGATGTTCTTGGGAATTTTGACCCACTAGCTACAATGGAGTTTTAATGTAAGCTGTTTAAGGCAGACTTGTTTCCATGAAGAAAGTGTTTGGAGGGGTTACACAGATGAAATCCTACTCCTCAGAATTAGAATCCAGATTCCACTGAACTGCAGGACAGAATTGCAAAGTTTGTGCCATCTTTGAAAAACCTGTGGAAGGAGAGTTATACCAAAGAAGGCAAAATAAACCAGTTATAATACAATAGTACCTACATCGGGTGTTTCTTGAAATGTCAAAAGCTACATAATCTAGTACCATCACTTGACTCACAGAAAACCTGAGTTCACTGCTTTCTTCTTAGTATAGCGACACCATATTATTTTTAACATCTTTATCGATGATTTAGATGAGGGGATTGAGTCCATCATCAGCAAATTTGCAGATGACACCAAGTTGGGAGGGAGTGTCGACCTGCCTGAAGGCAGGAGGGCTCTGCAGAGGGATCTGGATAGACTGAAGAGATGGGCTGACTCCAATGGAATGAAGTTCAACAAGGCCAAGTGCCAGGTCCTGCACTTTGGCCGCAACAACCCCCTGCAGCGCTATAGGCTGGGCACAGAGTGGCTGGAGAGCAGCCAGGCAGAAAGGGACCTGGGAGTGCTGATTGACAGGAGGCTGAACATGAGCCAGCAGTGTGCCCAGGTGGCCAAGAAGGCCAGTGGCATCCTGGCCTGCATCAAGAACAGTGTGGCCAGCAGGAGCAGGGAAGTGATCCTTCCCCTGTACTCTGCATTGGTGAGGCCACACCTTGAGTATTGTGTTCAGCTCTGGGCCCCTCAGTTCAGGAAGGATATTGAGATGCTGGAGCGGGTCCAGAGAAGAGCAACGAGGCTGGTGAAGGGACTGGAGCACAAGTCCTATGAGGAGAGGCTGAGGGAGCTGGGGTTGTTCAGTCTGGAGAAGAGAAGGCTTAGAGGCGACCTCATCACTCTCTTCAACTACCTGAAGGGAGGTTATAGCCAGGTGGGGTTGGTCTCTTATCCCAGGCAACCAACAATAGGACAAGGGGACATGGGTTCAAGCTCTGCCAGGGGAGGTTTAGGTTAGATGTTAGGAAGAAATTCTTTACAGAGAGGGTTATCAGGCATTGGAACGGCCTACCCAGAGAGGTGGTGGATTCACCATCCCTGGAGGTTTTTTTAAAAGAGATTGGATGTGGCCCTTAGTGCCATGATATAGTAATTGGAGTTGGATCAGGGGTTGGACTTGATGATCTTGGAGGTCTTTTCCAACCCAACCTATTCTGTGATTCTATGATTCTATGATTCTATCTGTACTGATAGATATTTTTTTCAGTGATGGCTTTGTGCTTGCTTAGGCTCTCTCTATGCAGAGAAGTGGGAATATGAGGTTAATACCAATGTTCTCCAGCACTAAATCAGTTCCCATGGGCTCTAGAGAAATACCCCTGCACACTATCTCTAAAGGCTCAAGGAAGTGCTTTTCTCGCTTAGCCCCTGGTGTTACAGCTACACAACCACAACCATCCTGCTGCCAAGGCTTTGCCCCTTTGGGAATCCCACCACATTGGGACTGGAAGCAGAACAGCCTGATTAGAGCCTGCAGCTGAAATTATGCTGGGCAATTTAATCTAGTAAAGAATTCATACTGTCTAAAAGCATGGGTTTGAGTACTCTGAAGCAGGTGTGGGTCAAATTTGGCATAAAGTTTCAGAGAAACAAGAAATGAAAATGGAATATATGAACTCCAGAAACAGTTCCTTTTGCCGTTTCTGATCTTTTTTCCTCACAATAAGATCACAAGAAGTCAGAGGTACTATGTGAGTGAAGTAGAAAAATTATGAGAAAATGATTTCTCTGCCTTTTTTCCCCACATATCCTAATTCCCTGTCAAAGCCCAGTAGTGTTTTAAATTCTTACTACAGAGAAATAAACTTTCAAATTATACGCATGATTCAAAATGGGTATTTGAATAAAAGTAAGTGAATTTTGGATCACAGGGAATAAGAACAACTCTGTGACTTTGCATGGAGCTTTGGGTCTTCCCAAGTGTCAGCTTTTACTCCAATGAATATTTAAATATTTCATACAAATTCAACTTTTTTTTCTGCGAAGAGTGAAACAGCCAAAGTACTTTCCTGGGAGGTGGATGACTGTGTTTTAATGCCTATACTGTAGCAATAAAGTATACTAACCTTTTCCTTTCTGGGTTGTTTTGGTTGGTCATATTGCCAAACTCCCACTTGTCTTCCTGTTCTTTAAATTTTGATGGAAGACCCCCAAAATAAAATCAGTATTTTGCAATCTAGGAAAATATTTAATCCAAATGAAAACTAATGAGCCACACTGCAAATCCAGGAAAAACATAGCAAAGCATTTATCTGTTTGTTTGTTTGTTTGTTTTTAAATTCAGCCATCAATCAAAAAAATACAGATATATCATAATTAATTTTCCTGAGAATTTCTTTAAAGGACTAATTGAGCAATGCCTCCTTTTCACTTTTCTCCTTGTGTCTCTCTCTTACTGTTGGCTACTTTTGCAACCAATTCTCCAGCTTCTTCTTCTTTCTAACAGATCGAGATGTTCAGGGACAGAACTGGAAGTACTGTAACTGGTCTTATTTTCTCTGGGAGGAAAACAGTCCTGTGTTTGTAAAAAGTTCCTTTTGTGGGTGAATCACCACAGTATTACCAAGCGATTGATTATTACATGAAAACTTTTATGAACCAAGAAATCTAAGTCTGTTTCCTAGGGGATTATACATTGAGATAGATGAAATATTTTTTAAATTGACCATGGTAACAAATACACTAAAACAAATATATAAGGTGACAACTAACATAAAATGTAAAATATCAGTTGACATACTGCAGAGTTATATATACAAAAAATACTTTTATATGCAGACTCAGTTGCCTGTTTTATTATGCATGGGAGAAGAGATGAAGGAAAAGAACAGGAGCTGCTGCTGTGCCCTTTGCAACCATGAAATGGCTGATGTGCTCCCCAGCACATGACCTTACTGCAGCCCTCTTTCTGCTGCTCCGTCACAACTGTCCAGTAGGAATAATTGTATAATTACACAGTTGCACTGTGATGCAGGTAAAGCCACAAGGAAGGTAACATTTTCAGTCTAAGTAAGGGAGCCTTGAGACACAGCTGATGTTGGGGTGAACCGAAATGTTACCCGTCAGCTGTAGCTGTCAGCAAAAATATTAAAGAAAGAGCAGCTGCATCATGCCACAAGCATGGGAGTGGAGCAGTCGTAGCTCCAAAATAGATTTTAGAGTCAGACAGATTTTTCTTTGGAAGAACCCCAGTAATAGGCAAGGACCATTTATTTTCTGAGCTGCTTGGAGCCAGTTGACAATGCTACTGCTTTTAAAATGTTTTAAATAAAGTTTGAGATGCAAGTAAAGGACAGCTATTTAGAATAGGATGTACTAGAAGGTATGTTACTACCGCTATAAAATGTAATTTTTCCTGCTAATTATTTTCTACTTTTGTAGATTTTAATTTGCTCTCACCATTTTTTTGTGTAAATTTTGATATAAAAATAAAATTGATGACAATAAAAAATCATAACCAAGTTTCTCAGCTGGAAGAAAAAATATTGGCTTATTGTAGCCTCTGTAGCATTTATTCTTCCTTTTTAGAATTATTTCCTTTTAAGATACTAAGTTATCCTGAAAATATTTATTCAAGAATAGCATCTTACATTCTTTTTGGATTGTCATTAAAGAAAACAATAATAAGCAGCAGTTTCTTCAGGATCTTGAATTCCAAGATAAATGTAATAAAGTTTGTGGTAGTGTTTTATTGTTTACTGCTTGGAAAAACTTCTGCAACAGCAGAATACTGCTCTGATTTTTGAGCTGCTGCTAATGAAGTACAACTAGACAGGGTACGGTTGCCATGAGTCAGGAAATGTGAATGTTCCTGGACAGAGGCCAAGGAAGCTTATGCACATCAGAGATGAGATGTATATGTATCCTCTGGAGAAGATACACTAAGTTGTTTTGAAGCATCTCAAGCTGCCTGATCCAAGAAGCAACCAAATGACCACCCTGAAACAAGGTTACTAGCTCTCTGTTACTCAGTCCCTCATTTTTACACCAGGAAAACAAGAATGAAGTAGGCTGTCCAAGGCAACTTAGAGATTAGATATTAGGTTCAACCATGACACAGTAGGCCCAAAACCCTGAGGGCTTAACTTTGTTCTTTCACTGTAAAAACAAGAAAAGAAAACTCCTAAGTTAAAAAAACAAACAAACACATCCCAACAACAATAAACCAAAACAAAAATACCCAAAACCCACTCAACAACCAAAAACATCCCCTCTGATATGCTACAATTTGCCGTGAGACTTTAAATAAACCTTTTGAACTCACAGTCTGCTTAAGTAAGCATGAGTTTTTTGTAAGAGAATGGGCGCTACCGCTGTACACATCGGGAGAAGCTCCACTCTCCACAGTGTCAAATCATTTGCTGAAATGCTGCTACACTTCAGTGTTGCACCATATGCAACTCCCTAGCATTCTTTGAGCCTTTTGTTCCTGTGGGTCCCTATTTTTTGAGTGAAATTAACTGGTTTCCTAAAGCTAGTTTAGATTATTTAAAAGGGTACCACTGGTTTCTTTTCCTTTCTACACCTCTTTCTTGCAGCTGAACATAACCACCCCCAGAGACTTTGAGTTTTCACTCTCCCATACCCTTTTTTGGTAGGTGCATTGTCCTTATCTTCCCACAACCCTTTCCTGTGTCATGGCCCAAGGCAGGACTACGGCTTTTAGTCCTCTCCCAGCAGTGCAGGACATGCAGATCAGTTTGCTGTGCTGGTCCACCCAAGTATGTGGGTGGCTGCTTGGACTTCCATATTTCACATCTTTTTTTTCAGGAGAACTCTCGCAACCAAGACCTGAGCTCCCTTTCATGAAATCCAGCGAAGGGTCATTTATTACCCCATTTTTTCCTGCACCAGGAAAGGCCCACAAGCAAACTAAGAAATAATTTCCAGACCTCCTACTTTGATCTGGGATAGTTTTGAGGCCTCCTTTGCAGTTGTCACTGCCATTGTACCATGGCAGGGCACAGTGTGCCTGACCCATGTTGCCTTCGAAGGTGTTTCAGCAGCTGTGGTCTATTCTGTGCAGTGGCATATATGTAAGAGTGGGACTCTGTCCTGCTCCCAAATTCACTGTCCCTTCTGTCTACTGGTATTGCCAATCATGGTGTTCAGAATCCTGAGAAAATCCTCCAAAGTTGTTTTTCAGGAGATTTTAAGGAAATACATCATGGTAGCAGATCATCGTCAGGTCAGAGACTTCAACTTGCTTGAAGACATCAGGACAGTATTTTTTCTAACTTTCTTTGGTTTCAATTAAAGCTAAGAGTCATGTAAGGCATTACTAAGTCCTAGGGTAAATCCTTATCAAAAATCTCAGTTGCTAAGAGAGTCATTTGAGTTGCCACCATTGCTTTAACAAAGCAGGCATGACTGGAGAACCTGGCTACCCACTGAGCCTGCAGGAGACAGCAAGCAACGACATTTCTCTTTTCCGAGTGCTTTCTCTTCCTCCGGACAGTACGTGAGGTTTGTGTAGTCTCCCCTCAGTCCCCAGAGCTGCCCCACCACCAGCTAATTTGGGCAGTCACCTCTTGCCCACCCCTTCTCACAAAGGTCCTTTTTCCTCCAAGATTTTTTCTTCCTCAGCAGCCTCCTTCTTGTACTAGGAAGCTTGTTCTAAGCACTCCCAAAATAACAACAAGCTCACAAGCTGACAGCACCCTCTTTGCCCTGTGAATTACTTCTGGTACAACTGAACCTGAGGGAATGGTTTTGTTTTTCCTGAAACATCTTAATATTGACACTAGCTTGGTTTCTATTCTGGTTCTCTTCTTGAAGCTTCCTGGTCACATCCCTGGTCCTTTTCCTTCCTTTTTCTGCTGTGTTTTACCAGTATGGCTGACTTCTTTCGTCCCATAGTTAAGCTTTCTCTGGGGAGCTCCTCTAAAAATACATATTCTTGTCAGTCAGACTAATTCAATTTCTATTGCTACTTCTCCCAGCAGAATCTGGTTTCCAAGAAGGGCTATTTAAATCTCCTTATTCAAAGCTATTGACATGATGTTCAACACTGCAGCATCTCAGAGTGTGAAAGTCACTACTATGTTTATTCTTGTAACATTCCAGGTTGTTATTAAAACTCTAGAAGTAAATAACTTGCTGAGAGTCATATAGGGAGTCCCTGATGTGAAAGCCAGCAATTTAACCAGATTCCTCTTCCCTGGTGACAACTACCACCTCACATTTTAAGGTAACATTATTTCAAAGGCATAAACAACAAAATTCAAATATTACATAAATATTTTGGAGAGAGAACCTGAATTTAGCAAAGTGCCTCTCATGAATAAGGAATCTATCAGATGTCCAGTCACTCTTACAGCCTGTTTCCTGCAATGTGATTTAGTCTTTGTACAACTAATGCTGGATTAATTAACCCTCCTTGTGTGCAGTTATGCCTGCCTCATTTCTAGATAGTCACTGCTGTCTGGGAGAGATTTTTTGAGTTGACATCGATAGCCTGTAGAATTGTTCCTGCTCTACTTACTCCTTAACAAACTATTACAATTGTTGTGTTATGTTAAGGATATTCACTGAACACTTACGTATATTATTCAGTTTATTTCTGATATTTTCCTATGTTTCTTTTGTGCTAAGCCGAGGAGAAACTCATTACACTGCCTATAGCTATCACGTATTTTTCTAGCACTTCATTAGTTCTCAGAGACCTGTACTGATAAAGGTTGTGTGGCTGCTAGTGATACTGAACAGAGGCTAAAAGTTTGTATTACTGCAGGGAATTTGTTTTCTTGGAATGATGTAGCTGCGTCACTATCACAGAGAGGGCTCTAAACAGTTCCTCCTGGGCTCCCAAGTACCACAGCAATCCTGCTGTGTAAATCCTGTAAATTTCCATTTGTAAATACATCAAATTTTATATCAAAGGTACTTACATTGTACCCCCTTAATCTTTCTAATAAAACGTTGTTCCAAAATAATCCGGGGTTTAAGAACATGTTCTCTAAAAGCAGAGAAATGAGTTTAGCTTTTTTTTTTCTCAAACTCATAAGCTACGTTTGAAACCTTGGCCCATGTGGATATGAGGTAGGTAGTTAAAGATGCTGTTATCTGGTTAACCCATGGTTTAGAGGTTTAGCTTTAAAACACAGCTCCCTGGCCTCTTGCTAAAACACTTCTTGTCTGTCCTAGCTTGTTCTGGTGTCTTTCAAAGCACGATCTCTTGTTTCTAAATCTCGCTAATTTTCTCATTAACTTAAGCCCCACTGAAGCATACAGCAGCTGTTTTATTTAAAAAAGCTGCCAGCGTATTTTGTACCACCTCTGTGTGTGTGCGTGTGTGTGCCTGCACAAGACATATCAGTTCCTCGAGTTCCTCTCTGCATCAAGGGCTGAGTTTGCCCTAGACAAGTACAATGCGATCTGAGACCTCTAACACCACCATCTGTGAGAATTCCCTAGTCTTCTTCCACCCATCTGTACTGATGATGGCAATATTTTAGTTACAGTTCCAGTTTTAGAACATTATTTTCGGAATTACTTGAAGAGAAGAATACCTGTCTTCAGTGGTAATTCTTATCAGGTATGAGAAATCCTATATGGAAAGATTGCCACATCCCTTTGAATGCCACAAAGCCTCTACTTTGTCCTTGCTTCATGCTACAGTAATCACTACCAGGCAAGTTTAGATGCTTCCACATGAAGGGCTTTTCTAAACAAAAGAGTGCAAACTAATCTCAGGTTAACCAGAACTCCATCTAGGAATCCTGTTTGCCATATGTGCATCATGCTCTGTTCCTGATTATGATACAATTGGAAAGAGATGTTCAGTGAGAAAAGTGATCTCAGCAGTGGAAGCAGTCTCCAGAGTTTCCTTCCTCAAAGTAGCATCTGTTTTTCCTTCCTTATTTGCATATTACTTACAATCTCAATACTAGGTTTTCAGCTTATTGGACTACCTGGGAAGATTAAAATAGAATATCCTTAACCTTTTTATTAACAGAATTGTTTTTGCACAGAGATGGCACCTTAATGGGTACCTGATTCTAAACGTTTTGCTTTCAAATAGTATGTGGCAGGGAGGAGAAGGAAGATGGTGTGCATTCTGAAAGCTGGAGCAAGCTAGGATAAAAAATTACATATAAGATTTTTGGTCCTTATTATTCCCATTTTAGGACATAACTCATTGAATATAAGAAAATCAAACAAAAAACCCACTACAAATATTGCTTCTTTTTCAATTTTGAATGTGCCAAATACCTATGATTTGTGTTAGTATTAATCATCTCTCCAGTCATTTTTATTCAGTGTATGTATTTTGATACACTGATTATCATCTCTGGCAAAATATTCTTTGACCAGTTATGTCCAATACTTTGTAATCCAAAGATCACAAAGATGTGAGACAGTAGAATAATTATAAATTAAAAATTCTCAAGATGTATGAACATAATCAAAGCCCCAAGCAATCTGATCAGAATCCGGAGTTAGTCCCATTTTGAGTGAGACTGGATGACTTCTTTTCACCTGAATTCTGGTTCTGTAAATAAGTAGCACCTCTCATTCAGAGGATATGCCACTGTGACCCTGCCTTTTACTATCTGCAGCATGATGCCTTTGGTGACTCAGATTCTCACTTCTGTCTCATGCCTCGGAAGCAGCAGTGGTTCCATAGCCAGCTGCCTCATAACACATGGTTGCCCTGGCACTCAGGAGCTCTGCTGCCATGTATCTCCTTCTCCTCTGCTGCCATGTATCTCCATGTCCCTATAAGGGACATCTTGTTCTGCACTATGTCTAACATGCTTGAGGACATCTAGCATGGCATCATTCCCTTCTTTGTGTCTCCCGCCTAGAGTCAAAAACTGGAATGTTTATTTTTCTCTAAAGACTTTTATCACACTGAGGAACTGAAACCCTTATCTACTGGAATATAATTTATGTTTCTTTTCATTACAGAAATCCTTGTTGAAGCATAAAAGGAGAAGGATTAATACACTGTAGAAGAACTACTGTAAACCGTACCTTAAAAGTTGGACCCAAGAGGTTTTGCAATTACAGAGGGTGAGACAAGTGAGATCTTGGGGATAATTAGGAATGACAGACACAGGAATTGAATAACTTTAGCATGACAAATATATGCTTAATTATATTTTAGTATTTTAGACCAAACTAGTTATCATTACCTTTCACGTGTTCTCCCACCCTTTCATTTATGTCCTTGCATATGGCTATTTCTATGGTCATTTTTTCAATAAAAGTAAGAATGTTCTTTGAGGCATATAACTACATAGCGTGAGGTTTTACGAATACCCTCTCTACTAGGTTCACAAATTTGAATTTCAGGATAAGTTGTGTATGTTTTTCTTCAGTGTATATTTGTTGTCACAGTAACAGCAGTTTTCCCAATAAATGGAAATTGCATCGTTTCCTTAGCACTCAGGTTATTGCACTGAAATAGCACCATGAACTCACCATTACTTCTCCCTTCCTGTTGTCAAGATCTCATTCAGTTACAGAAACAGGCACTAAAACAGGTTAGTTAAGATATGTGTGGATTAGAAAGCTGAAGTGAATCTGCTTAGTCCCATTACATGACTCATGCCTGTGTGGGAAAGACCTTATTTTCACAGAGATCTCTTAGATAAACAAGGCAAGTTGGCAGCAATTCGATTACACTGATGCGAGCAGTCTCCTGCTTTCTGTTGCATTCATTTACTTTGTATTTTCTGAAAAATGCAAATAGGCTGATAAACTCCACTGAGAATTCTTTTACCAAGGACACATGAGTTTTCATTTTCAACTGTTTTTTTTATAATAGGGCCAGCCTTGAAAACAGTTTCTAAAAAAATCCTTTTCTGTTACTCCAGTAGAATCCTTTTTTTTTAATCAAGTTTTTTTTTTGAAAGTTTGTTAGTGGAGCTGTAGGTCTTGCTATCCACAGCCATAACACACTAGTTAGTTAGATGCCTCTCTCTTGCAAACACATGAGCCTCTAAACCCTGTGGACTTCAGAAAATGGATTTAGCTTCCAAAATATCACTTTTACATATGCACTGGAACAGACTTTTGAACAGCACAAATCACAAAACACTATACTCTTTGACACCATTTCCCCAAAAAGGAAAAGCAATGAAAGCAGCCTTTATTGTACTAAAGAGATCTAAAAGCGTATAAATCAAACTGGAAAAGTTCTTTGCAAATTGATTGAGGTCTTCGCTCTTGTTCAGAAACCCCACCTGTTTAAATCTGAATGACTCTGGCCACATCTTAGACAATTAAGATTTTAATTGTTATTTTATCAGCTTTGAAATGAGACTCACTTGGACAAAGTACAGCAGTCTGTTAGATTCACACACCCCTTTGCTTCTGTCAGCACACAGCAACCCGACGGGTTGTCCATTTAAGGCAAAAAGTACAAGCTCTAGCCTATTTCCCTGTACTTCGGATGTGTTTGTCCCACTCCTTCAGCAATGCATTCTGTAATGCCAAAAAACATTTCCTTTCTTACAGCAGTCATACACACATGCACACACATATATACATTTCTCATTAAGTTTTAATTAAGTTTTTAATTGTAGGAATTGTCTCTTTCTCTGTATTTCTGAGTGTGTAAAACATTGTGGAGGAGGCCACAATCTATGTAATCTTATATATCATCTTCAGAGCTACAATTTGTACGCTTTACTTGTGGATTTAGATTTAGAGATATAGTCCAGCCAAAGCAGAATGAGAATGAGAGGGCAAAGACATCTTGAATTAAAAAAAGCACAGCTGTCTCAACATAGGCAGACTTTCTGTTTGCACTGATATTAGTACTTATTTTACTATGATGCTAAGAATAAAAAGTAATATAGAAAGTACAGATTATCTGCAGAATCAGGAAGAGTAGGTGAAAAGACCCAAAATAAAAGGAAAAATCTAATCAAGTACTCTGAAAGGCATGCTTTTCAGAAATACATTAGTTGTCACACAATTTTCAACGTGATCAGAGACTCTCACTATTTCTTCTCATCAGGACATAGGCACGATTGTTTCTGTCCTTTGGACACCTAACCTCAAAGCATAACTACAGGACTGTTACAAGTTCTACTAGTACTAACGTGGTACAAATGCTAGCTACTAGATAGAAAAAGAGAGGTTAAGAAATCTTAATATTTTATGAATTGTTTCCTCAGTTATCCAATATCCTCCAAAGCCAAGAAAAGCCTGTATTCCCCAAACAATTACCAGTATACTGTATAAAATTAGGAAACAACTTTCAGTAGGAAACACTGAGAGAAATGAAAAGAGAAGAAGATAGAAATTGAAAGAACCACAATAAGATGGTGAAACTGAAAAGTTTAGGTGTTTGGGTTTCTTGTAAAGAAATACTGAAACTATTCTATAGAACAGAATATCTTTATTTTATCACATACACTATTTTATCTTCCCAGCTT
This sequence comes from Corapipo altera, assembly GCF_003945725.1. Lineage (NCBI taxonomy): Eukaryota > Metazoa > Chordata > Aves > Passeriformes > Pipridae > Corapipo > Corapipo altera. The sequence continues at coordinate 8,136,547 of NW_020884890.1, forward strand.
TCAGTTCTTATCCTAGGTTTTATATACTAAATATTTTTGGTGAAATAGGAAGTATGAATAGATTGAGTTCCCTTTCCTTTGTATTGTTGTTTCATCTGACTTCTTCACAAATATTCACTCTATTTCTCCAAATAGCATTTTAGATATGTATAAGGACAAAATCTTCACTCCAAATTCAGTTTATATATTCAAATTGCATGGCAATCTGCAATGACAGACCTTGAGAAAGGAAGGGAAAAAAAAAGAAATTGGAGGAAAAGGAAAATGTCTCTTAGGAAAAAAAATTTTTTGGACACGAATATAGATGATCCATTTTGTTAAATGCTCTTGAGGGAAATTTATCTGTTAATTACTGAACACTAAAACCTGATCTTATTAAATTCAAAGGAAATCTCACTCTGAGTTCAGTGGCATAAGCTGACCTCTGACTGGAACAGCTCTGAGGCACATTCTTAATTTCTGCCTGAGGGTACATCAGCTGAATTAGATAAGATTAGCAAAAGCCTTAAATTAAGCATGTGTGGAATCTGTGCCAGCAGAAAGATCCTGTATCAGGAGGAGTTTTACTGACACACCTTTTAGTATGGAAATGGCTACAGTGGTGAAATTGTGAGCCAATAGAGCAAAACAGGGCATACTAGCAAAATAGAGATTTCCTAATTTACTGATGCTTACTCCACAAGTTGCTTCCAGGTAGCACATCTGTATCTTCAGGAATCCTACCTTGGTCGACATAGCTCTGTTAATAATAAAGTTCAGTCTTTTCATGATATGAGTGTCAGGTGCTACAGTGAGTGGCACTATAGAAAACTCCTGTGTTCTTGTGACAATTTCTAGCTTACTAAAGTAGCATAGAAGGTGGGCCAGTTAACATCAGAGCTGAAGGTTAATAGTCTATCAGATATGAGAAGGAGAGGTACAGGAAAATCAAGGTATATCTAAGCAGGGACCAAACAGTGCTCAGACTCAAAGATGAATTTCAAGTCTTTGAATTTTATGTTAAAACCAAGCAGACATTCTATAAAGAGATTGAAAGACTGAGGTGATGAAAAAAACACTCAGTTAAGATGATGAATTAGCTGTGGCTAGATTGTCTAAAATTATAATAAAATAAATATAATAATTAAATAATAGTTCATAATAAATAAACATTACCATAAAATAAATTATAATATTGCTTCAAGGAAGGTAAATGAAGAAGTCAGAGAGGCTGGAAAGTGGATTCATACTGGGAGGAATACACAGTCTTTAGCACCATTAAAGACCTCATTTATTCCACAGTTATTCTAATATAAACCAAATAAAAATAATGTTAAATGGGGAAAATAAATGGATATGCTACATCTACTTGTCTTCCACAAAAATCTCTACAATGGAGTGTATCACCAAAACATAAACTACTTTTTGATTTGATATAAAATTGACCTTGGTTTCACTGTAGTCAGTAGGAGAATTGGCTATTTTTCAAATATGAAACCATCTGTTGAATAGCCACATTACATATTCCACAGATTTGATTGGAAAATCCCAGAGCCTCTTTGTGAACACCTGTTGAGAAAAGTAATTTTAGCCTCCTCCTCCATTTTGAAGTGGAAAGGAAGACAGATGTATGTAAAATCACAATGTGTTAGAGTTGGAAGTTGCTATTAGACTGTTCAAATGTCACTTCATTTCATAGTTATCAGGCTAATAAATATGCTTTTTGATTTTAAAAACTTTGCTAAAAGTAAATTGTGCAAGACAACTAAAGTTGTAAAACCACACATTATGCTGAGCAACAACTAAACTGAAAAAGCAGTCAATATCAGCATATCATTTTCCCAGACTTTGCCATCCTTATATATTCAGAAGGTCATTTCTCCACAGTTTAATTTGCCAAAAGTTTCAGTAAAGAGAAGAAACAGTAATTTTCACTTAAATGTCAAGATGACAAAAACTATACAAATCATATTGTCTCGGTTTTAATCCTCACTGTATAGACTTCTTATGAAAAAATAACTTTCTCAAGATATGTCCCTATTAAAAAGTAATTCCAAAGTTTCCTTTCAAGATTGAGATTTAGGATTCTATAGTGCTCTAGTAATTCCACAGTAATGATTGTCACATTAAATCATGGCCACCAAAAAGTGTTTCTATTTAGTGCTTTAGTGTGCCCCTTGCTATGAAATAAAATGTAAACTTATTATTTTTTGCTTTTAAGAATTTTCTTCCATTCTAATACTTCATTTATTTTGTTGTTTCACAGGCAGTTACATTCTCAGTCACCAAGTCAAAGTTGCTTCAAAGTATTTTAATTCCATCCAATCCATCCCCTGCTAAGATGTGGTATTGATGTAATTTATGTAGTATGCAGGGATGCAACTAGAATTATTTAGTGAAAGGAAGACATTCTCATCTCCCTGAGGCAGTCCCAGAGTCCACAGACTAAGTGTCAAACACCACAGACAGTCAGCATAGACTCAGTTAGTTCATTCCTTCTTTAGAACAAATATTTTTCATCTGAGACAATTCTATACAAATCTGTGGTTTTGCCTGGGTTAAGTACATTCCTTAAATCTTTGCTTTCACAACTGAATTCATATTGCATATGAACTCATAATCAGTATGTCTTTTAAAGATTCATGCATACTCAATTCCTTTCTTTGGAGAAAATGGCTTTAAAATATGTGGTGGGGAGGGTGGGAGGAATCCATTCTTCAATTGATCAAGCAGCTTTTATCAGTTTAGACAAAGTAAATCATATTAAGCAATTCCTCCCTTAAATTACATGACCCTTATGGGGTCATAGGACACGCATTTCCAACAGACAATCAGGTTTCCATCCTACTGTCAGGGTAAAACATCTGAGAACTGGTTTCTCATTTATTTTACCAGAAGAAACATACACTTTAACAACAATGACTCAGCTCAAGCACACTTAGGTACAATAAACATAAGGTCAGTCTTTTCGACACTTGAATTATACAGCTAATCAAATGAACAGAGATTAATATCCATTATATGTAAATAAGTACAAGAGAAAGAACCAAGAGCTGTTGTCACAAAGGTAGTACGAAAGGCATCAGGTGTGTCCGTGTGAGTTAATAAGGAAACAAAAAGTACAAATGTGCTGGGTCATGAAGTTAATTCTGTTACTGAATGACTATTTCCTCCTATTTATCACACAGGCTGCCACTGTTTTTAATAGCTGCTAGACTATCATTGGTAAGGGATGATATGTATTCTATTATTAAATGTTGGTTTGTCTTCTGTCAGCATGTAAGCAGATATAAGCAAGATACATGTCAAAATCTATGCACACTTTTTCATATTACTACTAGCTACTTGATTGTGCTTGTTCTCAGAACTGCAAAAGTTATTTAAACAATGCTTTTCTATGGTGGAAGTGTAAAAAGACCCCCAAAATCTAAAACTTTAATCCCAGCTTTCACCTACTGACAATATTTTCAAACCATTTAGAAGATTGTTCAAAGAAGGAAAAAGACAACATACATTAGAAAAGAAAATTCTTTTAAAAAAGACCCTGGAAAACAAAAGTTCTTTAAAAAAAAAAAAAAAAAAAAGGCTTTGGAGCTCAGTCTTACCTGTCAGCAACACGAACCCAGGAATATGTCCTTTAACACTGTAAGATCACAGTAGCTTGTCCCACAGCACTACCACAGCAGTAGACTGCTCCAGCTCAGGAGAACACAAAGATAGAAACTTTTCCCACGTTCCTAGGTCTACCAGCCGCTGAAGTAATGAAGAAAAGAAGGTGGAAAAGAAGAAGACTGGAGCTGCTTCTCGCAGAAATCCCAGGCAGGAGGAGTAGGAGTACTCTGTCTGTGTCTCACCCAGACTTTTGTTTAAAAGTTTTTTCAACTGTTGCTAGGTGGTGTTAGGCTTTGGCAGTTTAGTTCTCAGATTGTATTTCCCCTCTTCTGGTCTCTTCACACAATGTTACAGCAATGACTTCGTTGAGCTCAGCTCGCTTGTGCTATATTTAACCAGTGTTCTCAGCAAGTCAAGCCTGTCAACAGCTGAGAAGTTTGGAGCAGGCTTTGCTGAGTTCCTCAGCTGCTGAATTATCAGTGGATGTAGCACTGCACAGCCCAGCTACTACATTCACTGAAAGATTGTGGGGAAACTGTCAAATCCTTTTAAGGGCTTCCAGTGACTTCACAGGAGTAATTACTATTTAAAGCACTAAGTACAAAATGTGTATTTAGGCATATATTTTAGACTGCTAAAGAAAGAATACTTGTGTTCGTAGCAGATGAGTTCAATTATTTATACAGTGAGAATTTTCCTAGGACAAGTAGGAAGTTTATAATTTGAAAGGTATGCACTTCAATTGAGGAAAAAGTACATGTGGGGAGAACTTTTTGCAGCATAATTTCTTACAGAGTTTAAATATATTAAGATGACACAGAGAAATTAATGAAAGGCTTAGGCTGGAAAGTTTTCACTGTGATATTTATTCCAAAGACAACCTTTTTCTCCCAGACCAAGAGCTTCCTACAGTAATTTCTACACTGTCTCTAGCTCTCACTGAAGAAGAAAAGGAAAGCCACACAAATCACTATTTGTTTGATATGAGTATTAGGAACATGTTACTGCAGGGCTGTACACATTCTGATGTATACACACTTGCTTCTGGACCTAATTGCTGTTCTTAATTTTAAGCCATAAATCTCTTAATGCACAGATCAGTAGTAACATTGGACTGCTTTCAGCTGACAAACCATGATATCAGGACTCTACAAAGATGTTGCAGATCTCAGACTCCAGAACAAGGTTCTACCACCTTGTGGCAGAACAGTCTCTGAAAATATCTCCGGGAAAGAAAATTCCCTACCCCAACAACTTGGCTTTTCTCTAGTGTTGATCTCTGGTATTGATCTAGGATTTGATGAAGAAGAAAGAAAGAAAGAAAGAAAGAAGAAAAGGAAGAAAAAAGTAAAAAGATACTAAGAGATTTGATGGTTGATATTTATACATGAAGACATATCAACCTTTCAGAGCAAAAAAAGAAAGATTCAAGCAAGTCATAACAGCATCCTGCAGTGATGCTGGGTTGCTGTGCAAGGAGCAGGATGAGTAGTGAAAATGTATCATGCTCTGTGATTTCAACATGCAGGAACACATTTGGCCACAACTACATGAGATACCAGGGGGTGAGTGCAAGCACTTATGAGAAGCAGCTGCAGAATTAGCTGTAGCCTGGTGCTCTAACCCTGTCTCTGGAATTACTTCTGCTTGATCTGTGTTATTGTCTAAACAAGCAAGGAACAATGAAAAAATACTTTCATTCCCAAGTTGCTCATAAGGAGAAAATGAAGTAAATATTAGGTATTATGTCAAGTAACTGATATTTAGACATTGATGACACATTTATGAAAGCCCTAAACACTTGATCATGTCAAATATATTTTAATTTGGAGACCAAGTAATAGTCACTAATTTCCATTTCCATTTCAATATTTGACTTGGACAGAATAGCTAAAATGTATAAAAAATAAGAACACTTCTGTTTTTCAGAAACAGCTATTTGGAAGACTATTGTAGAGACAGATAATATATGGGTATAAAGTTTGCTGTTACATGCTTTCACTTTGAACTGAAGCGAGTTACAGATATCCACATTCTAAAAAGAATATCTAATTTTGTTCCCTCATATAAAATTGAGGTACTCCAACCAGACGAGTAACATTTTGACTATTCTGGCCTTAACTTCTTGCTCAAAGTGCAATATTAATAGCACCTTATTCATTCAAGTATAATAAATCAGACAAACAAAACAACTTGGCTCATAGATCTCAACAAAAACCAAATGATTCTCAACATTTCTCTCCCATTAGTTAGTGCCATATTCACTGAGTGGAAAAGAATAAAACTTCTTAGGAGGCATTCTCTGCTGCCAGCCCTTCTGGGTGGATTTCAGTAGCGACCTGCTGGTACAAGTCTGCTCATTCTTGTACACTTACAAACTCACTCCCCAGATGTGCACCATTGATATTAATCCTCTATAACAAGGTGATTTTCAGCAAAAAAAACTTTGGGAAAACAGAATTGATTAGGTTTTGCAAGTGGAATAAAAGGAAAAACAGAACCACGAAAGAAACTTTTTAGTTTGGCATCCTACATGGTCCAGCATCATCTGAAGTCCTAGTGACATCCTACAATTAAGTTTAAAAAGTGACTTCCGTATAATTTCTGATAGTTTTGTTATCTCTTAGTCAAGCAACCAAGATACTAGAGTCCAAAGCAAATAATTCTAACAAAATTTGTCTGTGGAAGCCAAAGCTCTCAGCATTATTTCAAGTCAAAGCACCAAAGGCCAGAGCAATGCAAAGTAAAGGGAAAAAAACGTGGCTCTAGGGAGTGAAGAAGAGCAGCAGCAGGACCCGCTGACATTTTTGAAGATAATGCTAGTCACAAATACATAAGAGGGACTGTCATTGTCAACACTATCATATTTCTTTGTACTTACTTTGCTGGAAAATGCAAGAAAAATTTTTATTACCTGATCTCTTCTAGAGAAATTCCAGGTTTGAGGCAGAAATTGCTGGCAGAAAATCCATGTTTTTTACAGAGAAGTTCAATAAAGATGTCTTCTTCTGACCTTACTGGTTGCTCTTGACCTTAAAATGTGTGCCCATAAAAAAGATTTTTCTGGAACACACACAATAGTATTACTATATAATTTTGATATCAGTAATCCATCACTTTGGTATACGAGTATGTCTCACTCTCTTAAGTCAGAGAGGCATCCAGAGATACAGCCTACTACCTTTGTCCTTTTCAAATATTTTACATCATAATTAACTGGACCAATATATTGAAAAAAAAAATCTATCTAAATAGACTTAGAGTTTATTAACTGTATGTCCTGAGGAGCTCTAGTATGCATACAATTCTGTATGAGCAACCCCTGACAGTTCTTTGTTAAGTTGCTCCTTAAAATGCATTGAAGTAATCAGTGTTGTTTTTTAAAAAATTAGGTTTTCAATTGCTTGAAGGGTAATGCACCATAGTCTTCTGACACCCTGCTTTCATAATAGGTATTGCTCACTTCCATAAAAACTGTACTATTTGAGATCATGCTACTGCTTTTAGCTTTATCTTGGCTTTACAGTATAAATGTGCTGCCTCACATTGTCTTAGAAGGGAGGGTGTTCAATCATGTTCTGATTAATATGATCTTGGCTGTACTCCCTCAAACCTGTATTTTGGGAGGGCTAGGTATTTATTTTTTTCATTTTTCCAGACAATATTGCTACCTTATAAAAGCTGATAGTGCTTTTTAGATCTTAGGTCTGCTATATTTTCAGCTCAAGTATCTGCTTTTTTATAACCAAAGGGGAAAAAAACCCCACATTTCTGCCATTTAGTTCATAGATTTAGTTTAGTTTAGTTTATAATTTTACCAAAAGATCCCTGTCACAGTCACAAACCTCCAGGAACCCTTACTGGAGTTTTATAGTCTTTTCAGTAAAAGTTTTGCATGCTTTATCACTAAAATAAAACCAGGGTACCTTTCATTTTGGTTCTTCATATGCTGCCTTGATCTATATGTTGTCTTCAAAAGGTATTTTTGGCTTTTTTTTAATTGTCATTTTAATGAAAGAAGCATATTAAAAGATACATCCATCTCAGTTATTTTAAATCTCTTATTTCTCCATTGTGCAAAGAAAAATATTGACATCTCATAAATTTTCTCCAAATGAAGTGAGGTGTAAATCAAAGATGGGACAATTAGATACTCAGTCACATCCAGAACATCAGATGGCCCATTGGACTTAGAGAGGAACAACCTTGTCTACAAAAAATGACAGGGAAAAACAGTGATAACTTTAGAATGACATTTGGATGCTTTTGACTCTGAAGTCCCAGAACCTGGGTCAAATGAAGACAGTTTGAAGCACAAGTCTGTAAAAGTGCCAAATCAGACCCCCGGAAATGGAGTAAATCACCTTATTAGCTTCACTGCTGCACCCCAGGAGTGGTATGCAACTTGCTCCAAGACTAAGATAAAAATGAGCTGAACATGGGTTAATTGCTTTTAAGGCCAGGATAAACTACTTTTATAGTCTAACATAGCCTCTTACACAGAAAAGGCTTGGAATTTGCCTCATGCAAAACAGCAAGTTGCAGTGAATTAAAGCACACCTTTTAGAAAGATTATATAAAACAAATACGGATAATTTCCTGCAGCAATGTATAATGCAGTACAACAGTAAATTACACTTACTGTTTCAAGGTAACCCAACCTTTGGAATTTATTTCCAGTTTGATGTTGACTGATTTTAGCTCACAGCCCATGAGATGACTAGTCAGTGGCCTTCGATGTCTCTCAATTTGCTCAATTCTAAATAAGTTCCAGTGGCTATTAACAACCCTGCAGAGAAAATCCCTCTACCAAGCCTCCTTCCCCCACCCCCTTCAAATTAAACACGGCAGTGTTTAAACTAGGAATATTACACAGTAAATACGTAAACCAGAACTAATAGAATATTTTATCCAAACAAAACAGATCATCTGAACTTTTATTAAAGCTGCAACATCTAAGGACTAGATGACCAAGAAGGGCACCTCTGGTCGCCGCAAAGAGAGACACATATTATTGGATGTCCCGAGGAGGTGAAGCTCTGGTTTGACATCTCCAAGAACACAGTGCCACCTATCTTTGCGTTTGGGTTAGCTCATGGCAGGCAGCGGGAGAGGATGGAGAGAGGGGGAGGTATTATTTGCACCCAATTCTGCACCATCCTTTGCTTCCTTGCTTGGTTTCCAGCGGACTAGGTGGAGGCTTCCTCCACTGCAAATCCCCAGATTGCAGATGTATTTCCTCTAAGACACTGACTTCTGTCATCCACTCATTGCCATTTACATGGTTCACTTCAGGCTGGTTACACCTTACTTCACTTAAGACATTGTAAGCTGACACTCTTATCATTAGTGCTTTTGCAGATTTTACTGACAGAAGCTTAAATTCATTATTACGTTATCTGTGCACCACAGAGCTTGAACTGCTGAGGAGAAAGAAATAGTTAAAACATATATAAGCATCCTGATAACTTCAAAAGAGGTACCTGCCCCGAGTCCTCCATCTAGGAAAGAAAGGGTAGGCTAGCAGGAAGCAGTCTTTCCTAATTTTGTCTCCCTGGAAGCCTCGGGACAAGATGCCCCAGGGATAAACCACAGATGTACTCCAGATGTAAATAACAGTCCAACTAACTTTTTCATGAAGAGCTGTTTCTAGTCCTATGACCAAACTGTACACATACACCTCTCAGAGACAGTCATAAGATTGGTAATAATTTGTGTGCACTGAGCAGGAGAACAAGAGGGAAGGGATAAGGTATTTAGATTCAGGCATAAATCCATGCTTGAGGAACATCTCTGCAAGGGGTCAGCGGCAGAGTTTTGAAATTCAAGATCTTAATCTCCATGAAGTATCAAAGGCATGACATTTTAAATATAAAGGAAAAGAGGATATATACAAGATAGCTTACTTCTGTCAAACTGGTAAGCAAAGAATGGGCCCTATTTTCCAGATATTTCTGAACATTTGCCATAATTTACACTTTGTGGTTTTACTTTCATAGATGTGGGAAAGAGGAATCTGTTGAAGCACTTCTTTCTACTTTGTATTATTTAAGATTTGGTGAGCAATAATGAAGAGGGCTCAGTTAAATCAGTGTTCCATTAACTTGCATATGAAGAGACATTGTTTGCCAGTGATAGACAAAAGTATTTTAAAATGCCTTGTTTTAAAGTAGTGATGTTTAGAATAGTTCTCTAAACACACATTTTACTGGGGAGCGCTAGAAGAGACTTGTTTTGCTTTTTTTATTGACCGTGGAAAGGGTAGGATAACATAGATAACAAAATTTCAATAGCAACAAGTGCAGGTGGAAACAGGAAATTTGGGAGAAAAAAAATTCTATTGCTTTGGAGTCACTTTTCCCCACATTAACATACAAACTTTCTGTATATTTTGGCACTAAAACTACAAAAATACTTTTGTTTTGTTTTTGGAAACAGCAGGAGGATTTGTATTTTTAAAACATATCTGTTGGAAAACCTCCTCTGTGAAAAAAAAAACAAATGCTACTCCTGTTATTACCAGTAAGTCAGCAGTTGGAATGACATAAAAAGTTTAAACTATAACATGTTTGGACTGAATATAAAATCTGCCACCTTTAGTCTGACTACAAAGCACTATGCTAGAACATCACTCCTTGGTACACGACTGACTTAAACCATATGCTCATAGTGCTGAAGAGCAAACTGACAAATCTAACCCCTTTTCTTCCATGCAAAAAGACTATGCAATTGCTTAGGAAATCCATCTGAACCAAAACCTAAAATGTATGTCTGATAACCTCACTACAGACTGGTGTCCAATACCTGTCTATTAACACCAATTACTGAGACAAAAAGCCCTCTAAGTTAGAAGAAACCACCTGAGATTCCTCTCAGTTCTCATAACAAGAATGCAGTTTTTTAGAGAAACAAAAACAGTGATGGGAGGTGAGATGAAGAATCCACAGGTAACAGGGAAATGTGCTTTTGCACAGTGCAGAAATCAGGAGAGGGAATAGACGCAGAGAGGAAACTGAACTGCAGTAGCAAGAGCACTGCAGAAGGCTTCCTCACAGGGCACCTCTTCCTAGAAAAGGAAAGGAAGACAAACTGCGAAAGTACCTTGAACACTCTGCATCCACTAAAGTATTGGCTTTCAGGGTATAAGCAACCTGAACAGAACAAGGTACGTAGTAAGGAAAAGGTAGGCATCAATCACCACTGATGGCCATGTAGCTAATTTAAGCAGACCTATATTCAGTCAAATCCTGATTATCTCCTCTTTCAGTAAACAAAAATGTAACAGCATAAAAACTGCTTAACAGAGAAGCCAGAGCTAGTACTGGATAAAGAAATTTGTGAGAAAACTATATAGTACTGTTTATTTTATTAGGTCACTTTTCTTTTTACAAATTAACAATATTACTACTTTCTACTTAAAATGTCATTTGTTTCTTAAAGATGTCACAGAATCAGACAACAGCTGAAATTCAGAGGAACCTCTGGAGGTCATCATCCAATCCTTCTGCTCAAGCAAAGTGACCTAGAGCAGGCTGCCCAGTACTATGTTTAGACATTTTCTGAGTATCTCCAAAGATGGAGTCAGTACACAAAATGAACAGGTCTATCTCACCTAAATCAGTCATGAAGTTAGGTACACAGTCTGAGCTGGTTGATTTTGCTTCCTCTATAGTCAGTCAAAGTAAATCATTGAGAGGAGATGATTAAACACTCATTTTAGGATAGTGTGATTAATGTGAGAAAAATCTAGTCTGCAGCACAATTCCATATCTTATATTTATATTTCTTCCAGAGTAATGATTAGTTTTATTTTCGTAAGTATTAGTAGTATTTTTCATGTGATATTTTATGTAATACACTTTTAAGTAGTAAATAAAGTTTAAGCTTGACAGGAAAGTAAAAAAAAAAAAAATAGATAATTCTTTGGTTTTTTCCCAGAAATTTCTGAAGTTCTGGGAGTTTTTATGTTTTCAAGACTCTAGATGTTAAGACTCAGGTCTTTATAGTTAGCTAAATAAAACCGGGCCAGGCAGCAAGTTGCACTGCTGGTAGTTCAAAATAATAGTGCTCTCCTGAACATTTAAGTGCTACAGGTCTTCCAGTGCTGAAGAGCTCAGTATCTAATTATCTTTAAAAGCCAGAGTTTAACTACCTAAAAAAAGTCCAAAGAATCTCTCCTTCAAGAGATCACTACGCATTTCAGTGATACTGAGGAAATGTACAATTTAATTAATATTCAGAGCTGATCACTTGATGTTACGTCTGTTTTTTATCCCTAGAATATATATTAAGCCTAAGATTCCCTTAAACAGAAACAGATCTCTTTTTGGCAAATATTACCCTCACATTTCTCCTTTACTGAATGTGGGAGGCCGAGATTTTTAAGTATTTTGTGCTTCCCTCCCTCTAAAAATTGAGGCTTACTTTATTTTGCCATGTTTTTCCCACAACTCATTCATATTAAGCAGATTTTTTTTCTCCCCGAGGTCTAAATAAATCCTTCTAGAAACTCAAATAGACATTATTGTATCTCAAACTATTCTTCTGTATTTCTGTGAAAAGGACGCCCTCCAGATTATCCACTAAGTACTTCTTCATTACTTGCTTTTTATTAGTGCTGCATGTAAGATAGGTTTTTCTAGCAATCACAAATTTCCAGGGCATCATCACTAAGATTCTTCAAGGGGCAGTTTACCATTTAGAAAACAACTAATAGATAAAAAAGCTGTTAGTCTCCAGACCATAGTGACATAGCTCAGAACAGAACATCACTATTTGAAGCTAAAACCAAGACAAATCAGTAAAACACTGCACAACAAGTAAAATAAATCATTCTCAACAGAGGGTAAAAAGTACTGAAGCAGAACCTGAGCACCTGAAGAAAAGATTAATTCTGCTGTAGTTGAAAGATATGTCTGGTTTGTCACATGCAGCTCTAGTGCTCTGTAAGACAAAAAAAGCCCAAAAGAAGGAGCAAAATTTGATGCAGAAAAGATCTGTATCCTTCATTGTAAATAGTAGTAGGAATAACAATTTCTTTATTAAGCAATAAGCTGACAAATATGAGAGAAAAAGCTCTCTAGATACAGCCAAATAAATAACTGAGAAAGGGAAGAAAACAGAAAAATGTCCCGATACAGACAAGAAAAGAAACCAGTGAAGAAGTGGGCTAAGCAGTCAGTGCACCCAATACATTTTAGCAGGAGTGAAGAATTTTCAGTGATGAGGGCAGTCTTAAGAGACTAAGTAGACATAAATGACTGTTTTGTGCCATCAGTTTGGTTTACACTGTCAGATGACAGACATTGTTAAATGCAAATCTCTCTAAATCCAAGATTAACAAACACTCTTTGTAGGCATGTGTTTCAAGCCTTTACCTGCACTAAGGTTTATTTCTACCATTCATAACAAAAACAGGGGCTGTCACACAGAGCAAGAGATGGCCACCAAGATAGACCTTCAGCTGCAAACAAGGAGCTACAAGTATATAGGTACAGGAAGACACATAAAGACATATGATAAAGCCTTCAAACATCTAAAGGAACTTCAACAATCACTAAAGTAAAGGACATGGGTTACTGTAACATCAGAAGAAAAATACGATGAGAAATAATAAAGTAAATTAGTAAGGGATATTAACTAGCTTTCTGTATTGATAATTGAAGCCAGTTTACTACACTTTAGAAGTGCAACCACAGATTACTCTAAACACTTTAGCTTTACTCAGACCTAAGGAAAGACTTTAACTCAAGAAGCTGAAACCCATCTGAAGGCAACATCCATCCCTAAAAGGCCAAAATATTATACAAATGTTGTGTCCTCAAAACATTTTCTTTTTGGAAGGAAGCAGCAGAAAGGAGTGGGCATGTAAAGGTGCCCACTCCATGTAAGGTGATGGGCAGGCAGCATGTTTGCTTTCTATCTGTTTCCACACATACAACCATTTTACATCTTGCCACTCATAGGATCAGCCTAATCACTGTGCTCAAACTACAAAGGAAGTACATTAAAAAATAGAGAAAAATACACAAAATAACTGTTTTGCATTTGCTCACCAGCATTTTTGGGGTAGATCTTAGGGATAATGGAATGGACCAGGCAGCAGCACAGAGCCAGAGTAGGGGCAAGTGGGCCCTGCACAGTACAGCAGCATATCACAGGCCTTTCACACCCTGTGAAGACCTAAAACTGGTGGGACAAAGCAAACCTGGAAAAACACTGTATTTAAGTGTAGCTGGTAATCTATGCAATACTCCTGGACAATCAAACTACTGATCTCAAATCATCAGGATGCCAGAAGTGGAACTGAGGCAGGTGTAGAAAAAGAGCTATATATGAGACGTTTTATTAAGGTAGTAGGAAAGGATGCAGCTCCTCACCAGCTCCCTGCTACACATTTTTCCTTCTGAATACAAGCGAGTTACCAGTAGTTGAGTGTAGTAGACTAGAAAGGCAAAGGATGGCCAGAGTCTGAAGCTACAAGTAACACCTGTACTTGTAGAAAAAGAGACGGCCTCCACTGTGCAGGCAAGGACATAGGCAAAACTAGTCATCCCTAGGAAAACACTGCACTCTAAAGAAAAAGGGTCTCACTTCCCAGTGAAGAGCAGTATCACCTTACTTTGACAATTCTCACCAACCAAAACCAGTAAAACCTTTACAGAGGCACTGTGAGGAAAGGTCCTTCCACTTCTGTTTTCAGGTCATGGACAGAAGCTGGAGGGATTTTAGTGAATACCCTCTGACTTTTTAGTCACCCTTTTTTTGTTATCACTGTTTCCCTGCTTTTTTATTTAATCCTAGCTAGTGCATGTCATTTTATTCTATCCCAGATTTTTTTCCTGGATACATGACAAGAATGTATGGGAAAATAGGTTACTCCACAAATATTAAGATCTGCACTTTTGAGAGATTCCACAAAGCACAAAATCTAGTCCAAAAATATGTGGTTCATATAAACTCCAAACCCATTTATAGAATTTAATATCAGTATCTCCCTTTTTTATGGAAATATTTCTGAGATCCCAGATCTTGCTTCAGGTTTCTTCAATAAGTAAGTTCAAGAGATGACAGCAGAATAAATTTGCCATGCTTTTAATAATTCTTCAACATCCTTATCTTCACAAATAAGAATTTTATAAATATTACCAAATTACTTTGTTACAACAGAATAAGCACAACTGTAGCAAACCTTATTTATAAAGAACAACTTCATAAACAAAGACAAATTTTTGTTTTTTATACTGTCTGGATAAAATAAAAATAGGTGAGTTGAAGAATATAAAAGGAAAAGAAAGAGCATTGAAATGCTGCTCTGAAAGATCACTAATGAGCAAACCCTCCCAAATTCCTCTTCTTTGACTTCACCACAATCATGAAATTAATTCCTGTGGAATGTAAACAGGTTTGTCTTCTCTTCAGCTACCAACAAAATTAAGTCACCCTTCACCTGACCTTCGTAAAAAAATGGAATCACAGAGATACACATTCTCTTGGACTCCCACAGCTTATAAAGCTTCTCATTCTTTCTGTGGTACATCTCATGGTAAAACAGAAATTCACTATTTGTTAAAAAACCAGCATGGCAGTTCCTTGATTAACTTTTGTTACTTATCTAGCTCCATCAATTTAATAAACTGCACATTACAACTTTTCAGTGTATTACAACAAGAAAATATTGCTTAAACTCTATTCACAGCTCTGAGACTAATTCATGATGCTAACAGCGGTTACATAGAAATACATAATTTTATTACTCTTCACAAAAAGAAATCCCACAATTGCCCTTCATATGAGGAGTCTGAATGTGAGAAATCTGATACCCAAAACCACTTCAGATTAGATACTCTAACAAAACTTCATGGGAGTGTTTGTGACTTTGGGCTTCAGCAAACAAACTTTACATTACATGGAATGAAAACATAACCGCAATGAGCTCAAGATAACTATTTATTATATGGTATGTAGAGAGATGTCAGTAAAGCAGCTAAAAACTCCCCAATTTATTTGGTACCAAACACCTATCAGTTTAAAAGAGTTCTGCATGCAAAGCCTGAGGAATTTCTACAGAAAGGAGGGCCAAGGAGGGCCAGGAGGCTCCTTCCCCTACATTCTGATTTGAGCAGCAAGGGAGAGTCTCCACCGTCATTATATTATGATATCCATACCACAGATCATATACATTATGATCAGCTTGGGATTCAGTTGTACTAATATGCTTTTGGGTTAGTTGTCCACTCTCCCTGTGCTGTTGAGAGAAACAAGTACTTCTAAAGCGTACTTCCTCTCCTACTAATAAAGTTGATGAAATCACTCCCTAGAATCGTTTTTCTCTACTGATCATAAGAGGCTGAGGTTAAATCAGATGCCCATGACACCTGAAAATAGATTACATGACTTTCGCCCTTGCCATTTTAACCTATTCCTTTGAGATCCCAGATATCTGCCTGTACTGCTGAAAAAACCCTGCATTTCCTTCACAGACCTATTTTCATTCAAGTAGCTATTTTTTTTAAAAAAAAAAAAGTAATTTTCTGTTCTCCATTTTCATTACATTAAGCAGCTCTATGTTTTCTATTTTTTCTTCAGCTTTTCTGTCTAGCCAGAAAATTATGCCACAGACAGCGAAGACTACCGAGACCTATCGACTAGGTCGAGATATATACTTAGCTGAGCTGATAATGTTTTTCTTCAAGTTTCAACCCAACTTTTCTACTTGAACTTGACATAAACTGTCTCTGTGGTCATGCTTACATCAGCTGAAGCCAGTACAAACAAGGAAGGGTATAGCACAAAATACCAAAACCTCTTTAAAGCAGGGAAGTTTACTGACTCTGATTCAAGCCTTATTTATATCAGATCTTTATAAGGAATGCTACCTCATACACAGTGTATGCAAAGCAACAACTACAACCACCAAAAAAACCCTGCTAAAAAGAAAGGAAGAAAGGAAGGAAGGAAGGGAGGGAGGAAGAAAGAAAGGAAAGAAAGGAAAGAAAGAAAGAAAGAAAGAAAGAAAGAAAGAAAGAAAGAAAGAAAGAAAGAAAGAAAGAAAGAAAGAAAGAAAGAAAGAAAGAAAGAAAGAAAGAAAAAGGAAAGACAAAAGAAAGAAAGAAAAAGAAAGAAACAAGGAAAGAAAAGCTAGAAAATAATTAAACTGCCTCAGACAGATGTGTTGGTAGCAGACAGACTTACCATGCTATATGAAATACACTTGTATACATATGGCCCAGTACACTGTATAGTATATTAACCTTATTCTACTATATTATCCAGTGTAGAGGGAATGAGTGTGACTGGTGAAAGAATAGATTATGTTTATTATACTTGTATTTAAATAAAACTGTATTAGGTTAATCCTAAAAAGAATTAAAACTCAAAATAACATCTATTTTTATATGTTCTGCTTACATATTGTAATGACAAATATTACAAGTATACAGGATAGAAAACTTCTTCCTGTAGTGATCCACTGAAGAGTTTGACTACTCAGG
Source organism: Corapipo altera (assembly GCF_003945725.1). Classification (NCBI taxonomy): domain Eukaryota; kingdom Metazoa; phylum Chordata; class Aves; order Passeriformes; family Pipridae; genus Corapipo; species Corapipo altera. The sequence continues at coordinate 8,153,631 of NW_020884890.1, forward strand.
TATTCACTAAAAAAACTGCCTGCAACTTTTGGCAGCCTCCCGGATCTAGAAGAGACTAGTGCCACAAATAGAGGTTTTCTACCATAAACAGCTCTGAAGACTCTCCACTCCCTGCTGGCACCATTACTAACAGGAAATTTAATACAGGTCAGAAACAAGATTTTTTTTTCGTGAACTTTAACTAAAAACATGTCTAAACAAGACTTACAGATAAGTGAAATTTGAATTTTTATCAAAATTCTTGAGAGAAACTTAGAAACCAGATTTGCTTTAATTTATAAAGGTGAATCAGTGAGAGCTATATGCCTATAGAAATGTGGTCAGCATTGCAGCCATTTCTAACAAGATAAGACTTTAGGTTACAGGCACTGCCTGCAGAATCGAAGCACTGGAGAACTAGTTTCTCATGGATATTTTCTCTCATTACGAAGCTATCATCACAAATAGTAAACTGAATAGGCTTTGTTCAAATATGTCCCAGGGGCTTCAGTACTTGTGGTAAAGATACACTGAGGCCGCAAATTTTGGATCTGAGACTGGATTTCAAGCACAGTAAAGTTCATGAATTATGGGTTCCAGGAGTTAGTCCCATTCTAAACACAGGGAACATTTGAAAAATTCCTAACTGGAAATGAGTGTTAAACATCATCAGAGTTTGGAGTTATTTATCTCCAGGGTTTTAACTGAAACTCATCTGTAGCTGTAAATCAAGACTGGATACAAATGGTGGAAATGCAGAAGAAACCTTACATTGTATGAGTGCAATTGTACTCACAATGCCTTTGTCATCTCTCCCCATTTTTAATATCATTAAATTTCCCAGAGATCATTTTAAGTGTGTACATACTGATAGTCTGAGGTAATAGGCTAGCAATTACTGGCATGCTGTTACAAAAACTATATTCAAATATATCTTATGTCCTGGCCTTACAATGATAGCATTAAAAGTTGTATGAGATGTTTTTATTCCTACTTGAAAACAAAAATATTTATTGTGGTGCAGTATTATCAACTCCCACTTTATGTGTGTGGGTTATCAGCAGTCTTTCATGTATCCTCAATGATTACATAATGACATCTAGTGGTACAGGGCTTCAGTGCTTTTGAAAACTTAAATTTACATTAAACTTTGTCATGCAAGATGTCTAATTGTGCCACTTGCAACCAAAAACATCACAATTATTACTTTTAATTTAAAATTCATTGGTCCTCTAAACTTAGTGATTTCAAAGCTTACTTAGTGATTTCAAAGCTTATTACTATCCATTTAGATTTCAAAGTGTATTATAACACATTTATAAAAGGCATAATAGCTAACCAGTTATTCAGTCTTAAGACAAATATATACCACCCATTCTCATGACTGATGCAAATACATTTCAGCTATTAGTGAAGGAAAACACAAGGTACATAGTAAAAAAAAAGAAAAAACCCCCACACAACCAAACCAGTAATGTAATTATGTATTTATAACTCTTCATATTTAAAACATATGCTCCACCTATGGAGGTCACACCTGAGAGTCAGTGCAGAATGGGCCATGTGGTACATTGTTCCCTGTTCTATGCTCTGTAAAACAAGATGAACTACAAGGGCTCTTATTCTATTGGATCATTTATACAACTCCTTTGGAAATAAAACCTTTCCTACCAACGTTTAAATGTTTCCATTTTAGCAGCCTCATTAACATGATAATGGGTTTCCGGTTTCACCATCCCTGCCTACACCCGTATTAGTAATTAATACCGTGGCCACATGGCTCTCCTTTACCTTTTGCCAGAGTGCCTACTGGGAATAGACCCTGGCCTGCCTGTCACAAACTAAAATTGTCACAGGTTAGGCTCTGACAATTTAAAGGTTTGGTGATGTATCAGTGTTCAGGCTCATAGTTTGGACCAGTTTAATTTAGCAGTAAAAGATGTACCCTCTGTTTTTTCACAGCTGTTCTTTCAGTTACAACCATAAAGCTGAGTCTCTATTGGAGAGGTTTGCACTCAGCAAGAACACAAACTTCTGATGTTCTGGGCAGTCATTTTAGAAATTGCCTGCTGGAGTAATAAATGGTATTTTAGAGTATTCAGACTGGAATGTAAAGAAATAGTTTATGAATAATCCAGCAGCTTTACACCAACTTTCTCAGGCCTACAGCAGGGTTAACCACAGGCTCACTGGACAGAAAAGTTCTCATTTCAGCAACTTGACTCAGAATTAAAATTCAGGCATCTGGAGCACTGCATGTGCATTTCCTATTCTCTCTCCAAGGTAAAATGCTTACAAGGGGACATTTGCCTGTAGCTCATGTATACTAATATAGTCCTGAATACATGAGCTACAACCATTCCTTATCACCCCTTCTTAAGAATTTATCAACTCTTTTCGTCTTAGATCATGATATAAAAGTAGGTGGATAAAATGAACTGTACTCAGAACTAAGCTTTTGTTTTAAGACAGCATATGTCTGATCATTTTCACTGCAAAACTGAGTAACATGAAAAATATGATACTCTTTTCAGTTTGCTACTGACTTTTTTGTGAACATTATAGAATCATAGAACGGCTTAGGTTGGAAGAGACCTTGAAGATCATCTAGTTCAAACCCTCCTGCCATAGATAGGGACACCTTCCACTTGAGGGTGCTCACAGCACCATTCAACCTGGCCTTGAACACTGCCAGGGATATGGCATCCACAGCTTCTCTGGGCAACCTGTTACAGTGCCTCACCACCCTCACAGTGAAGAATTTCTTCCTAATATCTAACCTAAATCTACCCTTTAGGGAGAGGGCTTCCCTCACATTCAGTGTAGGAAAACAAAGCACACATTATAGCTTTCAGGATGGGGAACATAAAGAAACATAATTCAAAATATGAAAATAGTTCTTGAGAAAGAAACAAAACAAAACAAAATCAAATCAAATCAAATTCCATTCAGTTGTGTGCCCTCTGTCTTGTTGTAGAAATGTACGATTGTGAAAGTGATAAAAATACTTTCATAAAAATTAGCAGCTAAATTATTTTTTCTAACTGTAATCAACTTACTAAATATCTTACTATCATACATATATGCATATGTCTGAATAAATATATATTGCCAAAAAAATCCAAGTCAAACATAACCTGTAACAACAGTATAAATGTCATCAGGTCTTCTGTCATACTGTTTTTGATATGAGATCAATATTTGAAAAGGTATTAAGCAATAGGTTCCATTTATCCACTGAATTAAGATTCAAAATTAATTTTCCAACATTTTTATTCTAGGAATACTATAAAATAAAACTGAATTAAAAAAGCACTTTCTTACCATCGCCTTTGTCACTGTTTTCCAAAAGTTTCTGGTCATTTTACTTTGTTACTGAATTCAAAATCAAAGGGAAAAGATCAGATACACATCCTGAACGATGTTTTACTGTGCATAGAGAATAAAAAGTCTGTTCACATCCAGAAAGATTTTAAAGGGCACAACTGAAATTTGCAAACACAGTATGCTGAATGTTTGCCATCTGGTCTGTATCTCTGGTTAGATTCTAGAAAATGTCTTAAAGAGTACTTTGATTCTGTTCAAGTGTGGGATGTACTGTCCACAACAACATTATGCATGTTTTTCCCTTGCATAATGTCCTGGATACAATGAATAAGGTCAGTACACACCAGACTTACCAGTAGGAGTAATGGCAGGATGGAATAAATATTTGGCATAATAAATACATTTCTGTTTCTCTCATTTAACTATTACCATGGGGCCCTTAAAAATACAAGAGGTATACATAACAATTATAGACACCTAAATAAGGCTGTTCTGATGTAGAAACTGGCAAAGGCATTGACATCATGCTCTTTTAAAAACAGAACACAAATTTTAACAACAAGGCTTTTTAAAGCCTTCCATTTGATCTTAAAACAATCATCACTCTGTACTTCATCCCACATACATACGACCTGCAGACTGGGAACAGATACCTAAGCCATTTGCTCATTTGTGACAAATCTGGACATTTGAAGATGCATATTTGAGTATATATGAAGACATATAATCCCATTTAAATAATTTGTGTTTGAATTGTCATCAGAATTTAATTTGTTAGATATTTTAGCCAAATGCCACTACTTTTGATAGAGTTTTTTATCACTATACAAATACATATTTATATATAAACACATTATTTATATATATATAGAGAGAGAGAGAGAGTATGTGAAACTACTAGCTAGATTCTATTTCCTATACTTTCTTACACCTTAAACATCTGACCTGACATTTTACACACGTGATCTCAGTTTCAGATTCAGGTTATTTTTATTTGGTTTGAGACATTTTACTTCAGAAAAAAAGATCTTGCCATCTTCCAGTAAAGATTAATTACAACTCTGTTAAAAATAAGGTTGTTGGGTTGTTTTATCTTGCCTTACATAGGAGACCTGATACTTCAGAAGATGGGTTGCTTTTATAGTGTAAAGCCACTATTTGTTATCCAATTATAACCTTCTGAATTATCTCATTTTGCACATACTTAAGAAGCTTAAAATTGTGCCTGCATGTTAGATTTTTGCACATAGAAGATTCTGTCTGTATAGACTAGCCTACATGCTGAGGTCTAGAAAACAAAGTATTTTGGTGACATTCATCCCTGAAATTCGGTTAGATGTGTTTTCATATAATCATCTCTCATTTATTTTCATCGGGTGACACTGGTAACATTTCTGCTCCCCATGGTTAGAAGTGGAAGACAATTTTAACTTTATACTTTTAGCAGCTTATTCATTTACTTATTTATTATTTACATACTTATTTTCCTAATCATAGGTATTAAAATGAGCCACACTTCAGTACATAAATATGTTCTAAAAATGCTTGCTCAAAGTACTACAGTGCATGTTCAGTCTAAAACTTCTCAGCACAAGAAAAAGTCTATTGCTACAAAAGAATTTTAACAGAAATACCTTTTTTATTCTCTTTACAGCATGCAGTAAATTCAATGGAATTAATACTGGTCTTCTCTGGTACATAAAGCAAAATTTTTTGTTTATTTTTTAGGTAAAAATTCAAGGAATTCTTTTACAGTTATTTGAGTTAGACACTAGCTTGTGTTAAGTGTTTAAGGTCTTGAGCACAGGGTTATCTTGAAAAATCCATAAGCTGCAGCATTGTTCCTCTTTCAGTAGTATGTAAACATAGTGAGGTCTAATCATAACAGAAACAATTTTGAATGCTGTTACCTTGAATTCAGTAACAAGCATAGAAGAGACAATAAAGTTTTGAGTTTTTGAGAAAGGGGTTTATTTATGGAACTAAATTTCCACTGGTTTAATTTACCTTCATAAATATTATTAACATATGATTACCAGAAAGTGTGAGTTAGAAGTTTTGGAAAAAAAACTTTAATAAATCAAACTTTTCTCATTTGTATTTATAAGTCATAAAAGTTACAAAAGTGGCAATAGCTAATGATTTGTACTGTTTGACTGAATACTACATGAATAGTAAGTAGAATGGAAAATGCATGACAATATATTGTTTTATTTCATCTCTTGCATTACAAAGTTACAAATACAATCCCCTAGAACAAGGATTCATTCTGAGACTGAAATACCTAAATAAACCACTCATCATTCAATATTGATCAGAAAACCAAACTGTAGACAACAAGGTACCTTAAGAATTCTCAAATGATCAGTCTGAACATTCTCTTGTAGTTTGCTGGATGCTACTGCTGACTGCTGGGAAAAAAATACAGACTTCAACAGCACAGCACGAATCTGCCCCCTTGTGACAGACTCAGAGAAATTGCTAGATTAATAAAATACTGGAGTCTTCACACTAAAAAATTTAATTAGGAATTCAGTAAGTGAAACTCAGATCAAAGTTGAGCCAGCTATCTCAAAGCTTCTTGATGCTTTTGTGAAAATACGGCATGACTAAATACAGCCAGCTAAAAGTCCATCATAATGCATCCACTAAACACCAGGCATAGAAGAGGTTTGTTATCAAACAGTGCTATACCTCCTGATGTCTTAAACCAATTTGGCTACTTTTATCCCAGTATTGTGGTTCCTTGTTTCACAGAGTTCAGGGATATGACAGAGTATTTTATAAGATTTGTAAATTCTTCTGAAGAGTGAAATGTTCATACACACTTTCATAGTTAGTTTAGCCTATTTTTAAGATTAAGACTGTCGAGATGGGGTTTTCTTTGTTGTATGTTAATGGCACAATCTGGACAAGATTAGCTTCATAAAAAAGAAATATATTCAGCTGCAATTCATCTGACTACATAGTTCTAAAAGTGTGATTTGAAAAGGTGAGAAAGTCATTTTTCAAGGACACTTGTTCTTTTATTAGTGCTCATAGTTTAGAAATCCAAGACTGCCTAACTGTTGACATATTCAGGAGCTGTTCTTCAACTCACTAATTAGAACAGTCCCTCAAAAACTTGAGAAGAGCCATTCTTCAGTTTCAACTTTACAAGGGAATGAAAAATCAAAAGAACATAATCCTTTAATTTACTTCGAAAGTGTCTTGTGGAAGGACAGTGTTCCACTTTACGTTGAAGCACAGACAAGTAGTCTCTTGCTTGCTTAAAATTTTGCATTTATATTCTTCAAATGCATAGGTCAGCACTATAAAACATTGCCATAACAACATACTTTCATGAGTTGAAAAATTTTCTTTTCAGAGAAGACAGAAGAGAGAAGTTCTAACTAAAATTGATTAAAGGTGCTGCTTCCACAAGTGAAATGACGTATGTGTGAGGCAGGATAATAAAGAATTTAGTCTAAATTGTCACTTGAAATTCCTGAGATTAACACATAATTTTTGTAAAGACCATCTCACTGGAGAATTTCAGTCTTACCACAGCTCAATGACTGTACATCATATCCTTTGTGCTCTAATCGTAATTCCTCTGATTGCAAGCTTAAAAATAGCTCTCGCTAGTTACTTGTTGCTCACACTAGTGTAACACCAAATTTTGGCTCTTCCTATCTAGAAAACTGAACACTCTTTTCTTTAGAGTTGTGTACTCATTCAGATCACACAAAAGAAAGAATATATAGCTTTATAAATTCACCTATTCAAACACATCATTAGACCTTTTCTACTTTACTTACATGCAGTAGTCTACCCTTTTACAGTCATAATCCTAATCAGATGAGCAGCAGACTGCAGATGGCAGGGCTCTGCAGCTCCGTCTATGTGGTTATTTTAGACAGGCCCCCTCTGCCTAGGTTCTGTGCTGATCAAGAGATGCATGAGTACAGAAAACGTCACACCATGCCAGAGCTAACAGGGCTGCTAAGTGGCACAGTTAATGGGCCAGGGTCAGGCCCCAAGAGCGCACACTCTTGTCTGGCTCAGAACACTTGCAGTGTGAGAATGCATCAGCTTTCAGCACTGGCACAGAATGACCATCTAATTGTAGCATGACACATAGGCTTCTGAACATAAATCAGGGTCCAAAAGCCTTAGAGGACAACTTGCTGTTGCATTGAGAGCATGGAAATTTGGCAGAAAATAAACTCCCTTGCTTTCCAGCTAGTCCTGAGAGATCAGAGGTGCTTGGGTACGGCTAGGCTTAATTTGTGATTATAACCAAGACTGCTGGTGATAGATTCACTAGATCTACAGAATATAAGTGTATAGCACTATGTACAAGTGTTCATGGGTGTACTCCAACACAGTTGGATGTGCAAATTTTATCAAAGAGGAATCACTGCTTTGGGGAGGAGAAAGCAGCAAGCCAATTGACTTGTTTGCAAGGTCCCTGGTATAGAGGATTTCAAATGCCAATTTATACTTTTGGATGAGGTGAGGGTGAGACTGTAGTCAAACATCCTGTTACTGCCATCATAAATAGGGAGGGGGGAGGAACATTTACATATAAATGAGGTATATTAAGAGTTACAAAGAGAGAGACTACAAAAGCTGTGGGTCTTGCCCAAGAGAATAACCAGGACAGGTTAGTATCACTCACTCTTCAGTGATTAGGGTCATCCAGCCTCTGCCTGATAACCTATCACCCCCATCAGAAAGCCATCATGCCCACAGTAGTAATCTGTTCACATATGTAATGGCAATAGGCCCGATTCCTACAGCTGCCCAGAAAAATTAGTGAGGAAGGGAATAAAAAATTAAATTGATCATGTGACAATTGCAGAGGGCACAGAAATCTAACATTATCCAGGACCTTCTCCTTTAAGACCAGATACATATGTGTGATTCAGGAACTCAAATAGCCAGCCCTGTATTTTCTGGTAAGTCTCTCAGGATACAATTCATCTCATCAAATAGGGACTCCTACACGACAGAAATCTACATCTGAGCTAGACATCTAGATACCCTTTATAGTCAATGAAAAGGAGATTTGAGGAAGCAATTCATCTCATTCTAAAGTAGATTAAGCTAAATATATCTCAAATGAGTCATACCTTAAAAGTGCCTATTTCTCTCTATTAAACGTAAAAGAATGACAGAGCTCTAGCTCAGATGTAGACTATAGTTCTGCATTCATCTAATGACAAGAAACACAAATCCCACTGTCTGTGCTTATGTTGTTTAAGTGAGGGTAAGTTTATTTTTTTTAGGAGAATTTTAAGGCATTAGAAGCTGTAAATAGTTCAAAGACTGACTTCTCAAGGGACAGGTATCTATAACAGACATTTATTTCTATAATAGCATTAATAAGAGAATTCTTACTTCTAAAGGTAAGTATTTTGAGATTATATATTTGTGACATATTTTGTTCTTAATAATAACTGACTTCATGCAAATATCAGTCAGTATTATCTGTATTATGTAGCTGTGTAGTGGGTTGACCCTGGCCCGATACCAGGTACTCACTGAAGCTGCTCACTCACTCTCCCTCTGCAACTGGACAGAGGACAGAGAAAAAAACAGGTAAGAATTCATGAGAAGAAAAAAGAGCTGGAAGAGGTCAGTGACTTCTTTGACCTTCACGAGCAAAACAAGACTCAAAGTGGGGATAGTACTTATATTTATTACTAACAGGAAAAGAGCCAAAGAGTGAGAAATAAAATAGTCTTAAAACCACCTTCCCCCCACCCCTCCTTCCTTCCGTGTTCTCTCTCCTCCCCCCCAGTGGTGCAGTCCGACGGATTAGTGGGAATGGGGGAGACCTCCAGGCTTTAGGCTGCTAGCCCATTACCTGCGAGGTGAATGCCCTTCCCCCCGCCCCAGCACGTGGCCCTGCGACCCCGCAAGGAGCACACAGACCACCAGGGCGGGACGGACGAAAGAGGAAGTTTATTGTGGGGTAGGGGTTTATAAGGCTTTCAGGAGGGTCAAAAGGGGACCAATCACAAGTTCAGGGTCACATAGAAAAAACCATCAGGTGAAGGGTCAACAGCCAATAGAAAGGGGTTAACAAAGGCCAATGGGAAATATCTCAGGACACCTTCCCAGGACACCTTGTGTGGGAGCACAGGGGATGTTGGGAAGAAGATCAGTGACTCTGCAAAAAGGTAAAAGCCATTTTAAAACCTGTTTAAACCACCTTAAAAACTTCGGTTTCTGTAACATTTGAACTGCTCTCATTTTCTTCACTAGTCCATCTCTGACAGGACTTCTTCCATCCTGCATATGGCAAATCCATTGCCACAGTGCAGGGGGACGGGAATGGGGGTTATGGTCAGTTGTGGTTTCTGCCGCTGCTCAGAGAGAGGAGTCCTTCCCCTGCTCCTGTGGGGTCCCTCCCACAGGAGACAGTCCTTGATGGACCTCTCCAGTGTGAGTCCATCCTTCAGGCAGCAGTTCTTCCCAAACTGCTGTCCCGTGGGTCACTCCTCCATGGGGTGCAGTCCTTCATGAATGAGCTGTAGCAATGTGGGTCCCCAACAGGGGCCACAAGTCCTACCTGGGAAAAACCTGCTCCAGCGTGGGCTTCCCTCTCCATGGGCTGCAGGTCTCCAGCAGGACCCCACTCCAGCGTGGGCCTCCCACGGGGTCACAGCCTCCTTCATGCATCCACTTGCTCCAGCATGGGTTCCTCCATGGGCTGCAGGTGGGTCTCTGCAACCCGATGGTCCTCCATGGGCTGCAGGGGCACAGCTGCTCCACTGTGGTCTTCACCACGGGCCACAGAGGCCACAGCTCCGGTGCCTGGAGCATTCCTCCCCCTCCTTCTGCACGGACCTTGGAGTCTACATTGTTATTCCTGTGTTCTCACTCTGCTCTTCCCTGGTTGGAATTTTCTTCTGCGCGACAATCTCCTTTTCTTAAATATGTGATCACAGAGGCATTACTATCACTCCTAATTGTCTCGGCCTTGGCCAGTGGCAGGAAGTCCATCCTGGAGCCGGCTGGCATTGGCTCCACGAACAGGGGAAGCTTCTAGCAGCTTCTAACAGAAGCCATCCCTGTAGTCCCCCCCCCCCCGTACCCCAAAACCCACCCACAGAAACCCACTACAAGCTGTCTCCTAAAACACAAACTAAGACCAAGTATTAATTTTTTTACTTCATATTTATTTGCCCAAGTAAATTGTCCAGTTCTCCGAAACTAGTCCTGCTGAAGGACTTGAAAGCTTTATTTGGATCTCTGTCCTCTCTCATGTAATTCTCATTCTCAGTATTTTTACCCTTTCACTTTGGGGTCTACTGCTTTCAGTACTTCAGACTCCTTTCTCCCATAACTGAAAGAGTTGTTGTATTCAACCTCTTCTGTCTGAAAGTTGAATAAATTACCAACTTCTTTCAAGATCATTACACTGTTCCAAAACAGTTCTGTGGTATCTTACATGTTGACACTTCCCATGGCATTATGGCTTACAAATGTCCTGCAGATGATACATGTGGAGTCTAAAAACATCAAGAACATCTTCATGACCCAAGAAAGGCAAATGGTGATGATAAGGCTAACTTAATCTCTTTGCAGTTACCCTTTGCTAGGTGGTAGCCTATTCTTACAGGTACATTTAAATTATGGGTAGTTCAACATACTCTTTGGTACAGTTTTTGTTTATGAGTCACTACTGTTTATAAGAAACTGAAATACTGCATTTGTTGTTTACAATGCTAGTATCATATTTACATCGCAATCTAAGTGTTGCAAGACTAATATATTTACTTATAGTAATCCAAGTGCTACGACCAATATACTTACAAATACCCTACACGTTGGAATAATGCTGTGGAAATGTTGGTGATCATGAAGTTCATAACAAATAGCTTGAGCAAAATAACAATGGTTTGACCAGCTGCATAAGAAAAAAAAGGCTTGTGAGTTTTCCAGTTGAAAATAATGCTTATGTTCACTAGATTTGCAAACTGCTCTCTTAGAGTAACATGGCAACCAGTAACACAGTGTCTATATTTAACCACAGCTGTACCCCCAGGTTTCATTAGACAGTTGTGAATACATTTTTACACTTGGCCAAAGATCTTTCCTCCCCTTTTTCCATCGACCAGGCACAGCCAGAGCAGAGATCTATGCCAGAGCCCTTCTTTGAGGGACAGCCCTGCTACTGGCATTTACAGTGAGGGGAGAAGGCAGGGCTGCCTCAGGCTGGGCCCGGGGCGCTGAGGTGGCAGCTGGGGGGCATTGAGTCTGGAGCTGCCTCAGGAAACCCCACCAGAAGGCTCCCCCAACAGGTGACTTTTGTTTATGGGCCAGATGCATCTTGGGGTTTTTTTCGGTATTGTTTGTTTGTTTTTGTTTTGTTTAGTTTGTTTCTTTTTTCCTTCCCACCCATCAGAGGTTTCCCTTCTTCTTCAGACAAGGCAACACACGGAAGATGTTTTCCTGTCCCGTTTCTAAATCCACTTCCTCCAGGCAGTTGCTATGAGCCTGTAAGTAACTATGTATGAATAAATTTAAAAATATAATTGACCTAAAACCCTGTAAGTAAACAACACTTTCGCCTACGGACCCTCAAGGCTACTGGGGTTCTCATCCTGGGATACAGCCAGGCCATGCGTATGGCATTCCTCACATGCCTGCCAAGGTGGATGGTCGGGTGCTGCAGTTATTCCTGTCTTAGAAGAGGAAATAATATGCTGTTGTCTGTGAACTCTGTCATGCAGGTTAACACTATAGGGAATGTTTTGAACTGTTTCAACCAGGATGACAAATTTGTTAGGAGGTCAAATACACCTGTTGCTACTGCATTTACCTACAAGAATTTGCAAGGTTCTACTTTCCTGGGTATAAGAGGATTCAGATAATTTAAGAGTTCCCCCATTCATGGCATCAGAAACCATTTCATCCTGCCCTCTGACATATCATGACTAGGCTTCATGAACGAAGATTTGGGAAGGGCTCTACCCACATTTGTTACAAGCGCGTTGGTGGCTAAAAAGGCCAATACGAGATAGACAAATCCAATTGCAAAAGGCACAGCAGAAGGACTCCTTAGGTGGAATATTCTGCAAGGTACAATTCTTTCTGTGTTGGCTTTTCTCCTCAAGAGTGATCCTGTGTGCGTTCTCAAAAGCATCAGCAGCGTTATAGATGGTGTGTCTCCAGACCTCCCGATTGGAGGCCAGAGTAGACCAGTTATGTTGATCAATATGGCAAAGGCTGAGATGTTGTTTCAGGGAGTCCTTGTATCTTCTCTTCAGGGCTCCTCTCATGCGGCAGCCGGTGGTAAGTTCACCATAAAGCAAGATCTTAGGGAGGCAGTGGTCCTTCATCCTGGAGACGTGTCCTGCCCAGCGCAGCTGTGTTCTCAGCAACATGGCCTCAACACTTGTAACTGCTGCTTGTTCAAGAACAGATGTATCAGTCACATAATCTGACCAGTCGATGTTTAGGATTGCACAAAGGCAGCATTGATGGAAGTGTTCTAAGAGTCGCAGGTGGTGGCAGTAGATGACCAGTGATTCGGATCCATATAAAAGAGTACACAGCACTGTGGCTCTGCAAACACTGATCTTTGTACTTTTCTTCAAATGTTGATTTTGCCAAACTCTTTTATGAAGTTTTCCGAAAGCACCATATTCATCCTGCCCTCTGACATATAAGTCTTTACTTTTAACAGTGGCACACACTTGTACTCTTCAAACTCTCAAGTTTTTTTCCCCATTATGTTTCTGCTTGTTGTTTATGAGTTTTCATCTGCCCTATTTCCTCACTTTGTCTTACCAAACAGTATCTAGATGAAAGCTTCTCATTCTGAGCATCCAGATCTCCAGGATTTCAAGCATTTGCTTTTTGTCTGGGTGAAAAAAAAAATCTTAACTTTCTCTCACTACTACCTTAAGTGAGAGGTAAAAATTACAATTAAACATGCTAGTTTCAACAAAGTTTAATCCAGCATAGCACAATACGATTACTGCCTTGTAACATTTCTGTGAGAAAGAGGATATAACTTGAATAGTTCCTCATTACAGTTCCCTGGGGAGCTATTCAATATTTCAGACTGCTACTCACCTTTATTGGGATACATTGTCTTATTGTTGTGTATATATTATTACAGGAAAGCAGATACTTCAGGGATTTGCCAGTCATCTAAATGTTAAGTGTCAGATTTCTTCAGAGCTAACAGTGGTTGAATGCCAGTGGTATCCACCTGTTTTGCTTCTAACACCACCAGAACATTAACCAGGTCTTCCTTGTCTTTTTTTTATAAAGAAATTGAATATGGAAAAATGTATTTTGCAGCCCAGACAAGGAAATGGATGACATTTCTCTCCTTTGTGTCAGGAGTATTTCTCTCAATGCTATTTGTTTTTCTTCATCGTATTATTCTTGTTTTAAAATCCTCTCCAAATTAACTGACTGCCATCTGGTTTGCTAGAGTTTTGTATCAGTGTCGCATAAAACATTTCCGCTTCCAAACATACATTTCAAGGGTACCATAAATTACCAAAGATCTCAACTTCTTCAACTTGATCCCAATCCAACAAAAACTTAGGGTTTGATTACCTTTGAGCTGCAGCGCCTGACCCAACATCCAGAAGTAGAAATCAAAACTCATGAGTTGAATGCTCAGGTACCTTATTCAATGCCCGTAAAAATACATTTCTGTGTTCTCTGAGACAGTCCTGTATCAAAAATGCCACAGCTGAAAAATGTAAAGAGTGGAATCTGGTTTCTGTTGGTTCAAATACACACACAGAAATGAAGTTAAGTTCTTCTAACAGTTTTTATATATAAACCAAGTATTATTGTCTGCATCACCTTAATATTAGGTCAAATAAGGTATAATTTGTCTTTCTGCAGTCAGTGTAAGCCCAGAATAATCACAGTACTATTTTGTATTTACTCAAAAGAGGCAGCCTGAGTTGTCCTATCTAATGTAGAACTTATCTGTATTGTCAAGAATGTGAAGTCACTGATTTAGACACTGATATCAGTGTAGTCTGGGGAGGCTCCCGGATATAACCCTAAGACACATTAGGTACTCTGAAATACCTGAAAATCTCATTTCTTTTTCTTGGACAGTACAGCTTGGATTTATCGTACTTGAAGAAATAAATTGGGTCAGGAAGAAATCTTGTCTGGTTTCTCCAGGCCTACAGTATGGTTAGCAGAGTAAGACAGGCAGAAGGCAAATCACTTACTCAGGAGCACTGAATCATCCTTTGGAGATGCTCTTCTATTTCCTAAATTGTAGAGAAATTGCAAGGTGTATACATAACTTTGGGCCCTTTTTTTAAGTCCTTATAGTTAAATGGGATGATTTCAGGTACTGAAGTCTGGCCCTTTTGAATTCCCATATGCTTTTATGTGGCTGCCTACTCTGAAATATAATTACTTAAAATTAAAGAGTCTGCTTGTACTATTTTTAAGAATTACCAACAATTTTCCTCCCATAATTATTTAGGGAAACAGATATTTGGGAAACTAAAAACATGCCAAAAATTCATTTGCAGGCAGGATTTATGCTAATGATGATGTAACATCACGGTGAAGTTTATGCAAAAATTTTTTCTAGTATTTATATACGTACACTACCTCTACAAGGCACAATGATATAACTTCCTTTGAAGACATAAAATTTGGTAAGTCCTTATGTACTTAACTCACCTATTAAACTGCTATTCTATTTATGGAATAATACAGCACATTCTCTAGCAATATGTGGTCATGTAAAAAAAGACCCTATCACACAGACACAGGAGGAGACAGAGTCAGGTTGCTATGGGAACCTTAGCTCTAAATGGTCTGGCTTTTGTTGGCTTAAAATCTCAAACATTGTGTTGCATTAATTATGTTTTTGTTGAGGTTCTTTGCACTGAGCATGAAATTTGTTTTGCATGCTGTTTCAGTCTTACATGTATGTATGCAACACTTTTAAAGCAAAATGACATGTTAGCTAATATAAGAAGAGATGAATGTGTTTTATTACCAAACTGAGTTATGGCATTAAAGAAAAGATACTCAAGAAATAGGGGCAAGATTTTCTTTTTATTCATCTAGCTAAATTTCAGCTAACACTATCCTACATTACTGAATATGGATCATAGATCCTAAAAAACTAATATAGCAGAAGCAGGAGTGGGAGAGAGCCATAACAAAAGGCAGGAATGAGGTGGCAATTGTGGAAGAAAAGGGGTGGAGAACTCTCTGCTGGAAGCATGGGAAGGATTTTGGTATGGAGAGTAGGAGGAAAAAAACTAAAAACAGAAACTGAGTCAAAGAGCCAGAGAAAAAGATTTTAGGGAAGACTGAGGAAAGGGAAGAACTTGAGCAATGACAGAAGTTGAAGGATTGTATTTAGTGCAGGAACCACAAAGAGAAGTGAAAAGTGGATAAAGAGATTCGGAAAACAAGGTTGAGTTTGTGTTTTGAGGAGAAGATGGTAGCTGATACGTTGCTATAAAATATACCAATGAGGACAGTAATAGAACTCAAAACACACCCAAATGATGCAAATATTGTTCATCAGATCCTACAAATGTGAATGGATAGCATACATATGGTTCTAAGGCATCTTAAAAACTTTTTCTGTATGAAAGCAACAAAGTTTCATGCTATAAGAAACATTCTACAACACTGAATTTCTTCCCAGGACATTTCAAGTGCCATGATTTTCATGATTTCAGTGATGATTTTCCTCTTGCAAAACTAATTGCAGGTAATGAATAAGACTTAATTTTCTTTTCTTTAAATTATTTTATCTATTCTTAAGAAGATTTTATTTAACTTGCTGAATTTCCCATAGAATTACTACAACCTTTACAATCTTTATTCATCTCTATGGGTGGCACTGAGTCTGGAATTTTTATGACGAAAACTGATACAGAACTTTAGAACTTTTTTGTGCTGAAAACCAATACATTTAGCTTCTATAGTACCAGGCAGAAAACAGGACAGACGTAACAGGTCAGCTCCACTTTAAAATATCCTCATATGGTAACCATAATTTAAATAGTCTGCTAAAATTTCACATTGTTTTAGCAACCATAGACCCTCAGTCAAAGTACATTTATCTTCAAACTGATGGAAACTGTTTAGTTTTCCTGTCTTTATTTTGTTTAAAAATAAGGAAAACAGTGCTTGTGATCTACGTACCCTTTATATAAATATACAGAGTTCGATATATTAAGTAAGCAAATTTAATCACAAGTTAGGGGGTTTTCTTAAAAAGAAATAGAGATTAATGTCTTCATAATATTAAAAGGAACATTATATTTCTTCTGAGTACTAAACACTTTCCTCTGAGTAATATGCTTACATATGTTCACAATATGCTAGCACAGTGATGTGGACCTCATGCTCTTAGAAAAGACAAATAACTACCAAAGAGATTCTCCAGAATGTTTAGCATAAAAAAGACTGTAACAGAAACCCAATCTAATTCACTCCTGTAAAATCTGCAGGCCAGTCACATAGTGGTTATTTTCATAGTAGTTAAGATCTCCTTAGCTTTTGACAAAATCAACAGCAATACTATTGATGTTTTAATCTGAATGAGTGTGTTACTACAGAGGCTCCACCAGTTTCTGACAGGATTCAGAGTGGTAGCAGCTATTCCCTGATCCCAACTATCTCTTTGGTTGTTGGCCTCCTACATTTAACAGCTACATGTGAATACTTGAAGAATAACATGAACTAATGGTACCCATTAGGAATAATGACCAATGACAACCAGATTAATCTTGTTTTTATACATGCAGCTAATGATAAGGATTATATATGCCTGGGACGAATAAAAGGTAGATACATAATGACTGACATTGTCATTTATCAAAGAGCATAAAGACTTGGAGAATCTGTAAAACTAAAACCAATGCTTGTGATAGGCCACTTTACAAACTGGTACAGCTCATTAACAAAGACCACAGAACTCACAAATCACTGTGGGTTAGAATACCTCCTCCCACTAAGTTATTCTTATACAGTATAACTTTGGGCACATGAGGTAACTCTAATCTCTTTAACCTCCTCTGTCTCAAGGTTCATTTTGCTTACACCAATCAAGGTTCTCTACAGACTCCATCATGGTCAAGGCTCTGTTCAATCAGTATTTCTTACCTCTTATTTCATATGGATTATACAGGAGCTGGTTTAGTTATTTGTATAATTCTGGAGAAAACTTTATCTCGCCTTGAGCCCTCCAAGCACACATTCTACCATTTGACAATCACTGCATGTATAACAGTATTTCACGTGGATTGGTGCTGTTAGCACACACCTTCATTAAAGGATGAACGTGGACGTGGCATTCAGTGCCATGGTCCAGTTGACATGGTGGTATTCCATCATAGGGTGGACTCAATGATTTCAAGAGGTCTTTTCCAACCTAATTGATTCTGTGATTCTGTCCAAAATAGCAGTGGACATTCACATCCTTCTAACAGAGGGAAATAATGTCTCAGAATGCCATTCTCTTCTTCAGGAAAAGAGGAAAAAGACTGAGAAGATCAAAGCACTTTGGACTTCTACACAGATGGGAAGGTTAGCTTATACACCTCTGGAACCTGTATTCCAGTCTCCTGAGAATCTCTAGAAAGCTCTGATGTCACCCTACAGTTCTGTTTATCTTCATTGGAATAGCTGGCATGCAGGACCAATAGGGAGGGAATGCAGGTGATACTGACTCTAGTAAAACATTAGCCACTGTCATGTATGGCTTCTTAAAGCTGAACCAGAAAATAGACTGGAAAAATGCACTCCCAGTGTGTTTCCCTGACAGTCTGAGAGAAGAACTTGATCCTACACAGGTTTATTCCAGCTATAATTCTATTATTTTCACTGCCAGACCACAAAGCTCCAAGTACCTAAAAAGTGGTTAGGTTAAGGACAGGATTAGAATTAAAAGAAATTACCTAAACCATATCAAGATGATGTGCAGTGAAGACAAGCAGAAAATCACTTTAAATGGAGAAATCAAATTAACTAATACAAATTGAGATATAGCTGACTAGGGAACAACACTACAAAAAAGGACTGATAATTTATATTAGATTACAGATTGACCATGATCTGTGATTTCGTCAAAAAATATTCTAGGATATATTGAGGGGAACTGCAGTATGTCAGAAGCAAAAGACAGTCATTCCAGTCATTCAGCTTTGGAGAGACCTACATTAGTATTGCATCCTGTTTTGAATGCCCCACCTTTAAATACAGACAAGTTAGACTCCAGAGAGATTAAACACAGTAAATGAAGGAAGACTGAAGAAACTGTAGAAGATAAAAGATTGAGATAAACAACAGCAATCTCCCACTATAGCAAGGTTACTCAAAAGAGCACAGTGAACTCTGAGGTAGAAGAAATCTATTTCTAGAAAAGATTGTTGAGGTTAATATGGACATCCTGTCATCCCTCCCCCCACATCTTTCTAATATTCTAGCTGTGGAGACTGAAACTGAGACTTTTAACGGCATATGCCAGTGATGTTTTAAGTCTTTAAAACTCTATGCAGAGTGACAAACGAAGTTTTCCCTTTACATCTTTCAAATCATGTACTGTGAAGATTCTATTATTTCCAGTATGGTCATTGCTACATTAACTGTCTGCACTTCACAGGTGAGGCAGAGCACACCACTATACTTAACCACTACAATACACTGACAGGAGCACACCCATCTTCATAGTCCACATCTCAGATCTGTTTTGTAGAGGTTTCAGAAGTTCTGATTAGAAGGGGAACTTGTAAGGAACAAACTCAGTGTCTTAGTCAGCAGCATGAGCAGTAGGGGAGTAGGTCACGCAAAATGAGTACAGGGACGATGTCCTGATTTTTTTCTCTCTGCTTTCATTACGATTGATACAACCTCACGAGTCATGTTCACAGGTACACAAACCTGACCTTTTTCTTTGCTTTGGAATGTATTTTTGCTTGTATGTGTACAGGTTAATACCTGCTGTTTCATGAACTCCTGGTGTAGTTTACTTTTAGAAACATGATTCAGAAGTTTCCCACTTGAAACACATAACAGCATTTGTTAAAAAATCACCTTAAAATTGCTCTGAAAAGCAATTCTGAAAAGTATTCTTGAAGCTTTAGACAAACTGGCATCTAATGAAACAGACAGGTAGAGAAAAGGTGATCCTCCTCTAAGAGGCATGAGCCTGCTGTAACAATTTCAATTAGATATTTTCTGTTTATTACAAGCATTTGTTTAAATTAGCCATCTCTACTAACATAAAGTTCTTAAGGCTAATGGTTATTGACAAAGGACCTCCAAGGATTTGAGCTACAAAAGAGTTTCCATTTCTGATGGGTGAGACCATTATAAAGACCATCTGCAAGTTCTGTTAGGTGGCAATTAAGAACCCATATTTCTTTCCATGTGTGATCATGAGAGTGACTTCTGTATAACTACATACAAAAGAAGTTTCGGTATCTATTAAATGTGTTTAAACATACTTTGGAAGTTGACATAAGACATATTTCCCATTGATTTGAAAAGCAAGAGATTAGAGGCAGGATTTGCCCCTGTGTATAAACGCACAGTATGTTTTGTATGCTGGATGGTTTTGGATGCCTGACATGCCTTAAGTAACAGTCTGAATTCTTGTTATGTTTTAATTTTTATTGCAGTAAAAATTTCTATTATTTTATTTTTCTGATTACATAGTCTTTGATTTTAACATTTTGTGCTGTAGATGGACTTATTATATTCTTTTTGTTAGTAGGTGAAAGACTACTGTGGTTATGGTATATTGTTGACAAATAAAACATTTTCTATATTTCCTCCTTTAAATCAGTTAGAACTTCTGCTCTTATCAAAAAAATGATGAGTTACACTAAAAGACAAAGAAAAAAATTACACTGTTGCCTAATCTTAAATCTTGGAACACAATCAATAAATGTATTTCATCAGTCTGTATGCAAAAATATATTTCCCTTAGAGAACCACCATAAGAACACTGAAGACAAGTAAAAGTTTATTTCAGATTAACAACAGAGTTGCTTCAGGAAACTTAAAAAAATATTTAAAAATGAGTCAAAATATGCTGAAATACCTTCTATATAAACATTTTGAATATACACTGAAAGTATATTCTACGCATCTCAGATCTGATGTGTTCTCTTGAGCCTTTTACATGTTCCCCTTCTAACACTTACACAACTATCAACAGTTTTGTTTTGCGTTAAAGATCAATATTTGCCTCAGATATTTAATGTACATTTACCGAATATACATTACTAAGAAATAATCAAAATATATAAGGTTATCCCAAATTTTTCAGGTGGAATATTTCATATTCTATCTTATATACACATATATACATTCCCTTTCTTCTATAGTACGATTCCATGTATACATTTGAAATTATTCTTATTTAGCAAGTTTTACTTATTTCCACAATCACAACTTTTCCTCCATTTAGGTAAGGTAACTGATGTAATGCTTCTGGACTGTGCAACAAATTCTGCAGGTTTTTTCTTCTAGGAAAAACAGCCTTACAAATGTAGCCCAACCTTGCAAAAAGAAATTTTTACTTCCAAAAGTAGTATCTAATGCTGTGTTGTGGCAAACAATGCTGGCATATCCCTCAATCATTCCTTTAAAACCTACAAATCTCACTTTGATGCTTAATGAGTCATTATGGTTTTTAGCCCAACACAGTTGTTTAATTTCACTGTCCATCACAAGAATTTGCAGATTTAAAGCAAAACTGTTTCTCTTTGAATGGGTCTAATGCAGTAATGATCAAATGCAACAGATAAACAACACCCAACACAATGAATAATGGGATTTTGAATTTCAAAATGTTTATAATAGTAGCAGAAAACCTAATAGGTATTTGTTTATTAATAGCACAAGTTGTGTTTTGAGGTACGCTGACCAGATTTAAAAAACAGGTCTCCTTCAAGGAAGGAATTCAGAAAACATTTTAGACAAAGTTCCAATAATCTTTAGCAGTCCTTAGTCATTTAGTACCTACTTGACAAGCCATCTTTGATAGCAAAATATAACAGAAAACTTTTCCACATCCTGACATATCATTAGAAGTCCTAGCACATAGATGAATGGCACTCTTCCCTTTGGGAACATTCCTGAAGAGTTAACTATTGTATGTCAGCTATCCTGGAATAATATGTAGTAGGACACTCCTAAAATTAAAACACTAGCTTTAATAGAAAGAAAAAGACATTGCAGGACAACAAACAAAACTGATTTTGCTTTAAAAATACAGAGGGGGAAAAAAAACCCAGGCATCAGGCCATGAGAACACCAAGAAAATGGTTATTTTTTTAAAAACCAAGAACACAAAAGGTGCATCATCAATACATTCAAGGAACTTAAAACTAAGAACAACAGTGGAAAACAGGTGAAAATTATTCAGTCCATAAGCATGAATTTCTGAAAGGTAGAACTGCCAAAAATCATTTATTTATAGTCTATAGAATGGGTTCATGGGTTGTAAATAACCAAAAAAAAAAAAAATTTCAAGGTGCCTATAAATTCCCTTAAACATCTATATGTATTTATGTACCAGTAAAGAAAATTAGGTAATGTACACTACAACAACAGAAGCTGCAAAACTGCAATCCCAATTCAATTTTATTACTTATGTAAGGAACTACTGTTTTGGGGAGCAGCCACCTCCATTTGTTGGTTAACCTTAAAAAAACATAGAGGAAACAAGAAGTCACCGGAAAGAATCAGAAATACAAAGAAAAAAACCACATATTTTTCAGTAGTTGCAGTACTGAATCATTTAAGCCACATTCATTAGTAACAATGTTTTCATTGTGGGAAGAGAGGTAAAAAATGGATTTCTAAGATGAAACTAAAATTCTTCATCATTGCCTAATAAAGTAATCAGCTTCCCACTCTACACAGTGCTGAGAGAAGAGAGCTGTGCACGTGCAAGTGTTTGTAAATGCAGGACCTCGGACTGTTGCCTCCAGTTGTCAACAACCCACAGTGGGACATGTCAACTTCTGGAGGCTGCTAAAGGCCAGGAAGCAATCATAGAATGGTCTGGGTTGGAAGGGGACCTCTGAGCCCCCTGCCATGGGCAGGGACACCATCCACTAGGCCAAGTTGTTCAGTACCCCAGCCAACCTGTCTTCGAACACCTCCAAGGACAGGGTAACGATCTGATGCATTTCATCCCTGGGCTCTTATTCTGTGAATACAATTAAATTTTTGCTTCGAAACGGGAAGAAAGCTCAGTAAATTCTGTATTACTTCCCCCAGAAGGAAGGGGAATACTAGTTTTCTCTTTTTCATTGATCACTCAGTCAATTCTCATACACGACGAAAATCCCCTGGTTCCAAGCAAAGTTAAGAGGATGCTGAAAAGATTTTGCAAGACTTGAGTGCTCTCAGTATTTCATTCCCCCCACAAATATTTCTCCCTTGGAAAAACAAGCCACTCTAAGGCAGAGAATAAGATTACTATTAAAAACTTAATGAAAAATAAATGAATAAGAGTTTTGACTAAGTATTATACTTTTGCATCCTTAAAGAGCTTCAAAATAAAACAAAAAGAGCAGTAGAATAAGATGTAATTTTGGGGTAGCTCTTTTACATAAAAATGTTATGTTATCAATCAAAAAGCCTAAAATCAAGCACGAATCTAGAATATTGATAACTTGTCCTTTCTGTTTTTAAAGGTATTTTAATCTATGCTGTGCCTCAGTTGATTAAAAATAAGATTCTGAAGCTGTATCTGATGCTTTAATCAACAAAAGCCCACTACTGTCTATCAAACATTTATTCAAATAATTCATCATCATAACTCATAATCCTCAGTTTTTTAAAAGCTGTGTAGAATTGGGTAGACTTAAATCAGTCTGGTCTCAACTATCAATAAGAATTTGTTTTTGTGGATTACTGCTGTAACCTCCACAGCAAACCTTCTGTCTAGACAACGCTTTTCTGAGATACAATAGATTATTTCTTGAAAATTAGATTCTAAAATTCCTTTATTCTCATTTCGGGTTTTGGTTTTTTTTTTTTTTAATATTAGGTTTCTATTGAGTATATGGTTTTCTAGTCTCTGTATAAATAGCTTGCACCAATTTTTCCTGATTGTTTCCTGTTAATCCCATTACTAATGAAACAATATTTTGTGATCTTTCAGAAAAAGGCTTTTTTTCTAAGGAGATTTTGAAGATTGAGATTTGTAGGTTTGCCAGCACTGTTCCAGCTTTTGGGATTCTTTCTAATTGCTTGTTAGTTCTGGTGGTGTGACGTAGCACTTGGGGAGCAGTCTGACATCTCCTGTCATCTTCTAGGCCAGCTCTGCACTCTTCTCTGCTTCTTTTTGCCTCTTGATTGTGTAAAAACTGAGCACTCTCACACTGGCTTATGCATATGGTTGATGTCAACACAGAAAACTCAGGAACAAAAATAACCAATTTAGAAGGAAAACAACAACTTTCCTCTCTCTAGTTTTTAATTTTCATATGCACTAGGTACTTCTACTTACCCAATTTAAGACTTTAGTCTACAAACCCTTCAGTTCAAGCATTTTTGAAAGCTCACTTGTCAGGGATGAGTCGTGTTAGGAACTAGGTGCTTTAAATTAGATATAAACATTTCCCAATTCTATAGTCACTAGAATCCCAGATGAAAGAACCTGCCCCAGAAAGGAGCATCTGGTTTTCCACAGCTCTAGACTCCCATAATTTACCTCGGAGTTTTTAAAGTAGGCATGGTTTTGCTACTTAGGCTTCATGGGACAGCTTTTTAAAATGTAAAACCTTACATGCTAAAAAAGGATTTTTACAAATCAAATGTACATGGGGCCATGACTTGCAATTTCACTTTAGCACATTTTGCAAAATCCAAGTTTTGGATTTCAATATGCCTTGATCAGGCCTCAGAAGATTTTATGATTGAGAGGAGTCTTTGAAGCTTGGCAAGACCTTTTGCCGGAGCGGGAGTGAGGTGAGAGGCCAGCGGGCCCCAGCGCTGCGCAATGGACTCCTGCACTCCTCAAACTCCATTCATTTTATCCGATCCACCTCCTCGCCTCCCAAAAGCTGCTGCCTCCAGGCTGATCGAGGAGGGAGCGGGAGAGCCCGAGGTACTACCGGCTGCAGCGCTGCTGCGGCCATTTTATCGTCCGGGGGCCGGGAAAGCCGGCAGCTCCCGGGCCGGGAGAGCCGCGGGTCCGGGCAGGGAAGTGCCGTTCATGGAAGAGAGGGGCGGCAGCGCTGCGCGCACCGTCCCCTCGCCCTCCCCGCGTTCTCGGAGGCGCCTGCGGCGGAGTCCCGGCCAGGCCCATCGGGCCCGGCTGGAGCCGCTCGGGGGGTGCCGGCGGCGGGCGCTGAGGGAGGAGCGGGCGCGCTACCGCCGCCGCCGCTTCCTCCTGCGCGG
Organism: Corapipo altera; assembly: GCF_003945725.1. Lineage (NCBI taxonomy): Eukaryota > Metazoa > Chordata > Aves > Passeriformes > Pipridae > Corapipo > Corapipo altera. Next base: position 8,178,324 of record NW_020884890.1, read on the forward strand.
GGGCCGGAAGGCAGCGCGGCCCGGGGAGCGGGAGAGGGCCGGGCCTCGGCGGCAGTGCCGCCGCTGCGGGTCAGCCAGCCTTCCGCAGTGGGGGCGGGCAGGCCGGGGGAAGGGCCGGGCCCCGCCGCTGCGCTGGGCGATGGAGTGAGGGAGCGCGGCGCGGCAGCGGGAAGATGGCCGGTGGCGGCGGCGGCGGCTGCAGAGACAGCTCCTTTCTGGAAGGTGCGTGCAGGGCTGTGACGGGGGGAATGTGGCCCGCGGGCTGCGCTTCCCTTCTGGCGACCAGTAAAGGGGCATGGCACAGACTGGGGAATGGGGGAGGCGGGCGTGTGTGTCTATACGGAGGGGGGTAATGGGTCCCCTCTGGGGGCGACGACAATGAGAGGTGGCTTCGTGGTGGGGGAAGGGTGGGTGCCGTGGTTAGGTCTGGTGTAAAGAGACCTGCTTTTGAGGGAGGGCTTAGTGAGGGCGATTTGGTTCTTCTCTTTTTTTCTTTCTTTCTTTCTTTTACTGTTCCGAGGCGTTGGGAGTGCAGCGTGTCTTCCCTTTGTAGGGGCAGCGCCGAGAGCAGCCCGGGCTCGGTGCAGCGGGAGGACTCGGTCGTGGCTCGGAGGGCGGTGGGCTCGGGGGGTGCCGGGCAGGGGGAGCGCTGGGCGAGGAGGGGAGGCCAGGGCTGCATTTCCCTGATTCCACTCCGCTTCCAGGCCCCGGCCTAGCCCGCACTCTTTCGCCTCACCATAAGATCTGTATTTCTGAAAGGCTTCTTTAAAGGTTTGGGACTGAGGTTACATTTTTGATACGAAGGTGATGATGAACCTTATTATCTGCATTTGAAAGAAACCTTTAGCGTTTGTAAAGCGCTAATTTTTTTTTCTGTTATACGAATAAAATTATTGATGTTATTGTGGATTGTTACTGCTATTTTGAGGATTTTTTGATTACTGTATAGCTTTTAATTATAATGCAAAAAGTCTCTTGAAATTCGAATATTTTTAGCTGTTGAGCTTTTACAGTTTCACTGATACATCCAAAAATCCACTGTTGTAGTCTTGCAAAATCACATCTCCTGATGGCATAGGTCAATAGTCTGCTAAATTCTGCCAAATTATCATGATGATAACAAAGAAAAATGTATGTAAAAGAAATTAACTACTCGTAAGTAGAGTTTTTCAAGTAGAGGGATAAGTTTAGCATTGGAGATTTTGCAATACCTGTATTACACAGAACATACCTCTTGCAGGTTTTCTCTTGCTGCAGGATCTTGGGTTTTGGTTTTTTATTACATGTTCTGGAATAGACGTACTGTGTGAACAAAATACTGCTTGTTGTTTTAAATAATTAATCTGAAGTTCTGATGTTCAGAAACTCTTTCTGGTTAATAACAGCTGTCATGTTCCGTCCCTTATACCTTTAAAGGGTTTGGTGGTGAAATGCAGTCACTCAGTTATGTTTCCTGAACTCTGCACAGAATATAGTGAGGTTTGTGCAGGCAGCTGAAAGTGTCAAGGTGATGATTAGTCACTGTCTAAGTGTACCTTGGCCACCTGTCCAGCTAGCAAGTACTCAAGAAAAGATAGGTTTCATACGCAACTCCCACACTTTTTTTGCTTATGAGTTCTCTTTCCAACAGCAGGACTAACTGGATAACATCCCCATTTGAAGCTTCAGTGTTCCATGATGGGTAAACTGAGTTAATCAACTGGTTTTGTGTTTCCCCATTATTTGAGGGCACGTTCATTTTGACGTGTTCATTTCAGGACTGATGATGTGATAGAAACCCTAAGAGTATGCAAGTGTGCACCCATGTGTGAAGAAAATCTAATGTGGATGGTGGTGACAGAAAATTTCTGAGAGTAGTCCAAGTCCAAATGGGATGATAATACTGGAGCAGATCTAGTAAGAGCTGTTAAAGTTTGTAGTGATTTGAAGCAAAGGGAAAAGAGGGCTTTCAGATGTTGAGAGGTACTTATTAGAAGTGTTTACTTTATAGAAAAAAGTAAAGGCATAGAGCATCTATAAATAGATATATATCTCTAGCTATATATATACACACACAAACACACACATGAGTTTTTTGGCAATATGCAATCTTGAAATGTACGCCAGCATATTGGATCAACCTAATGATGTTAGAACCATCGTTATCCAACAGCTAGACAAGCATGAGAGTGCCAGACTTGTGGAACAAGTATAACGGGGACAAAAACGGGGATAAAAATGTATAGAGTTCGAAATACAGCAGCTTTTATTTCAGGATGATGATTAATACATGAGCTTAGAGTCGTATCTGTAACTAGTCTGAGTGTGTGTACTTCATGGACTCTCTTGAAGTCTGTGTAAGCAACAACCAAAAAGTATTTACTTGATGTTTTTGGAAGTGTTTTCTTAAAGGCTGGCAAAGAGGAGGAGGAGGAGGAGATCTTTGTCCATCCCTGCCTTAAGTGTGTAAAACGGATGAAGAACAGGCCAAATGGATGTTAGATCTATCACCAGTTGAACTCAATCTGATGAAAACTGTGCTGGTTAAATATGTACCTTTATGTGTGTGTGTGTGTATACGTACATGTACATAGACATTTCTAGTGCTGTCATGCTTATGTTGACTACCAGTCAGGCCAGGCGTACATTTAAATTAAATAAATCGCTTTCCAGTATGATAGTTGTTCAGAATTTTGATTTTGATTCCCCATGTCCAGTAAGATACTGCTTTTCATCTCATTTAGTGTAACAGATGTTACTATGAAGAAATATGTCAATCAGTCTACTGTAAAAGTGCTTCCTTTAATATTTTTATTGTTTTATTCTCCAGTGAAAACAAAGTGTTCTTTCTGGAAGGTTGTTCCTTGAATGATTTATCTGTTGCCTTTCTGGTAATGCTGTTCTGAGCACAGTGATTCATACTAGTACATGTTTTTCATCCAGTTCTACGTATCTAATGTGTCATCATTTTTTCTACTGTATTGTATAGCCTGTTTAGCAGAAATGTGAAAAAGACCCCAAGACTATAATATTGAACTCTTTATAAAGCTTTGTTTGTTATTCTGGAACAGTGCCAATAGTTGATATACAGGACATGCATGATTACTCTTCTTGAAGTGTCAGGACTGTTAGAATTTATATGTGTACCTTATTTTTGTTATTTAATGTAGTTTGCAAGTGGAATTAGTAAAACTGTGCTGAATTTACTTTTCTGCAATAATGTTTCAAAGTTAAGAGCCAAATATGCAGAAATTCACACTAACAAAGTAGTCCTGTTACATGGGAATTCTTTCCTGATGTGGAGGAATACAAGTTTAGACCTTTGATATTTCCATCTGCAGCAATTCCTGTGTTTTTTAATTGATAATCACACCTAAAATATAGAGCATGATAGGCAAATCCACTTGGATTTAGAGGAGGCATGTTGAGCACGTGGAGAGTACTGTTGATCATTACCCCTGCAGAAAAATTATGGGAACACTTGCTTTCTGCCTCTTTCACTATTACTGACTTGCAAGGAAATTGTAATTTCACTTCTGCAGCATGAAATTTAAAGTTTCTCTATGCCATAGGTAACAGATAAACTTCAAAGTATTTTCCAAAAGAAAGGAGAAATATATTATTTGTTCCTGTTTTCTTATTTCAGTCTTCTGGTGGTTACAGTAGTGACACCGAAAACCAGTATCGAATTTGCTTTCGGGGATCTCCTTTCTAAGGAATGTTGCCAGTCTCTACCTTCAGAGCTGCCGACAGATTTCAGCAATACCGTGACAGCAACTTCCTCAATTTTCATTCCATTTTTTTGGCTACAGGTTTCTTAATAACAATAGAGAAAACTATGCGGACTACCCAATAGCAGCAGGAGTATAAACTTCACAGTTGTCTGCCAGAGGACTCCAGAAGATTGCTTTGTTCTTCTTTCAGCCCACATGTAAAGAATTGTTTTCACCAAAGAAAGGGTTGTAGACTGGTGTATTTTCTTAGAGGTGGCTGAGATTCTGGAATGGTACAGAAGCACACTGCATTTGTGTATTAGTGTAGAGTCATAGAGTTGCCATTTGAAGTGGTGGTCAGCCTTTCCTCTCCTTTTTTTTTTTTCTGTTTTTAATCATGTTGAAAAATCTCTGGCTGGAGCAATACAAATTAGGAGAGTAGAGTGGAGTTTATATTCAGGTAGAACACTGAAATTTTCTATCTACCACAACTCTTTATTTTTTTCTTAACAGTGCAATTTAATTATTAATTGTAATTATCTTTGAAGTAGTGTCTGGTGCTTTATGACCTAGTGGAGATAACAATGAGCATGAAAATGAGGGAAAGAGATGTTTCGGGTGTCATTGACCTTCTTCTCTATATCTAAACTCCTGCTTTATCCTGTTGACTGTTCTCTGGTTTGCATCGATCCCATCAATGTCCAGACATGTTCTGTTCTTTTTTTCTATTTTTCTTAAGAGTAATCTTCTATCTAAAAGTGGTAAATTTGTGATTCTTCCATGACTTGTTTATGTCTCCCAGTCCTCTGATCCATTCAGAATTTCTTTGCAGCACTGCACATGTGTCTTCTTAGACCTAAAGACTATTCAGTTGTCCTTTCCAGTGGTTTTAAGAATAAGGACCCTTCTTATTGACTTCAATAACAGGTTTTTTTCTATGAATGAAACCCACTTGTTGAGAACTATTTCTCAGAAAAGTTAAATTGAAACTATCTTCTTACTGTTTGTATTTTTGATATATTCTGGACAAACTTGGGTGATAGGTGGTATAAATATTAAGAAAGACAGGGTGCTTCTTAAAGCATGTAGAAAGATACTAAAAAGAAAATTTATCAGTTAGTGCTCTATAACATACATTGTAATATGCTTAGCAATGCATTCTAAAGTAGTAGCCTGTGCTCCAATCCTCTTCCACATCATCACCTTCTTAATTTTGAGACATAGGATTCTAGGAGTCCAGGCTTGTCCTCAGCTTTTTGGAGTGGAAAGCATCCAAAGTGCAATTTTCGAGTTTTCATTAGGAAGCATTTGTTATTTAGTAGTTTTTCATAAGTAACTTCTGCTGTAATAATGTTTCACAAAGTGGGACACAGAAACTTCAGGTATAAGAGTAACTGTTTTGTTTGGGATGCCTCATCCATTATTTTCTGGCACTTTGATTTGATAGTAAAGCACTACTCTTTCCTCAGAAAAAGTACAGATTTTATACTGGTTTTTAGTGGCAAAAGAAGAAATTAAATGAGAATGTTGCTAGAAGAGATCCTTATACTCTTCTTTATGTAAGTATAACTAAAAAACTGATAGTAATAACATAAGTAGTAACATTAATATATGGTTTGATAGCAAACATAAACCAGCAGCTTGCAAATGTGATGCTTGCTAGATACTTTTATGATGAGCCTATTTAGATATTTTAGTGTTTTGCTTCTTGTTTTATGTACCAGAAAAAAAGCAAAATGGATTATTTATCTTGATGGTTTCAACAGCAACTTTGGCTGTTGTACTGTATTGTTTTTGGAAGACTCTGCATGAATTTTGGTGCAACATCAAACTTCATCGCTTCTGTAGAGTTTTAGCTTTGTCTCTTAATTGAGATAACTGAGGAGTTTTGTGTTGTAACAGGTCCTATAATGTGAGACTAATCACTAAACTTGTCACTTTTAAATACTGATTTATAAGACTATGGGATTTTTCTGAGTCACCTCTCATAATTTTGCCTCCTCCCTTCCCACTGATAGGATCACCTGGTTCCGATCCCCCTGCCATAGGCAGAGACACTTTCCACTAGACCAGGCTGCTCAAAGCCCCATCCAACCTGGCTTTGAACACTTTCAGGGTTGGGGCATCCACAGCCTCCCTGGGCAACCTGTTCAGTGTCTCACCACTGTCCTAGTAAAAAATCTGGTCCCTGGCTAGTGCTTTGTTATGAGTAACAAATACAGTAGGGTAACTTTTATTTTCCCAGAACTTAAACCCTTTTTTTACAGAGGAGTAAAGGACTCAGAGGTAAATAGCTAGAAATTTCATGAAACTTGGCAGCTTCTATGAAACAGAAGTCAAAATTAGTGCCCCTGAATAGAAGGTTCCAGTGTTGCCTCAGCAAGGTTCAGTTTGCTGCTAACTGGTGGTAGTACCATACACTGGCTGGGCAGTCAGGGGTCAGGGCAGCTGGAGCACTCAGGAATCAGGGCATTGTATGCCTTCATCTGTGTGTGATGCAGAGAAAGGAGTGGAAGAGTGTGCAGGATAGCTTAAGATACTGCAGGAGACTGAGAAAACAAGATAAATGAAAGTGGAGCTGTTGTGCTGAGGGAGACTGTTGACATACCGGGAACAAATTCTGGTTTTTTTGGGGAAAAAGAGCAAATGTAATTGTTCTTCTTACTTGGTTGTTCTAAAAGGTGCTTGCATTGGGGGTGAGGGGAGCACACTGAGAATTTTTTTTTTCTTTTGGCATGTTTTAGCACCTATTTGTTTCCAATTTGGAGGATTTTTTTAAGGTAGAGGCATTCCTATATAGGTTAAAATCTGTTTTATACTCTGTACTTGCTTACTGACTTAAAATGAGGAAAATTAAAGCATTAGTAAAAATATTACTATTCTTATTCACTTAGTAGAATTAAATCTGTTGGCAGTTTATCTTACACATTTAATTTTTAAACAGCATGTGTTCTTAGCTTCCTCTTACTGTATTCTGCAGCCTAGTATGCCTAATATTTTCAGGTGAAGCTGACCTTAAGCTGTGATGAAGTAAAAATTGGTGTCTTCTTTTGGCCAAGTCATTTGCTTATGAATGTCAGTTCCACAGTGGCTGCAGCTCCATTTTGGAAGCAGAGCTGCCTGTGCTCTCCCCCACCCTTGAGGCTTACCACTTGATTGCCAGAGAAATTGAACTTGCTGTGTACTGTCTTGCCAGACTGGCACTTTGCCAAACCTTTGTTGAATTTTCTCACTGAAGGGTAAACCGTAGAGACAGGACAATGCCTTGAACTGGGAGAGCATACAGACTCTGTGACAAGAGTAGGACATTCCCCCTTTCGTCTCTGCCTGGTGATCTGTTGAGTCAGGTGAAGGTGTGATACATAACTTATACAAAAAATATCTATTCCAAAGTTTAACAGCAGCTTTATTCTGTTCAGGGAAGTGCAATTATTTTAAATAACAGGTTAACTTCTGTGAAGAACAAGTTTATGGTGAAGGCTGGAGACTGGAGGGAATAAATTACCCGACTGTGGTTATTCTTCCCAGGTTGGTCAACAGGTGTTTAAAATGTATTTGTTAATGGACAAGTGCTTAAGGGTTGCATGAGTCAAGGAAACATTTCTGAATGTGTCCCTAGAATTTCTATAAAAGAATGATTTGAGGTGAAAGACTTTTCGATATCTTTCTTTGAATTTTGAGTGATTATAAATAAAGGAAAGTGATGATTCAGAAACTGTGTGAAGCTTTCCTGGGTTTTTGTTTGTTTGTTTTCAAACCATATAAGCTGGAGCTGGAGCAAAGTCTCTCTGTGGTTTTGTTTGTGAGATTTTGGTTGGTTGGTTGTTTTTATTGTAAGACTTGCCACAACAATGTTTTAGGAATGATAAATGCTAATAATATTCTGCTGGTGTGGTAAAACATAGTACTATAATACATGATTAATAATATGTAATCTTAGAAATTTATGTCTGTAAGAAACAGCTGCAAAATATTTGTTATTTTCATGAGCATGTTTTTATCCAGTGCCATGCAATTGTTTCATTTGTACTAAAATTCATTCTACTGATGTATTTTTATTGATGTCTTAGGATATAATGTTGTATTTGTTTGGCATGTCCAATTTTTATGGCTCATTTAGCAAAATATGAATATCCTGCTGATGACAGAATTTAATATGCCAGTCTAACAGAAAGGTTGTTCAAGAGCCCATTAGATGAGAATTTGAACTATGCAGTAGATGTTAAGTTTCATATTTACAATTGCCTTTGTAATTTCTGAGGCTCACTTCCTCCAGAAACATTTACTAGAGTCCATTGTAACTTTATTTCTACCAAGGCTTACTGCTTAAGAAACAATTTAACAATCCTTTACAATTGGGACTAAACTTTTAGAAGTGAACTTCAGCACTGCTCTGGTCCAGGTTATTATGATTACATATAGCTGGCACAGTGGGGCAGTAAACCTTTAATTGAGATTTAATAGTTCTGCTGTAAGGCAAGGATGTTGTACCTGAATCTTTTTACCTGCTTTACCTGATGAATACCACAAAAAATAATCTGTCATTGATAAAGAGGTTGTCATCTAGCAAAGACTGTTAGAAAAGGCTCTGCTCATTAGGTGGAAGACAGACTGTGCCCTGACATAGAAAGAACAGATAGATCAAGGTAAGCAGGTGCTTCATGTTTGGATGGAAGTGGCTGAAACTCGTTTCTGGTTGCAGGATCATCTCTTAAGAAGGTGGATGTTTTGCTTCAGCTGTGTTTTCAGTGCTATTTCTTGAAAAGTGGTTTTATAACTAGGTACAATTAGCAGACTGGCATCTATTATCTATTAAAAATTAGTTGATTCATAGCACTTCTTCATCTTCACTGCTTTTACAAGGAATTACTGAGAAAATGTTGGTTTTTCAAGGGATGTTACTTATTTTTTAGCTTTTTAAAAGAGCTAAAAAATAGGCTGCTTAGTGAGTTTTAGCATACTGTGGCTTAGTTAGCAGTTGTCACTGTTCCTTAAACTCATTAGTTTTGGAGAAGTTTGGTACTTCCATTAGAAAGATTTCAGTGCTTTTGATGCAGTACTGGAGTTGCATTACATACATCATGCTTCACTGCATAATGTAATGATCTCTAATTGCAAAGGAAGTGGAAATGTGTAGTGTACGGTGCGAGCAGGAGACTCTTACCTATATTTGTGTTGCATTTCACTGGTTTGTTTGCTTTTTTTTTTAACAGACATAATGTACTTGATTTTTAACTGTTCGTGAATTTGCAGGGTGACTTTCCAGCTCTTAGCAGGCCCCGTGTGTGGGACCCTGCTGTATGGCTGTGCAAGGAATTGTGCCAGCAATTTAGGACACACTCAGGCCTGCTGCTGTGTGCTACTCAGTTACAGCGCTGCTGCCCCTCCCAGGGGCAGTGTGCTCACAGCTGTGCTTGAGTCAACAGCGGCGCTCCACCGGCTTCATGGCTAGTTGGCTGAAAACTAATCCTCGAGATGGGGGGGAAGTGTTGGTGGATCTGGTCTGGTACTCTTCAGCTGTATCAGAGATCCAGTTCAGCTGACTGCTCTCTCATGTAAGTGGAAGCTTTTCGGTGTCATAAGAATAGGAAGAAACCCTGGGTATTCAGCCTTTACAGAAAGGCAAATGCAAATTTTTTTCTAACCACTTAGAGTTTAACTAACTCTTTCATCGTCCATTCCCTACTCAAATTTTTCTGAAATGTGCCTTTTTCATGTGACCACATTTTTGATGTTTTTTTAATTAAAGTTGGTGAGAGTTTTTTATGTATGCTTTTTGTGCTGTCCATTTCATGTGATTTTTTGAACAATTGATAACATCAAAGAGGTACCTTGCTTTTTTCAGCTCTAATTACATTTTAAAGTTTCTTGTTTTGGAGGAAACACTTCTCATGGAAGTGTTCAAGGCCAACCTGGATGGAGCTGTGAGCAACCTGGTCTTGTGGAAGGTGTCCCTGCCCATGGCAGCAGAGTTGGAACAAGATGATATTTGAGGTCCCTTCCAACACAAACCATTCCTGCATTTACATGTTAAGTTCTTGTAGAGATCATAGAACCTTTGTGGATTTAATTTCTGTATTTTTTTATACAGGGGATAATATCTATCTGACATAATCTTTGAAAGTTTACAGGATAAATCCAGAAGTGCTAAATAGTACAAATTCTTGATATTTTTTCCTAATTCCTTTTGGTATGTAGATACATGCTTTATTTCAACCTGATGTTGCAATTATTGCAGCAAATGTGACACTTTTCAAAGTGTCAGTTGCCTAATTTCAAGATAGTTAGGCTGGGTTATTAATCTTGTTCTGTATGTAACTGCCTTTTAGCACTTTTTAAAAATAGATTGCTGTTTGTTTAGTGCTGCTGTATTCTCGGTTGCACAAGCTTAGGTTTTATATGAAGATGGATCCCATGGTGCATAATGGAATGTGCAAATCAGATGCATAATATAGTGTAAGCTTTCCTGCTGTGTTTTGCTTATCTTCTAAAACTCTTCCAGTATTCAGAATTTGAGATCATATGTGATTAACATCACATACTTATTTGCCACAGACATTGTGTTCTGGAATTCTTGTTCAAGTGTCATCTTCCTTGAAATGGCTTTTTCACATTTTGTGAGTAAATTGACAGTTCAGAAATTGTTCCTAGCCTATACTAACCTTTTATCCTTTAATTTTATCTATAAAACAGGAAGATACTGCTCTTATACTTACCTTTCCTACAGAAACAATGAAACTTCGTTCTTCCTTTCTGAATTTTAGTATGTCTCCAGTCTAGCAATAGTGATCTTATGTAAGTAAAGAATTATTTATATTCATAATAATACGAACAGAGATGAAAAAAATTACTTTTTTGTTTGTTTCTTTTTTCCCCATTTATTGTTGGAACCTGCTTTTGATGTTATTTAAATTATTTTACTTGTGTGGAAAGTTTGAGTGGGTGTCAGACCTAGAGAGGGAAAAGAAGAAGAGTGACCAAGCTGCTTCATTTTGGATGTGTTTGTAATGGTGATGCAGTTGCCTTAGGTGATGCTTTGTACCTGCAAACAGTCACTGGTTTTATTTGTCTGCTGGTGGGAATCACGTGGGTTGGAACATCATGTCCAAACCAAGCCCAGTTAGAGCAGGTTGCTTAGGGATTTGTCCAGCCTCCATTGCTTCCCAGGTGAACCTGGTCCACTCTTGAGCACTCGCATGGTAAATCTAGTTCACCAGATCATCCTTGTTGCCCATCTTGAAGGGCAGTGATGTTTTTCCAGTCTTTGAGAACCTCTCTGGTGCCATGACCTTTTAAAGATAATGTAGAGGGTCCTAACAGTGACACTGGCAAGCTCCCTCAACATCATCAGATATATTCTGTCTGATCCTGTAGACTTTTACATGTACAACTGGCTTAAGTGGTCCTTAATCATACCTTCCTCGACAGTGGGTGATGTTGCATTCTCACAGATTCTGCTGGTAGAGTTGGGGAATCGTGAGGTCAGAAGGACTTAGCAGTGAAATCTGAGGTGACGGAAGAAAGAAAAGGATCAAGTTCTTCAGTTTTTTTCATGTCCTTCGTCACTAGGTTCCTGTCTCCTTGAGAAGAAAGTGCCCCCATTCTCTGTAGCATTCCTTTTGCTACTGGTTTAAGTAAAGAAGACCTCTTGAAGTACTTCTGTATTGTTTTCTGATGCTGTCATAAGGGCAGCATCCTTGGGTGGTACCTGTATATCTCTATTGGGATAATCAGTACGAAAGGTCAAGAAATGCTAATCCATCATGTGGTTATCACCACTACCTTACCAGGAAAACCTTGAAAGGCATCACAAAAAACATGTTTAACATACTTTAAAGTTCTATCCTTTTATCCTCCTCTGTTACTCCTTGTTAATACTTTAAAAATGTTAAACGCAGTTCAGCAAGTGATCAAATTTACACAGTTCTGTGTTCTTCAGTCCTGTCATTCAGTATGATATCCTGCACTGTAAGCAGCCCAGTGTGCATGTCCTGAAAAAAAACCCATTTATGAGAATATGCAAATGATTTCCATCTTTGAAGTGCAGATCTTTCATAAATGCTTTTGCTTTGCGAACGTTTTGTCCAGGAGTGGATGCTCTGTATTTATCATTGGTTTTCTCTTCACATCGCATTCTTAAAAGGGCGTGGGGGTTTTTGTTTGCCATCTGAGAAATTAAATTCCTTCATGTGTGAAAGAATGTCCATACTTAGTATCCATTACACTGGTATCACAGAACTTTACTACTAAACTCTCTGCTTCGTGTAATATTTCACTTGCTATGAGGTTATGATTACTGCCTGTTATTGGAGGTGCTTTTGACATATGTTTTGGCTCTGCAGCTAATTTAGGAAGCAGAAAGTTAAAGCATCTTTTAAACACTAGGTCTCTAAATATATACCTATAAATCTAGGTTAGGCTACAATTCCATGCAAATTTCTTTGTATTACAAATTTCTTAGTACTTAAAACAATCCCATTTCTGGATGGATCTTATCTCTGTTGTGCTGTCACAGCTGTGCTGTGCTAGTGTGGTTGAACAGAGGAGGGAACTGATATGGTTGAAAAAAACTTTTCCCCTCCTCTGCTGCTCAAGGGGTTTTTGCCTGAATTAGTTTCCTTCGCCAGATTTTCTGTCAGTGCTCACATAACACAGGGTGCAGGATAGGAGCAAGAAGCCCCAGCTCTTAGGAAGTGAGAGGGATATGTAAAACTGTTCATGAAGTGCTGCTTCAGAATGTGAAAATGCAACCTCACTGTGGTTACAGAGTTGATGTACTAGAGTTGATGGTATCAAAGCTGAAAGATAAAAAGCTATTTTGCATAGAAGCCTGTCTGGAAGAATAATGAAGCAATGGGGAAAGTAAACCAAAAATATTTCTGTGTCAGGCTTTTATGAGTGCTTCTATCCTCTTAACAATATATCTGATGACTCTAAATGAGCCACAGATTAGAAAGCTTAGAAGCATTCTTTTTAATTTACTTAAATATGAGTCGGGATGAAGGCAATGATTCTGGGTACATTTAAATTAATTTACATTTTCTGCATGAACACTGCAGTATCTGATAAGTTGGTTGCAGTTGTGATGGTCTAAGCATTTGTAAGATGAGGCTTGTATTATTTCTTTACCAGTGTAAGTGGGGGAAAAGAATGTAAACTGCAGATCTTTCTGGAAAAGCACCTGGGTCCTGAATTAAACCTTTGTTTGATTTAGGTTTCGTGTTCAGGATGGTTCTTGGACATGCAGAAATAGATGAGATCTCAGCAGATGAAAGACTTGTAAAAGCTATTGTGTGTAATAGAAACCTTAAAGTCTCTACTGTTATATTCTGGGAGTGGTAAGGAGTAATTCTGGCAATCCAGTGATACATACGGAAAAGTCATTTTACTAGAAAAATTGGTCTTTGTGTGGACAGTAAATGCATCTGACTTTGATGAGTTGACTTTACAGAATCATAGAATGGTTTGGGTTGAAAGAGACCTTAAAGGTCATCTAATTCCAACCCCCCTGCCATGGACAGGGATGCCGTTCACTAGATCAAGTTGCTCAGGACTCTGTCCAGCCTGGCCTTAAACACTTCCAGAAATGGAGCATCCAGAAGTTCTCTGGGCAACCTGTTGTAACTGATGTAACTGATAACAGGTGTTCAAAAAAGCAGTGACCTATGTCAGCTACACCTGTGTAAGTTGTCTGTTTAAATTACAGGTAGTTTCTTGGGCTTGGAATTGCTATCTCCCTTGGTGTAACCACACCAAAGGGAGCTTGTGGGGGAGGAAAAATTGTAGTGAAATCTGCTCCAGCATGCTGCCTTTCTTGGGCAGAGATACTGCAATTGGCTTCTGTTGACCTTAGGGTCAGCTCTGCTGTTCTGAATATTTTCAGCTTCTGGGTGTTATAGTCCGGTTAGCAGCTGCAACAAGGTTCTTTAAATGGATACTACGAAGACGAGATTAAGGCACTAAATTCAAATGTTAAGGCCTCAAACAGAAAATGAAAAAACTTTATTTTTATCAATAAGTAAATGGTAAAAACGAGCGAAGAGGGGAGGAGAAGGGGGAAAAATAAGGAAAGCGATAAGCTACGAAATTAAACTACAAAAGAATTGCCACCACCAGTGAGGGAAGAAACAGGGTGCATACGACTTCAAGCAGTCAGCGGGAGGACCGTCAAACGGGGGCAGGTGGTGAGCAGGGTGGATAGGTAGGTGGGACGGCGGCAGGCAGGTGAGATGGACAAAAGCAGGCGTGGGGGTCAGCAGCCAACACTGGAGCCTGAGTTGAACCCGACCAAGCTGGAGGCGAGCGGGAGAGGTGGAACGGAGTCAGGTGCGATGGAGCGAGGAGTGGGGCCAAGACCAGAGCAGACTGGAACGTTGGAACCTGGTGGACTGGATCTTGAACACGGCGTGTCCTGGGCCCAAACAAAACTGAACTCTGGCTGTCTTGGACCCCCAAAATGAAAGGCCACCAACAAAAAACTCTCTTGGCGACGCTGGGCATGGTCTTAAATACCCCACAGTTGACGCTCATTGGCCGGCTTGCCTCCGGGCAGACTCCTCCACGCTGCCGATTGGTTAGACCATTGGTATCTGGGCAGGCTGGCTCTGCCGAGGTGGGAAAATGTAACTTTTCTCTGCTGTAGACTCTCCAGGGGGGCTGGCAGGTAGTCTAAAAATGTCCTCTTGGGACAATGAAGGCAGCCCTGCCAGGAGATAAAGACAGAGTCTGTCATTTTGTTCACCAAACCGGTCAATGTGAAAACAACAAAGAAAGAGATGAAATTGTCTTTTACACTGGGTATGAAGGCATCTTGCTGATTAAAATGGGCTTGATAGTGTACATAGTGAAAATCGCAACATGGAGGTTCCAAATTTAAATCTTACTATAAAATAGTCAGCAACTTAGCCTATGTAACAGGTTACTTGTTATCCCTGTTAAAAGAAAAAATAATAAATTCCTGTGTAGAATCAGATACCAAGTGACCATTCAGATAAAGTAACTCAGGTGAACGCTCTGGCTAGCATGATGGTATACTTCTAGATTTACATTTTTGTTAGGACCAAGAATGCTAGAGAGTGTGAAAAGTGATCCAGATCTGAGTGAGCAGGACGGAGATATTAAGACTGTTCTTGCATGGACAGCTGCATTGATCAGTAGCAGTGGACAAACTGTCCAATCCAGAAATGCTTAATTAAAAAAAAAAAGACTACAGAAAATACAGAAAATATTAAGAAACTTTTTGAAAAGGAATGAAGAGATGCAGCTGGAGTGTAAAATGTTTGCAGCCAGCTTGGGAGTTATTTAAAGATAGCATCTTGGAGGCTTACAGTATGCATCCTGCTTATTTAAATACATTTCAAAAGGCCCCTCAAATGTTGGCCTGGCTAAACAGCAGAGTAGAGTGTAATATCTGAAATAAAACATCATACTGCTTAAATCTGATCTTTCATCTGAATAATGAAATTAGGGAATAATAACAAAGCTGGTGGATTTAACCTATAATTACAATGAGGTAGGGAAAAATTAATTAGTAACTCCCAACAAGCATAAAAACTATTGTTAAATATTTCTTCAAACTCAGCAGGAAAGTTTCAGGAGTTTCTGGAGGGTCAGTAGACAACCCTGTTGCAAAAGGTGGCTTAGATAAGGTCACAGCTGAAGAATGGAATCGCTCGCACTTGCTTTGACAACACGCTACAGACCTCTTCATGCCACCATCTTCCTTAGTAAGGAATGTGATAGAATATATGACTCAAAACATCGGTGGAAGAAATTACAGTACATGAAGCAAGCTGGTAAATAAGGCAGCAGGATCAAATGGCATTCATCCAAGTGTTGGATAAATAAAGGAGCTAATGGGTGGAGCGTGTTACCTGTGGTTAGCATCATCTTTGTGCTACAGGTAAGGAAGGTAGCTAGTGTGATATCAGCTTTTTTACAAGGCACTGGAAGTGTTTGGGGAACTTTACATCAGTGAGCTTTGTGACCATGCAACCCAAATTCATAGAAATGATAATAAAGACCAGATTTGATTTCATTGTTATGTCTGTAAAGTCCTTTACCAAAGGCTTTGGGAGAGGCTAAGTAGTCTCTGAATAAAATGGAAAGTTTTATAAGAAAAATTTGGCAACAGATGGAAAGGGAGGGCAAAAAAGTTTCATTTTGTTAATAGAAGAAGTTGAATTGAATTACATGAGGATCTATGTTAACATTGGTGCACAGATGTAAGGAAAACGTTATGATAGTAAGGTGGCAAAGTTTTTAGATGTTTAAACTTTACTTGGGTTAGTATAATGGCTGGCTATTTAAAGCAAATGGTAGATGCTCAGTTTTTGAGTTATGTGGGTTGAAATAATACGTGAAATTTAGTGTTGGTAAATGTCAAGTAATCTAAGTGAATGAGAGTAGGAAAGAGGATTTTTGTAGGCAGTGATTGGCTCTGAAGTGGTTCTTAACCAATCATGAGTGAAAGATGGAATTATCCAGTACATAAAGATCAATGCAATTCTCCTTAGCAGTGAAAACAGGTCTAGGAAAGGAAAAAAGAACAAAAGGGAAAGGAAATAACAACTAGGAAAGGAATAAAGAACAAAACAGAAATATCATGTTGCTTCTGTAGAAATCCATGGGATCTTGAGTTTTCCTTGTAGTGTGTGTATCCTCATCTCAAAAGGGGTACAGTAGACTAGAAGAGGTTCTGAAAGAAGCATCAGAGAGTTATTTGAAGGCATGAAACAGCTTTCATCTGAGGAAAAATTAAGCTGACTCACTTTTTCTTTTTCTGCCTGGGAAAAGGATGACCATGAAAGGACACAACAGGGATCTATGAGATCATGAGGGAATAGGGAAGGATTACTTATTAGTGTCTTCCTAAGTGTATGGAGTGAAGGAGTAGAGTAATAAGTAAGAGCAAAAGGTACCAGTTTGAATCAGAACAAACTAAAGGAGATACGTAATCATATAATTAAGCAGAGGTACTCTCTGCTGCAAGATGCTATTGATTCTTTAAAGAAGGTTTGATTAAAAAAGCAAGCAGGGAGAAGAAGAAGGTAGGAATAGCTGTTAAAAACAAAAATATGACCCCTGGCTCAGGAAGCATGCAGTAGATGCAAGTAGATGGAAGCAGAGGTTGAAAATGTAATAAATATTTCTGTGGGCAGTGTTTATACTTTGCCATAGACATCTATTGTTGGTTGTGATTTTCTTATTCTTTTCTGTTGAAGTTGCATTTATTCATTCTAGGTTCATTTCCAACAATGTAAAGAAAAATGTAGTAAGAAAAGACACATTTAAATTGTACCGAAATCAAAGTTTGTCATACAGAATTTGTGTGAGGTTGCTCTTAGTTGCAGTAGTTAGGGCCCAGAGGGAACAATGTCTTGCTGTAATGAGTGCTATCTCCATGCTTTGGACCACCTCACTTAAGAATACCCCATGCCATCGTATTATATGAAAATCTCCATAGTAATCTGAAATTTGATGTAGTATGATTGTTTTCAGAAAGTTCAGGTTTTTACTTAGTTGATGATAACACTGAAATTCAGTGAGCATCGAATGTTAATTCAGGTCAGTGTCAGATGTTGCATTAAAAAAAAAAAGTATATTATGCTGAAATGGTGCTTGGGACTATTCAGAACTGTTGCTTTTATATGGAAAAAATTAATATATATGTTTGGGTATTAGACAATGAAGTAATAAATTTTAGAACCCTTTCTGTGTGTGACATATAGTTCATATCAGAGAAGCTACCCTTAAATTTATGGGTTTCAATAAAACAGTTGAAATAAGTGGAAAACAGTTGTTACAGTACCTCAGGTCATAATTTTTAACAGCTTGCTAACTTAGTGCATTTATAAGATGTTGGCAGATACTCGTATTTATTTAAGTAAACGAATTGCCACTGCACTGATGAACTTATTCATCAGATGATAGTTGAACACTGACATCAATAAAATAAATACTTGGGGAATATACATACATCTGGTTTTCTTTTCTAGTTTGTGTTATTAATAACTCAGCTTGAAATCAAGACTTATCTTAACTTGTTCTCATTTCAGCTTTGGATAGATCACAGTCCAAGAGAGATGGAGGTTTTAAAAGTAATTGGAGCTTTGATCATGCAGAAGAAAGTGAAGGAGATGCAGAGAAAGAGTAAGGATGCTTTTATCTAGGTTATTGGAAGTATAAATGTCTATTTATAATTAAATACTTATTTTTTGTAATTTTTGCATAAGAAACCATATATAGTGTCTTAAAATGCCAGTAATTAAGAAAAATTGTTTCAAATAAGTCTTGCCATATAAAAGTGCATTATAAGGTAAATTAATTGTGAACATGGGGCTTACAACATAGGGCACAAGTGTTGCAGTTGTCTTTGGAGCTTCTGTGTAAGTCTAAGGAACAGATAAGAAATATGTCAACACACAAAATAAGGAAATCAGTAGGTAGGGTGTGTAAGCAGTTTCAGCTTTTCCTTTAGTGATGATGTTACTCAGTACTTCACAGTTACAATTAAAGTACTTCAGTAGCTTTGTGCCTCCATCAGGTTAAACTGAGCTTAAAAGTTGTATATTTTTTTCCCTTGTGCTTATTTCACTGAGTAAAGGCTGGTTTTGTTTCGTTATAATTTATTCCTTTACTTAGTATATTTGGATTTTGTCTAAAATTTAAATCCCATCTATGTAGTTTGAATGCATACTTTGTCCTTATGACTTCTTTTGTTACTGATATGTTTTCTCAATATTATTGTATTTATTTCCAAAATGACTAATGAATTGTTAAAAAACAAGTGTCATGCACGAAGAATGTGTGTCAGATTATTTGTTGTTCTTAGATATTTGGAGATTAGGACCTGCAAGTTTAAAAAGTATGCTGTGGTTCTCTGGTAAGAAAACACTGAATCCTGTGATTAAATACAAAAATATTCATATATGAATTTGTATCTTGTCATATTCTGCCAAATTCTCTGTGTGGAAGGGAGATGGTAGACACACAACCACATAGGCTGCAGCAGCAGGCTATACTGTAATGTTATTAAAACATTAAGAAATGTGAAGTTTTAGTCATTAAAAAATTAGTTCAGGAATTCATTGAACTGTGAGGCATTTAGAGCTCTTGTCAAAGAACTGTATCAGAAGTTAAAACCATTTTTTTGAAAGGTTCACAAATTAAGGGCATTTTAGTTTTATAAAATTAAACTAGCTTTTTTCCTTAGCAACTTTGCATCCATTTCCGGTGCACAGTAATATGTTTTAAGTATAAGGGCAGCACATACCATACAGTTAGACTTTGCCTTCAGAAATAAAAGTTACATTTTTAAGCCTTGCAGCTTTTTTTCTTCTCATAATTTACTACTGTTTTCTGTCCATCCCCAGCTGATGTCGACTTATGAACACAGAATGAGATAGGTATAGAGTAATGATGCTGAAAAAAAGAGAAAAATTATTATGGAACGTATGTTTCATATAATTGTATTTGATTTTAAGATTGTATGTCTGGATGATTTTTCATTCCTTTCAAATATTCTGTACAATAAACAGTTTTCCTGTAGCCAGAATTGAATTTTTATTACCTACTTAGATCAGTAATTTGCTTTTATATCTTTGAATTATGCAGAATCTTATCTGGAAACAGAGATAAAAGAGTAGTTGAAAATTGATTTAAACTGGAGATCGTGCCTTTTTTACTTACCCATCCTCTGATACCATTTGAGGCAGCTTCTCACTCCCTCCGAGCAGCTACCCAGTTTCCGCTGCCCACGTATTTACTTTTGGTAATACCTGGGTTTATTTGTCTTAAAGGCATAGTGGGCTATGAGCATTTTGAAATAATTTATGTATTTTACTTTTCTGATGCATTTTTATTTTATATAAGAAAACACTGACAGAAGGGAATATTTTGAAAACAAACAACAGTAAACTGTCCTTTTTTCTTCTAAATTCCCTTTAGCCTTAGAACATTTCATATAATTGTTCCAGCATAAAGCTTTGTATCCCCCCAATATTTTGAGTATATTGTGCAGTAAGTAGGTATTCTGACAATTACTTAAATATGTCATTCTTATTTGCTGTGGTGTGCTCCTGTTTGCTACAATGTTTGAATCTTGCTGCATGTCTCTGTGGAGAGAGCTGCAAGTCTGAAGTGAGCAGCTGGATGCATCTCATTGTTGAGGCACTGGTATTATAGTGCCTGACCTTATCACAGCTTTTTGCCTTCTTAATGGCAGACACACAACAAGTTTGTTTTGAACTAGCCTAAGAATAACATTCTAGCACTTAAAGGATTGGCTGTATTCTTGTATTACCCCATGAGACCTGTGCTAATGTTGATGGTTAGTACTGGATGTCTACTTGGATTATCTTTCTTCAGTGAATTGAACATAGAGTATGTGACCTCCTACCAAAGCAATTTTTAGAATAGGTAGATTTTTTTTAAAAGAAGGTGTCATTTAAACCATTTAATAATGGTAAGCTTTCGAGTAATCAACACAAAAAGACTAAATAATATTTATACACTGAAGAAGATTTGGAAAAATTATTGATCACTCAACACTATGGAAGTTTAAAATGATGCTACAGTTGATACTTGGCATGGAACTAGCGTTATGGAAATTCAGAATGATAATTGACAAGTATCTTATCCCAAAGTCAATGCCTGTGGATAATATTCAGTCCACTTGAAAGAGTAAAAGTAATATTTTTGATGCTCTAAAAGATTTGCTCTACTGAAGACAGCAATCAAGGTAGTAGCAAGTGATGTGAGATTTTTCTTGCTTTGTACTTGGAGATCCCACAGGAGAGGAACCTTTACGTAGAACAACAGGAAAAAAGACCAATGGGTCAGTTGAACAGACTGAAACCTGTGTAGTCCATCACAGAATAAATGGTGGGAATGATGCATATCTCATGTAGCAGAACACGTGGAAGGATGGCAGACCTGTGCAAACGTGGCCAAAGTAATATATTAAACAAATTGATGTGTGAAATGAACATGTTACACGATGCTTTCTAGTGTTACATATGATTGTTCTTGAAGTGTCTTGAATAATTTATAGTTACTTCCTTTTTCGTATCTGGATAAATGTTTTTGAAATATACCTCAGTATGCTCCACAGTGGTTTTGTAAATAGATGGGCCCAGTTTGCTCTTGGCTGTCATACTGTTTTCTTAATAGTCTAGACTTCTGCCTTCCACTGAGATTTGTTCAAGGGCAGCCTTATCAAAAACAGTGAATACAAATAAATGGTTCTGGGTTATTTGCACTGTGGTATCCTTTCTTAACTACCATTTTCTTTCAAAAGTTTTAATTTTTTTTCCCTTTTATTTTGGGCGATGAGCTACTGGATGGAAAAACAATGTACTATTTTATTTATTTCTGTTTGGCTTTTTCCCAGTACTTTTAAAATACGTAATACGTTCGCAAAAAACCCTCCCATATTTATATAGGTGTCTTATGCTTCTTTTTTGAGCTTGTTAGTAAGATACTATACCCTTTGAAGTGATGAAAACTTTTTGTTCAGAGGCTCAGTTCTTAATTTTTAGTAGTTTTAATTAAGGTTAAATTAACCCTTAATTATGCTTTTTTTTTTAATGGAGTGGCACTGCGAATGAGTTGAATAATACTACTACTTCTCTTGTGCCCCTGATACTGTTTTTTTTTTTTTTAATGTGCTGCCTACCACCACATAACTTAAAATAAAGAATGTACACAGTGCACTGTGAGGGGAAATCTGGCAACGTCCTGGTTTTGTATGTAATAGTTTTCAGAAAGAAATTCCAATTAGGTTTGAAACACAGCTGGATCGGTTGGTAGTTGATAGAAATATGCTTGCACCTTATTGGAGTGTAACCTCAGTGGTCAACAGAGGTTTAAAGTAAGGCACGAACGAGTGCCAGAGCAGAATTGAGGTTTATTCCAAAACACTTAGGTTTAAATACAGTGCTTAAATATGTTACATGATCTCCCAACCAATGACAATCAAGTACTGATTGAGCATGCATGAGAACCCGGAAGACTACAACTCCCATGATTCCTTGTCACATTCTTCCTGCCACATTAAAGTTTGGGTACTTGAAGGTAGTAGTGAAAACATCGTCTAGTAGACTGAGCTATCTAACTAACTGTTGCATTTGAAACATTAAACAAATGGCAAGTGATTAGACATAAGTAAACAGAAATTTTTGTTTTTCTTGTTCAGTGCCTAAATTTGAATGTGTAATTATACATTCCCTTTTGGAAAGAACTCTATTTAGGTAAATTACTTCTATTTTTTCCCCTTAATTTTAGTAAAAACTTAACATTCATTTGTTATAAAATTTTAATGAAAGTATTGAAAAATTAGAAATTATTGTTCCAATATGAAAATAACCAGGGAATGTGCAGGTTAAAAGTGACAAAATGTGGAGGCATAGATACGCCCAGCACGACCACTGAGGTTTAATTTCAGCAGTGTTAAAAATGTTGCAGACTGGTATAGTGGGTTTTTTTCAGGGCTGTATAAATTGCATCTTTGAAGCAGGCAACTGCAAGCATGTGATACATGAGCAAATAGGCATTACTCAGTTGCTGTCTATTCTACTCTCTGAAAAAACACCCTTTCTGGTACTGATGCATTGTGGTGGTTTAACACCAGCTGGGAATTAAACTCCAAATAAGCCACTCTCTTTTCCTCCTGCCCACCTCCAGTGAGAGAGGGACAAAGGCAGACTATGGGTTGAGGTAACAAGCAAACAGCAATGGAGTAAGAAACGTGCAGTAACAGCAAAGATATTAATAACAGAAGTATACAGGAGAGAAGGTGCTTTACACACAAAAGGTGTTCACCACATTGACTTGCTTCTGCATGGCCACCAAGACAAAGACAAGATTTTGAACGTTCCTGCAGCTCAGCAGTGACATGGGGTTACTCCCGAGACAAAGACACTGTGGCAGGTGCTCTCCGTGGCCGACTTTCCCTGTCCTCGAGCCCAAGACAATGAAAAACAATGATGGAGAAAGCCCCAAAAGCCAGATCGTCTGGGCCACCCTGACCAGCCCAGCTCAGCCGTGCTCGGCTCCTCCTGGCTCCACTCGGCTGGATGCCCATGGCACAGCTGGGCTCCTTTCAGCTGGGCTCAGGTTTGCCTCCACCACTCCGTTCCCCACGGCTGCTTCTCGCACTGGTGCCGCGGTGGGCTGTCATGGATGGGTGTTTTAAGGTCACAGCACCACATGGGCTCAGCCCTTTTGGCCACTTGGAGTTGCGTTCTTCCCAGGGGATAGAAGGGACAGGCAGCAGTAGGAGAGGGACAGGCAGCAGCAGGAGAGGGACAGAGTCTGCAGTGCTGGGTCCCAGCAGCTTTCTTAAGGAAGAAAACTGAACAAAATGGTGAACTTCTGGTTTGCTTTTCCTTCCCCCCTGGAAGCCATGCCCCCCAGCGATGATGTGGGTGGTATAGAACAGCATCTTAGCCATGTCCACAGGGCTCAAAACTCTGTCCCTTGCAAGCAAGCCTAGGGCTTGCATATACTTCACATTCCATGAGATCTAAAGATACTGTTTAAAATTTTCAATTCCCTGATATTTTTCTAGTCATGTTGCATCATAAGAGATACTTGTTCACTTTGATTTAAGCATTGGTTCAGTGTTTTGTTCATTTCCCCTGTACTCAGTGCTGGTGAGGCCACACCTGGAGTACTGTGTCCAGTTCTGGGCGCCTCAGTTCAGGAAGGATATTGAGGTCCTGTAGCAGGTCCAGAGGAGGGCAGCAAGGCTGGTGAAGGGACTGGAGCACAAGTCCTATGACGAGAGACTGAGGGAGCTGGGGCTGTTCAGCCTGGAGAAGAGGAGGCTCAGGGGAAACCTCGTCACTCTCTACAACTCCCTGAAAGGAGGTTGTAGCCAGGTGGGGATTGGTCTCTTTTCCCAGGCAACTCTCAGCAAGACAAGAGGGCATGGTCTCAAGGTGTGCCAGGGGAGGTTTAGGTTAGATATTAGAAAGAATTTCTTTACAGAGAGGGTGGTCAGACATTGGAATGGGTTGCCCAGAGAAGTAGTGGATTCTCCATCCCTGGAGATTTTTGAAAAGAGACTGGATGTGGCGCTTAGTGCCATGGTCTAGTAACCGCAGCGGTAGTGGATCAAGGGTTGGACTTGATGATCTCTGAGGTCCCTTCCAACCCAGCTGATTCTATGATTCCATGATTTGCATTGTGTTGCCTTCTCTCTCAGCATCCCCCTCAAATGCCCTTTGTTAAAGTGGTTGCAGTATTGTGGCATGTTGAAATCCTAAAAGTATAGCCACAGGAGAAAGGCATTTTGAAAATCGTCTTGATTTTTGTATGAACTGAAGCTGAAGAATGAAAATGTTTCTAGAGGTGAAATGATCTGGCTAGGTCAGTACAGTAGGCAAACGCCAGAACTGCAGATACCGTAGGTTGCTGTTCATATCTGTGCTGCAGGTTTTTGTTTATTCTTTATGATCTGGAAAACTTCTGAAATTGTTAAACCTGTTGTCTTCTGATGAAGGGTAGAGAAGGCTCAGTGAACCTCCTTTGAAAGAATATTCTCTCCTGAAACAGAGTTTAAAAAATGTTGCAGTATTTTAAAATTTTAATATCCATGTGTAGTCTGTACAGAAGTACAACTGTAGTCTTTTGTCTTTGTTTGAAATTACTGATTATCCACTACACTGTTCATTTTCCATTGAGCACCTAGAATTGTGGTGGCCTGTAAATGAAAGGAAAATACAGCAATGTGCCACTGTCTGTGTGTTGACATTTACATCATTCTTGCCATATCAAAGGCAACAGTATGCACAGTTTCAGAAGTTTCAGAGTTTCTCTTTCCTGAAGTTTTGGAGTCTGCAGATCTCACCCTATCAGTCAAGAACTTTTTTCTTTTATTTTATTTGCTGTAAGGATATCTGTATTGTGTAAGGTGGAAAAATAAATTGTAACATGACAGGAATCATTCGAGTGATTACCTAATATATATAAAGAGCTAAAGTCACTGTATATATTGCAGTCAGCATGTCATATCTGCAGCTGAGAAATGTTTCCACCTTCACCTCCATAATTGTTTCTCTTGTGTAGTTGTTCCCTTGGAACTCCTGGCATAACTGCTTGTATTCTTAAGTAATTTCTGCCTGAATGATCTTGATTAAAACTCTCCAAACCATGCAATTACAAGTTGGCTAAAAGATGTGTTGTTTTCTTGTGGCCCAGAGAGAAGTAACCTTATTAGGATTGATGAGAAAGGATTATCTGCAGGTGCTTCTCTGGAAAGCAAGAATATGTTAGCCTAGTATACCTGCTGTCTGTATAAAATGTGTGATTGGGGTTCTAATTTAAGTACTTAAGATTATTTGAGGGTAATTGCCTATTAATGAAAAGAATACGTTCTTTTTTTTTAATCTTCTTCCTCATTTTAATATTTGGGGATTACAGACATTGAAAGTACTAAAGAAACGCATTTTAATGAGCAGTAGAACCAAACTGAATACGTTATTTTTAAGAAGAGATATTTTGATAGTAATCGCTATGGGATAAAAGTTATTTATATCAAGTTCTTCTTCTAAAACACTATGAAGTTTGCAGTTTCGAACATTGATATGCATGAACAAATTATGTTTTACAGGTTAGTGAAATATTTGACTCAATGTAAGAATAGGGTGTAAACTCTTTTGTGGTGTCAGTAATTGAATTAATCCCTTTAGTTTTACTTTTTGTGAAACAATTTGATGTGCACTCTGAGTTCAGGTTCACATAATGCATCTGATCACTGTGTTACTTATTTCATGTTCCTGTGGTTTCATGCCTGTAAATACAGCATGTGTATGATGCATTTAAATTTAAAGAGGGAAGAGAAATAAAAAACGCTTTGTGTGTTTAAAATGTTTTGCTTGTGCTCTGTTGGATTACAACATATGTGCTTTTCTCTCCCACACCTGTCTAGCGAGGCAAATCTGCTCAGTTTAGATGAGAGCGATGAGCCTTTCAGTCCCAATGAAGAAAGAAAGGTAAGTAATCTCTTTATCTCATGGTGAAAATGTATCTTTAAAACATGCTAAGTTCTTAAACACTATTGCACAGTCATCTGTGCAGCATTAAAAAATGGACATTTATGTGATGGTTTAGGACCATATGCTCAAGTTGTCTATCTGCCCACCCTTAATGTTTTTGTTCACCATCTTGATTTGTATTGTAGTATGAAAATATAAGCATGAATAACTAACGTTAAATTTAGACAATTATTACTATTTTTTTATATATAAATTATATATTATATTTTGTTTAGTAAGGAATCCTAGTGGGTAAGGGTTTAGGCAGTGTATTTTACGTGAAATTCAATACAAAAGCAGTTTGAAAAGGAGGCCAAAGTACTGTTTATACTAATAACTTGTAAATAACTTTGTCCTTTTAATTTTATGCAATCATTTTAATGTATGTGAATTCTGTTGTTAGTCCTTTCGTTGTCGGCCTGGAACTATCGGCACTAGCAGTGATTCCATAAAAGCATTTGCAAGGCGTGGCAAAGCTGGAAGCTTCAGACTTTTTAAGGGGAATGCAATCGGCCTCAACATGATGGGAAATAGCAAGAAACTTAGGTAATACATTTAGTTTTATGTTGGCTTGCCTACTTGATCATTGATACAAATCAATACTAAATAAACAGAATTGCTGGTGTATTTATACATTATCTGCTGTGCATTTTGAGAAGCTACACTGTGCTGTGTTTCTCAGTAAAGATAGAAAACTAGATTGTTAAGGTCTTTTCTCTTCCAAAATGTTTAACAGCACATTAGTAAAGTACCAGAAGACTATGGAAATGGAATTAGAGCATTCATTGGCATATTTGTCAGTACCTTACAGACATTGCCTGCGTGTGCTATTTTTTCTTCTATACAGTGCTAGCAGATAAAAGAATATTGGTAACATCCCCATCAAGAATCTCTTCTTTCCATGACCATGAATTGCCAAGGTTAACTCAGAATGCATTTTCTGTTTTCCTTGCTGCAAGATAGAATTTAATTTAGGAGTCAGAGACTATATCTTTAAAGGATTCAGCAAATACCATACTCCTGTATGATAGCTTGAGCTTGTCACTTGCATTTAGTGCTGACAGGAACAGTGTTGAACCATTCAGTGTCGTGCTTGCTTGTTACTACTGTCCCTAGCTTGTAAGAGACGTATTTCTTTACTTAGCATATAAGAAAAAAATGACATATTCACAGAACTTTCTCAGGGAGCGTTTCGTGTTACTGAAGTGCAATCAGTTTGGTGACCTTTGCAGGAAGGAAAAGTTCATGAGATAGCTAGCTATAATTGGAGCAGTCATCAAATATCCAACCTCTGTGTGGTTGCATGAGGGATGTTCTTGTCTTTGTTCTTTCATCCTGATCCCTAAGAGCATTGTTGGTTAGTGGCACCATTCTTATCACAAAGTCACTCGAGAAAATAAATCCTTGAAGTCCTATGTGATGTGTATCCTCTCCTGCTGTTTTGATCTTGAACCTGATGTCTTGACTAATGGGATGTTATTTGGAACTTTAAAAAGTTGTTTTAAAAATAAAATTTTTTTAATGATGGCAAGTTTTTTGTTATAGGCTAAAACAGCCTTGCACAGAGGTCTGTTATTTTTCAACACATTCAAGCACTTCTTTGTCAGTTCTTGCCGTCTCTGAACATGGGTACTTCCTTCTGTCCCTCTATTAAATTCTTTTTACATTTACACAAATTACCACAGTACTTCATTGTCCTTGATTTATGCTGTACAAATAATGTTTTGTGTTTCAGTCTTTTGATATTTTTTTTTGTATACACAACACGTTTATAAGATTATATCCAGATTTCTATTTTAATCCTCTTCAAATTTACCAGTTCTTAGAGAATCACCCTGGTCATTTCCATTCTTTAGGATTCTGTTCTTGAACATAGACATGAAGATAAAAGTAACTTTTAGAAATCTGTCAAGGTTCCTGTCTTTGTTCTGGTTTAGTGAAGAAGCCTGTGCATGCGCATTATATTTGGTTGTTGTTTTGAGTACACCTAACCATTTTAAACAAGTAACTGGAATTTTCCTCTGTCTGGCTGTGGGATTTGTAGTGAAATCCAACATTACTATGTAATCTTTCTTCATTTTCTGTTAAAGCAGTCATACTTCACTGTGTCCATTGTTTTGATTAAGTTCCAGAACGGAATTGTTTTTAAAATAAATAGTTACTGAGGTTTTTTTAGATGGTCTAAGCATTTAGATCAGACGTTCTGTTACCTGGATTGGGACTGCCTTCTGTTGACAAGTAATACATTATAAACCCAAGACCTAGTATGATTTATAAAATTAAACTAAAAAAGTAAAATCTGTGGCATGTAAACAGGCATCCACCCTCTGTCTAGTACTGAGCTGTATGCTGAATTTAAATGAAAAATATAAGTATTCTCTTCCTCTTAATAAACTGTCATTGATGAAGAATTTTAGTTGTGAATAATGGATGTGTAGAGGCCACTGTGACAGTTTCTCAGATTTTGGTCTCTGAGTCTGCTTGGAAATGTGATTATGCTCTAAGTGATTATCTTGAATTAATAACTTATTTTTGATAGTGTTGTATCTTTCATAACACATGCATCAATAAAGGTTTGTGGTCTGGTCCCTGCAGTGATGACCAGAGGTGTGTTCATTTTGACATGCAGAATGGAAGGTGCTTAATAGTTACTCCATCAGTATTTGAACTCTTCAACTGGAGAAGATTCTGGAAGTTGATCATGCAGCTAAGCTGCTAAATTAAATACAAGAAGATCAGATACTTGATGTTCTTGATCTGTTCATGGTGATTTTTATCACAATGGTGAAGTCTTTTTTTCCACCTTATTTGCAGAATAGGCACTAAAAACTTCAGATCAGTGGGGCTTTACTAAAATGAGTAGTATTGTAGTATAATAGTCCCTAAAATTCAGAGGGCGAGTGATAGGAAGAAGGGATGTGCGAGGACAGTGAGAAGAAGTTTTTGGTGTATATATCCACTTACATCTACAAAAACTTAAACCAACCAAGAAGTTATGGTCTGCTACCTGATTAAGCAAATCCAGTATCAAACTCTAACTTAACCATAATGGTTTTGTTTGTATTTTTTTAATCATGAGGTCTTACTTTAAATTGCTTTTATCTTTGCTGGTTTTCAATAACTTCTGTCAAAATTTCTCAAATTAAGTCCCTTTTACTTTTTTTGGGGTAATGTTTTATTTAAAAAGTTATTTGATGAACAGCAGAATTAATGTACTCTGTAGTTGTGTCCAGTGTTTTTGGTTGTGCTTCCATTACTTCTAGATTCATCCCTTTGCCCAATGAAGGATTCTTTTGTGCTTTGCCTCTTGAATTTGGGGTGTTAAGAATTCCATAGGATCAGCTAGTCAGCTGATAGAATTTGATAGTGTAACATCAGAGCGCTTCAAGTCATTGTGTAGTTTCTGAGATAACGTTAATGAGACATATATTGTTAATATATTGTAAGTTCTTTGAGACTTCTAGAACATTTGTTCTTTCCAGGAACTTTCTGACCATTATATCATCCTGGTTTTAATGTCATATCTTAATGAAACTGTGCTGAAACTTGCAAACTCAGGTTTCAGTTCGGATGTGCCCATTTTGCAACTTGCTAAGACTTAATGATTGAATTTTCTGGTATTTCTCTCTGCGTGGGGTATGTTCTCTTCAGAGAACAAGATTATAGAGCAGATTGCATTTTACAGCTGTCTGAGTTGGAAATGTCTGACGCCGTATGAACCATTTAGGTCTGCCATCTAGAACGGTCTGCTTTGACTCAAACCTGATCCCCGAGCAGTCTGTGATACTCTATTCCAGCACCTACTGGAGTTTCTCACTATCTGAGTGTGAGGCAGAAAGCAGAAGTGCTGCCTTAACATTTTTTTCTACTGTGGGGGCACAAGACAGAGTTTCATAATAATGATAGTTTAGCAAAGCTCAGATCCAACAAATCCAAAGATAAAACATGAGATAGGTGTTTAAAGGCTTGCTTGCTTGTTTAAACTCCTTAGGCCTTAAGCCTTTGAGAAGACATTTCTGCACTCTGATTCTGTTTTCTTTTTCGAAGACATTAAACTGAAAGCCAAAGAGGATTTGAGACACTCTAAAGTATTTAGGGCAAGTAGCTGTCAGCTTCTTATTTCTCGAGTGGCAACATTAAACAGAGAGTTGACTGTAAATTGGTCTGGCTGATGACTGACCAGCTGGAGTTGCATAGTCTTGCCTTGGAAGCATCTGGGATGAATGTGTTTACTTTCAAGAGGTTGGTGTTTGAATAGGCTGCTATTAGGTTAATTTTCAAGAAGTTGAACTGTTAGATCATTTATAATGTTTCTAAACTTCCTATTCTAGAAAAGAGGGGTTTACCATTTGGTTTTGATAAGTCTTATTCTGTTATGTTCATGGTTATGTTATGATCAGTCAGATCATAATAGTTATCTTAGGATCAGTCAGAAATGCTCTGAAAGCTTCTAATCTTGACTTATGATATTCCATATAAGGCTCCCAAAAGGGTTTGTAAAGCTAAACTGGAATGTAAAAAGCAAACTAACAGTTTGCTCACTTTCATCTTCTGGGGAATGTAAAGGAAGGATTAGGAATTGGTTGTCAACTTTTTTGAGAATTTTGGTACTTCAGGGTTTTTTTCATTGCTTGTAACCGGACAAACAGCAGGATAGTATTTCTGGGAAATATTATTAATCAGAATGCCTTTTCACATAATTTTATTTAGTGCAACTAAAAATTCCAAGCAATTTTAAAAGCAAAATTTAAGCACTCTATTTCCATAATTTGAAACAGTTTGCATCATCAACATACACTCTGTTAACAAAGTTGTGTGTTTTTTGAACTTTTCAAGCATAGTAATGTGTGTCCTGTCACAGTAGCGTTCAGGATAATTATTAGGGTCTAATGATCTTTGAAGGAGTACTGTATTATTGATCTGCTATCTCTTAATGTTAGCTTGTACTAGAGAGAGTAATGCTAAGAAATCTTCTCTCCAGAGTTACTGGTTTTACATCACTCACTCATTCATGGCTGGGCTTCACGAACGAAGATTTGGGGAGGGCTCTACCCACGTTTGTTGCAAGTGCGTTGGTGGCTGAAAAGGCCAATACGAGATAGGCACGTCCAGTTGCAAAAGGCACAGCAAAAAGACTCCTTAGGTGGAATATTCTGCAAGGCACGATTCTTTCTGCGTTGTCTTTTCTCCTCAGGGGTGATCCTGTGTGCGTTCTCAAAAGCATCAGCAGTGTTATAGATGGTGTGTCCCCAGACCTCCCGATTGGAGGCCAGAGTAGACCAGTTATGGTGATCAATATGGCCAAGGCTGAGATGTTGTTTCAGGGATGGTTTTACATAGTAATGAGTTAAAAGTCAAAAGGCAACAAATGAAGAAAGCAAAAAAATGCTAAAATACATCGGTGAATGGAGTCCTACTGGGGTATTCAAGTACCTGAGAATCTTGCTCTTTTCATTTTAAGATGTGTTGTTTTGTTTCAGTTACAAGCCATTTTACATCCATAAATTTGCAGCATTTATTTTCTCTTATGAGTAATGAGGGAATTTGCTGAATGTACATTTCAATCTGCTCACGTGTTATGCCCCTTAAGTTGTATTAAAGAAGTTAATATTATGCCTTAATAATATGAGAGGTGGAAGTATAAAATTAATTATAAATGGTTACAATTCATTACAAATGGCAGTGTCTTATTGCAGTACAGGGTTGAGTAAAATAGAGCTGGTTCCTAGTGTTCTGGAAGCTGATAAAATTTTAAAAAACCTTTACCTTTTCTTCCAGGGAAAAAAAAATAATATATATTCCTATTTGTCTGTTTTATGATAGGGCTGAATGGTTTTATGCCTGTAAAAGAATCCTAACAAGTTGTATTAGTGGTTCAGAAATACTTTGTTTTTTGTTTTTGTGTGGCTGTTCTTATAAAAGTAGGACACCAGAGTTTTTAGCTGACTGTACAAATACACCAGAGTCTTTTCTTAAACATTTTTTGTATGTTTGCAGTGAAAATGCTCAGAATATGTCTGGTGCTGTAACTGTGGTACATGGCAGACGTTTTCACCATGCACATTCACAGACAACAGTAGTAAAAACAGCAGCCCAAAGGTAAGACTAATTACATTTGTTTCTCCAGATATTTCAGTTGTAAAAAGTCCTCTCTGGTTTTGTATGTAATGGTTTTTCTTATGCTATGAAGTGTTTTAAGAAAATGTAAGTAATCATATGGCTGCATTCTTGATTATGAGCTTTGATCTTAATTACTAAAGTTTCATGAAATCATTATATTTCAGGAATTATTATCATATAATATTAGAATTTACTCATTTTAAAACACACTATGGCACATAGCAGGAGAGCATCTGCTAACATAAGTATTTTTAGAAAACACTTTGAAATGAACAAACATAGTATGCAGTAGAAATTCACATAACTGACAACATGATCAGCAAATACTAATTTGCAGCAACTCCAGCTTGTATAAGATCCATCTAAAGATTAAATTATAGATCTGTTGATCGCATATAGTCTATACATACAGCATAAAACATATAAACTGGAAAATCTAACAAAAGCAAAGTTTTGCGTTTATGTGAGAGGATGACTGGAAACTGGGGAACCTTTCTGAACTATGCTGAATTGAACTTCATTGGTTTGGAAACTTGAAACCCCATCAGATTTCTCTAAATTGCAGGGTTGTTTTTAGATGTTTTTAATATGCTTTTCACGCCCAGTGTGTCAAAAACATATCAGATAACCACTGCTTTAAGGCTTTTTTTTTTAAGTTTATCCATTCAGAACTCTTTTTATATATGAATTGCATGGATTTCCACCATCCCACATGAATGCTGTCTCCTGTCAGTATTGTCTAGCTTCCTTTTTCTGCCTTCTTTTTTTCTCTCTATTTTTTACCATAGATTTTTTGGGATGGTGGGATCATGTGTAGCTATCCTTTTTTTTCATCCCACTTCCCTCACTTGGATTTGCTAACTTCAGAAAAACAAAGCCTATATACTAATGAGAATAAATTATGTGATCCAAACATGTATTAGTGTAATCTGGCATTGAAGAAACAGAGTGAAAAAGGGGTTTTGCAGTCACAGAATAATAGAATCACTGGAGAGTTTGGGTTGGAAGGGTCCTTTAAAGGTCATGTAGTCCAACTGCTCTGCAGTGAGCGGGGACATCTTCAATTAAATCAAGGTTGCTCAGAGCCCCATCCAACCTGCCCTTGAATGTTTCCAGGGATGAGGCATCTACAACCTCTGGGGGCAACCTGTTACAGTGTTTCACCACCTCATTGTGAAGAACTTCTTTCTTCTACCTGATCTGAATCTACCCTCTTTTAGGTTAAAACCATTACGCTGTTGAAATAGGCCCTGTTAAACAGTTTGTCCCCATCTTCAGGCCCCCTTCAAGTACTGAAAGGCTGCAGTAGGGTCTCCCTGGAGCCTTCACTTCTCAGGCTAAACGACCTCAACTCTGTCAGTGTTTCCTTATGTGAGAGTTGCTGTCTTGTCCAGTCCTTGAAGGCTTAGACCATTGTTGCCTCCTTCCATTTCAAACATTACAGTAGTCTGTAAATGTTATATAGCATGGACATTTCCAACCCCTTAGTAATAGCAGATGCAGTAGTAGGTATCTCTCTTCTCTTTGTATTTCTTTCGTTTCTTTCAATCATTGCAAGACTGGGATGACTAAGAAGGGTTGGCAGAGTTTTTGCCATGAATTTAACTGAAAGATGAGGTTTATGTTATCAGTGTGGTTTAGGCTGAACCAGCTGTGCTTTTTTTTTCTTGCATGAAGTCCTTTTTAGAATATTATCAAGTTTCTGTTGAGTAAAGTATGGCACATCTTTAAGCATACATGCTCTTTACCTTTCTGGTGGGGTTTGTTTGTTTGTGTTTGTGCTTGCTTTTGTTTGGTGTGGGGGAGTTGTTTGTTTGGATATTTTTGTAATTCTGAGGGATAAAATCTTGATCTTCAGTGCTAATTAAAATGATTTGAAGTAAACATAATCATGAAAGACTGCTTTGAATGTTGACCTTGATAATACTGGTGTATTTGATTAAGCTTTGTTGAGATGGTTCTTGGAAACAGCTGGTCAAGATGGATTCATCTTACCAAGTTGAGTGCCGTAGGTTTCTTCAGCCTTCTCCAGAGATTCTTAATCTTTAGGGGATGTTAGACTTGCCTGATTGCCTTTCTTACCTATGGGACTTGCTTCTTTTTAAACCTACAGTGTGATGTGAAGAAGAAAAGGGTAGTGACTTGGTACGTGTGACATGCAGAAAGCAAGCTAATGCATAATGTGAGAAGTCAAGCAATGTTTTTCTGAAGCCAGAGTGACTGGGGGGGGGGAGAGGCTAACCCTTGTTTCTTGCTTGTAGCTGCTTATTGCTTAGATGTGGTTTAGACTGTTCCTTGCCATCTGCAAGAGTTGTTAAGAACCAGTAGGAAAGGTTATGCTAAAGACTTGCCAAAAAAGGCAGAAGATAACAGGGGGAGGGAGACTTGGGGCAAAGTAGGCGGTCCAGAGAGAATGTGAGTCCCTGAGTACCCAGCCAGTGGGAAAGGGGACAGGTACTACCCCTGGTCTGGGGAGGAGATAAAAGGTTGCCCATTTCAGTGTGTGGGTGTGTCCCTGGAGAGAGATGCTGGGCACAACTGACTAATTTAGTAAGGTAGTTTTGCTTTGATGACTTTGTCCCCTCTCAAACTTATCAAGAAGTATTTCTCACAATAACATAGGCTGAGTATTGGGTGAAGTAATTGCATAGTAGTCATTTTGAGTGTTTCAGTATGTTTTCTTTTAGGAATGTTATTGTAATTTACTTATATTAGCGACAGAAAATTAACTCTTATGCTAGGCACACTTTGGAGTTTTAAAGGCAAGAAATTGTCAAAACAATCCCATATGAAATGTGTAATATTTTTTGGTCATGTATTTTTTGCTGTGTAGGAGTTTTTTTATCCTTTTTTGCTAGTCTTTACTCATTAGGCATTAATTGAATTTAAAAGTAAATGCCGTGATGGTGATTCCTTAAAAATGACTATATGCCAAAAATAAACCAAGAATAAAATTATATATATTGAGACAGAAAAGCTCATAGCATGGAAGTTGTGTCACCTGTAAATTAGTGTAGAAAAAAAAAACCACAACACCTTAGAGCTCAGAGTTGGGTTCCTTGTTTGCATTTGTGGAATTGTGTTATGGTGTGGTGATCACTAACAATATGGAGAAAATAATTTTATCTAACCTAATCTATTGTACATAAACTTATGGTAGATTTTTGAAAGGATAACAAAAAATAAAGCCATGATTAGATTAGTTCTGAGCAGTTTGCATCTCTGGCACTGATGTTACAGATTCTGTTATTTATACTGGGTTTTTTGAGTGCGGATAGTATCACATGGGGCAACCTAATTATGCAACTTAGTTGTAATCTCTGTCAAGTTGAATTTGAAGTTTGTGATTTGTGCTGTATTTGTTACCTCTTTCTGCAAGTTTTTTGCACGTGCATGTTAACTTAAAGTCTGGCTGAGTATCGGCTGCACTCATATTTAAAATAAAGTTTCTAGTGCAACAAAATTGATATTTCAAAGTGATGTTATGATGAATATTATTCATGTTTTTTCCAGTGGAATCTGGGGATTAAATTAAAATTTTTCACTTCTGATACAACGGATTTTCAGATATAGCTTGGCCTAGTGTTGTAGTTATTTCAAACTATTTTGCTTCATTTAATAGATACATAGTTTTGTCCTGTGCTATTGACTGACTGTTCTGTAAAACTTGGCACTGAAATAGCAAGTATGTACAGCACGTGTAACAAATGTTATGCATGAGCTGCATGAGGCAATTGGTAGGGACACTGATCATTATAATCCGAGTATCTGTCCAAGGTTCTAATTTCATAATCTTTGTGATATGTAAAAAGGAGAATTCATTTAAATCTGTTATACTAATAAGGGATTTTGAGGCATCTAATGTAATGACAGTGTACAGTATAAGGGATTCTAGAATTTTTTTCCTGCCTTTAAGTTTCCCTTGTATTAAGTATGTGTTCCTTCAGAGTGAGATTCTTTACAACACATATAAAGAGGTAATCCAAATTTCATCCTAACTGTGCCAAGGATACAAAGATAGTGGATATGGCTCCATGCAGACATGGTTTGAATCTGACTGGATTTAAAAACTGAGATGTGGCCTGCACAAAAGCAGCATTTATTGTTTGTGAAGGCTAGATCCTGTTAGAAGCAATTTTTCCCCACCTTCACACGTCATTGGCTGATTACTTGCACCCCAGTCTAAGTTGCTGTAGTCACATACAGTTTTGAAGTCCTTTTACTCTCTTCCCAGAGCACTGTGGAGATGGAATGTGTTTTCAGGGGATGCGTTCTGTAGGATTATCATGACTACGTTCTTACCTGCCTTACTTCCGCTCCTGCCGTTTTCTGAGTAACAAGAGAATTAAAGTTTGCTCTGTTCTTGTGTTTTGTTTGTGAAAAGAAAAGGAGCATGAGATTTTATTACTCTGTAATAATAGTATTCTGTTTAGTGTGACTGAAGTAAAACAGGAAACAATTTGAATTCGTTCTGTTTTAGAACACTGTTAGTGTAATGCATATGTGACAGAAGGTCATTAGGCTTTTGATGGTTGGGAGGAACAGTCACGTTGATTAAAAGCTTACAGCATTCCATATTGCAAATTTTGAAGACAGGAGACATAAAAATGCTATTTTCAGGTTGTCTGAATGCTATGCTTAGTTAGATCTATTTTTATATCAGTCTTGGTATACAGAGGACTAGAGTTGTGAGCATCAGCTACATTCCGTTTTATGTTAACTTACGTTAAAGGAGATGCTTGTGAAACTAGTTCCTAAATATTTTGTAAGATTTTTTTTTAGCCCAAACCTCAGAAAAAGGTTTCTGTCTATTTTTCTCTAGCTTTTGCATGTGGTTTCTTAAATATTTAAAGACTGCTTTCTGAAATCTTTTTCTCAATTAAACACTTTAAATATTTTTTTTTAATTATTAGAAACAAGTTCTTACATAATTTTTTTTAATCCTTTGTATGGCAATCGGGGATTGTTTTAGTGGTTGGCCTCTGTCTTTGAGGTCTTTTCCAACCTTAATGATTCTGTGATTGGAAATGAGGCATGATCTTAATTCACATATTAGGATTCTGTCTTAACATCTTCTACATTGCAAGTGAATTGACATGACCAGGTTAAGATCAGAATTAATTGAATTTTACACACTGAAAAAGGCTCAAGTCAATGTATTATTTAGACCACTGACTGTTGCTGTCTTTGAAGTAACATTTGTGCATTTCTAATTACTCTAACAAAAATGTGATAAAAAATTATAGCGCTTGTTTGAAAACTAGTCCAGTGAGTGCAAGAGACAATGAAACAGTTATAGCTTGTATTTAATAACCTTTGCATTTAGTGATGTACAACACATATGGGGCTTTGCATCTTATGTGTTTTTTTCTTTTTTCATATTTTAAGCAATCTGGACCGA
This sequence comes from Corapipo altera, assembly GCF_003945725.1. Classification (NCBI taxonomy): domain Eukaryota; kingdom Metazoa; phylum Chordata; class Aves; order Passeriformes; family Pipridae; genus Corapipo; species Corapipo altera. Next base: position 8,215,577 of record NW_020884890.1, read on the forward strand.
AAGGAAAGGTAAGCTTACTGTTGATCAAATGAGCATGGCAATGAGCATTAAGTAAATTAACTGATTGAGTGCTGCAGCAATGCTAGTTAAAGAATATTTAATCCAGGAAATCATATCTGCTTATGTGTGATGGGGGTTGGTTGTGTTTTGCTCTGTTTTTGTGGTTCACTTACGCTCTTTGACTGAAAAAGGACTTTTACATTCATCTCTAAATAACGCTGTGTTAATGTGAGCTTTAGGTGCATTTCCACTGGAACTTTATCTCTCTGTTCATGTAACCAATGTCAAGTTAGATAAGCATTCTGCTAATTCTTTTTGTAAAGCAGCAAACTTTGTGTAATAGAATGATTCTGAAGCAGATCTTAGTAGGCTGTTTAACAACTTTCAGCTTGGTTTGAATAGCATTAAAGATTTTTGTTGCATTACTGTGTATATTTTGTTCATGAAGTATATATTTTAAAGCAATTAACAGAAAATGTATAGCAAAAACAGACACACTGTTTTTGAATTGCTCATTTCAGGCTCATTTCTCACTTGTTTTGCATCTGGTTTACTGCTGTTAATATTTTGTTAGCAGTATGAAATACCATACAATTGTTTTTCTTCATACATAGTTTATAATTGTATGTTAGTGGAAATATTTTGTGGATAGTAAGGAATTCATTGAGTTTTTATAAATATCTTCTCTATGTAGGTGATTTTTGGCAGTATGAGCTTGATACCAGGTTGATTTGTTTAAAAAATGTATATAATGTTTAACCATTAATGATAAAAATAACACAGTTCTTTGTGAATTCAGGATTTTCCAAATTTACTTCAAATTCAGTAATAAAATCAAGTCTTTCTGGTTTACTGCCTTTTGTTACTTCTTAAAAGAACTGTCAAACTCACCAGCCAGTTAGTGTCACTGAATGGCATAGAAGACAAAGGTTGCATTCCATGCTGGTGTGATCTTAATTTTCTCATGGGGATACCTGCTGCTTCTTAACCCAATACTACTGGATGCATTCTTTTTTTCTTTCCCTGTTTTTTGTTGCTGTCTAGCAGGGGAAGATGTAGCCAGGAGCTGCTAAATGTAATTTTCAACATTACTTTCATGATAAGTACAGCCGCAACTCCTGACTTTCTGGGCCAGATGGGGTTACTGACCTGTGTACTAAAAACCCTGTTCCCAGTGCTGCTCCTTCTCTTTTCAGCTTTTGACTTTTTCACTCTGTTTTTCCTGTAAGACATGCTGAAGGTAAATCTTACCTCAGCAGCTTGGTGCTTCAGTTTTACCATGCTTTACTCTTCTTTTGTGTAATGATGTAAAAACCAACAGCCCGCCTGCAGTGGTGTATCTCCAAATAGTAGCATACAGAAGCAGAGGAAAGGTTGAATAAGGTGGCCTCTCAAAGAGGCAGGCTGCACATTAAGCACAGCTCATGTGTAAGCCTGCACCTCAACAAAGTTAGGAGCTGGTGCAAGCTTTTTGATGTGGTGTGCCACATCGTGGGTGGCGCTGTCTCCTAAATTCCCAGATCCAGCTGTTTCTTAATGTTTATTTCTTTCTGGCATAGGCAGAAATTTTGGTTCTGCCCTTTCCCCTGCCCTCCTTTTTTGTTTTTCTAGAGAAGAAATGAAGTGAAAATGTCAGTTCGGCTACAGGGTGTTACAGAGGTCTGTCTAGGAGTCCAACGTGAAGATATTAAGGTCCAATTCCACCAGTAAAGGAATATGGCAGTAATCATGAATGTTTGCTTAAAATACAAAATCACTGACACCGTTCTGTCTGGGCAAAACATGCTTGGTCAAGAATACTCTAGGACTTAGCTGTTAAGATATGTCAAAAGTTCATGACTCTGCACAATCCAGACTGCCTCAGTATTTGGTCATGTCTGTTGCAGAAAAAGCCGGATCTTTCTTGGTACTGTGATTAATGTTTTGTGTTTGATGCTTTACTACTTCTGGAGATTGCTTTTATCAAATACTAGTCTACTTCCCTTGTACTTAAGGGTACTAAAAGTGCTTATGATGGACGAGATAAATGAGATGCCTAAAATTGTTTAATCTCTTAGAATGGAGCCTTGTTCTTCATGCAAAATCTGAATCTCGTAAATATTTTTAGGAAATGTAACAGGGAAAAAAATTTATATTTTAAGTATTTGCTAGGATGGTAGGAACAGCAATCAATATTGTATTTCTTGGGGTGTTTAATTGTTAGACACAGTATGTAGGCAGTCTTGCATCTTGATCTGTTCGGGTGTTTGATCTCTCAGTTACTCCTGTTGAAATGGAAGACTTAGTTTTGGTTAGGGTTTAACAACATGTTAATTGAGCATGTGTCATGTTCAGTTTAAAAGACCACCATAGTTTTCATTCTGTTTCTGCACTGACATGCAATTAAATGGCTCAATGTACTGAGTGCTTTACTGGAGAAGGTATTAATGGATTTGCAAGCATTCAGATGGCAATAAACATTGTGCTGAGAGGGGCACCTTAGTGCTGTAGTCTGTAAAAACTTGGTGGTGGTGGGCTCTGCCTTCCTGTTTGTGTGTGGGTTTTTCAGGAAAGGAAACTAGTAGGAGGCACTTAGTGTTTCTGCCTTCATGTAGGAGGGCTGTCACTGTCTCCAAGAAAGCATTTTTTTTCAGATGAAATATGAAATTAAGTAGTGTTTGAAATCATTTTCACTTTTCTTTCTAATTCAAAGCAAATTCAAGCCTGACCTTGAATTGCTAACAGTGCTAAACTTTGCTGGGAAGCCTCAGTTGATTTGGAGCTGGTTTTTGTGAGTTAGGTTTGGGTGCCACTGCTTCATTGTGAGCATATGAGTAACAATTCTGTATCGTAGGAGAAAAAAGAGACACATTTTTTGCTAGCTCTTCTGTATTCTTGCAAGTGTTTGGCCATTGAATAGGTATCAATATGAGTCTATGCTGCTAACATAAAATTCAGATGGGGTAGATAATGCTACTGTATTCTGATTTATTGTAAAAGAATTATTTAGCCGTATATGGTAAATAATGAATTTATCATCTTAAAAAGACAAATATATATTGCATGTTAAAAATGTAATACAATCTTGTTTGATTCTTAGAAGAAAAATTGTAAACTAGAAATGTCCAGAGACTTTGAATTGTTGACTACATTTTAAAAGAAATTTTAGTATTCTAAATCTGCCATATCGTTTGCTTTATTGTTTGCTTTCAATTAAATGACAAATAGTTTCAATATTGTTTCTCTTAAATATAATTTCAGTGTTAGAAAATAATTTTTCTAAGAGTGATTATGTTCAAAACAAGACATGTTTTGAAATACTACTGAAAGGTAATTATGACTTGTCAGACAACAGCTGTTAGTTAATAAAATACGTGAAGACCCTGAGAAATATTACCTAGAAATGCAGAAAATTCAAAGTTTTTATAATTTGATGCATTAGGAAATGCTGTCCTGGAAGAAATAAAATCTTATTTCATTAGTGCTGAAGTCTATATCAGCCACAGCCAAATTTTTTTCAGGTGGGTCCTCAAAATTAAGCTGTTAGTTGGCGATGTTACTGCCTACAGCTGTGTGCTTCACCCCTTTGCTGTTGGTTGTAATCAGAGGTAGCAGGATGGGATGTGTGTGGCCTATTTGCAGCCCATTGCTTAACTTGCCAATAAAACCAGTTTCTGCTGACGTTGTTGGCAGGGCCTCCTGTGTTTCAGGTGCATGCCATCTTCTGTTATGACAGGAACAGTAACCTACAGCTTCAGGGCAGAGGAAGCACTGAGAAAGAAAAGTGCCACAAACAGTAACCGAGATGCAGTGAACTTCAGGAATCTTAATTTGGTAGTAGCATAATTTGATGCACGTGTATGTAAACTGAAAATATCTTTCAGGAAACTTAAAGAAATCCTACTATAATGCCTTATATTGCATTAATTTGCACCAAAAAAATGTGATATCTTTATTATGCAAATTACACCCACAGAAGTTTTATTATCCAGTAATTTGTCTAAATTAATTACAATATTTTAAAAACAAATATATAGGAACTATGTTTTATCCTGTGTTGTTCTTTCTGGTTTCTGGCCAGAACAGTTTTTGATGTCAGATCTCTTCCCTCTGTTTTGCATCTTCTTTTCCTGTTTTTTAAGTTGTGGAGCTTTTGGAATCTACTTTAATATTAAAATAATATTTGTTTCTATTCTTGGCTTTTAAAAGTATCTGTCTTGTATTTCTTGAATGATGGGGGGGGGAAGATGCAGGCTTCAGTATTTGGAGACTTGGGTCTGCAAGTGAGAGACTCCTGAACTATTGATTATTATCAGAAGAGATTTAGATTAGAAACACTTCCAAGACATTTACTGTGGCTGTTCCTAGCATTCTGGCAATACTTTTTTAAGTGTACAAATAGTATGTAATAGGAGAAGTTACTTATTCAGAGCTTTCAGATACATTTCAGGTTTATTTTGTTCATGTATAATTGTGACTAAATTATGACGGTGTCTGTTGAAAGAACAACCATACATCTAATTAATTTTCCAGAAAAGAATACCCACCTCAGCTTCAGAAAGTAGAGGCAGACCACATTAGATTACCACGATCACAAGGAGTGGGTAAGTTATCTTTAGAGTTCTCATTTATTTTAAGCAGAATAATTTTTTGAATATGGGGGTGTTGCCAAATCTTACATAACCTTTTGTGTGTGTGTGTGTATATATATATATATATTTACTGCCTTACATCATGTTATTCTAGCTTTATACAAGTTTGTGCATGAAGTGAGCATTTTGCCCTTTTTGACAGATTTTTGTAACCGGTCCAGTCTTGTAATAAGTAATTTTAAATTAGGCTTCAGTTACTATAAAAACAAGAGAAATAAGGGGAAATTTAGAGTCACAGAATTGGACATGGAACAGATCTCTGGAGATCATCCAGTCTGAGCCGAGGCCTCCAGCTTGTTTGTGAATTATTCATGAGGAACTTCTGTAGTAGTGTTAGTATGAGAACAATAGGACATGGTAACCAACAAACACTTGGTATATTGATACACTGAAGGAGTTAATAGAAGAGCAGCATCAGCACTGCTCTGTACCTCAGCTGAAACACAGTCTTATATTGTTGTTAGGGAAAATTGATGGAGGTGAAATAGAGAAAATGTAGTTTACCTTGAGGTGTGGAAATTGTGAAACTAGGAAAAGAAAATTCACTTTTGTGTTTTGTTAAGCTTTGTTAGTACAGATAGACTCTGTAAACCTGCTATTCAGCTGCATAGCCATCTCCACTGGCAAGTTGTTTTGCTGTGCCATTTTAGGTTAAATGTTAAGTAGAATTTCAGGAGTACTACTCAAAAGTAAGTTAACTTAGAAAAAACCCCACCTTTTATTGTTTCTTTTTTGAAAACAAGGTATTCTTTAGTTTTGAGATGTGGTCTGATAGTAGGATGTTTGTGAGATCATCAGTATGTATACTGAAAAAGTATTCATAGCTTTTGAAAAAAGACAGTGTTAAAAAAAGTTCCAATATGGAGACTGCAATTAAACTAGGGAATATAAGTAGCACTTTTACCTTAAATCTAATTGAGGCACTCTTGTACAACATATTCCCCTTCTTAAAATGCACAGGGTGAGATTTTAATTCATGGGTTTTTGTGTTCCTATACTCTTACAGTATTGAAATGAATGCCCCAGTATAAAACACTGTAATTCACTGTACTGCTGTGTCTTGTGTTGAAGGAGTAAATCTGAAAGAGTAAATCTGCTGGTTTATACCTGGCAGTGTGCCCAGGTGGCCAAGATGGCCACTGGCATCTTGGTCTGTATCAAGAATAGTGTGGGCAGCAGAACTAGAAAGTGATGGCTCAGCACTGGTGAGGCTGCGCCTCGAGCTGTGTCCAGTTCTGGGTCCCTCACTTTAAAAAGGACATTGGGATGCTGGAGTGTGTCCAGAAAGGACAATGAAGCTGGTGAGGGGTCTGGAGCACAAGTCATATGAGGAGCAGCTGAGGGAGCTGGGGGTGTCTAGTCTGGAGAAAAGGAGGCTCAGGGGAGACCTTATTCCTCTCAACAACTACCTGAAAGGATGCTGTAGCCAGGTGGGGAGCAGTCTCTTCTGCCATGTCTCAGGTGAAAGGACAAGATGTAAAGGCCTTATGTTATACCAGGGAAGGTTCAGATTAGATACTTGAAAAAATCTTTTCACTGAAAGAGTGGTTAGGCCTTGGAATAAGTTGCCCATGGAGGTGGCAGTCACAGTCTCTGGAAATGTTCAAGAGGTGTCTGGATGTGGCACGTGGGGATATGGTTAAGGGATGATTATGGTGGTGCCAGATTGATAGTTAGACTAGATGATCTTGAAAGTCTCTTCCAACCTTGATGATTCTGTGAAATTGTAATTACACAGAACATTCCCAATTATTCTAAATGCATTCATCAGTAATTCTGTAGTAAAGATTACCAACAGCATAATCTAACATCCCCTCCTAATTTGGCAGCAGACCTTCCATTTGATCTGCAGTGAAGTTAGTATAGACTTTCAAATCCAAAGCCTTCTCCAAAGATATCAAGATACAAATTGTCACTGAGAGACACTGAGACAGTATTAGTAAAATAACATTTTTGAATTTACTTTGGGGAATTTTTTCTTACTCATACAACAAATCACGAGACACTTGAAGCAGTGTAGTTTGTTGGAAGTTTAAAAAGGTGTTTATGTTTGGTTCAAGTTAGTGTATGTAAAGAACTAAGTTGATCATAAATATAACAGCATATGAGTGGGCATGTCATGTTAACATTTTTCCATTTTTTCTCTTCTAGACAGTGGAATGGAAAATACAGAAGACTCAGAATCAGAATGTGAAATAAAGAGAAAAGTACGACAGAAAAGTCACTGCAATTCATATCAATCTGACTTGAGTCAATCTTCTGCTACAAAAAAATGCTTAACTCAGTCAAAGGTGGGTTAGATTTTAAAAACATGTAAAGGGTTGACTTTAAAAATTGATGCATATTTTAAAAGCAGACTTTGAAGGGGTGAAACAAGGTAATGTTTTAAAAATCCTTAGAGTTGGGAGGAAGATTGACACAAATAAAAAAAAGTTACAATGATAGAGATATTTAAATGTTCATATTAATACTAGCCATGAAATATTTATATTTTGATTTGAACAGAAAAAGAATTTGAAAAGAACAGGAATCTCTGATTTAATTGAATGGTTGTTCGGTAAACTGGAGACTGATAATTTCATGATTTTCTCTTCTCAAAACAGTAAAGTACTGCAAAAATGCAAGTACTTCTTACTAAGTTGCTTGCTTTTTCAGTGAAACTAACTCTTTTGGGTATGCAAATGGTATTCTCTATGGTCTAAATGCAGCCAACCAACATGTTTTTGTCAGGAGCTTTTCTGAATATCGGATGTAAGATATTTTTGAAATTCCTCTAAGGCTCTCTATTTTTATCAACTTCACAGGTTACTATGGAAGTTTCATAATGCCCACATACAGGTCACACTGTATGACTATCAAAGAAAACCTTCCTGTAAGGAGATCTTGATTAAAAAAATAAATCACAGATCTATGATTATTGTATATACTTAGCTTGTGCTTGCTCTTGTGTATTAGAAAGTAACGCAGACTGTATTTCTTTGTTAGGCAGAAACACTTGGTACTGCCCTTACACATTTCTATTGCATATTTAGTTAATTCATATGATGTTATTAAAGAAACTGGCTTAAAATTCTTGGTGTGTGGTTGAAGTAGAGGGGTGCAGCTACTCTAAGATCCTTCAGGTACAGTTGGTACCTTTTCTTGAATATTTTAATGTCTGACTGAAATTCTTCAATTTGATAAGCAGTAACTTTCTAAGAACTACATCTGGTAACAGCACTGAGGCACAACTGGTTTTCATGTCACTTGATATCTCTTCTCAGGTTTTAAAGGTCTGATATATTTTATACATGGGGGGATTTTTTTGTTTCTCTACAGTGTGCGTAGCTTTGTTAAGTTGCAGAAATTTGGTAAAAATAATACTTTGTCATTGTATAACTTCGGTCTTTACATTTGGGTTTTGAATTGATTCAAGGTTGCACACCTGAGGAACTGTTGGAAGCGTGTTCATGGCTGGGAGTGGGGGCAGTGTAGATTGTGATAACTGTGTTTTCAAACTAGGTTTCAAGAGGTTTTGATGGGATGTAGGTATTTGTTATCTTCAGTAGTTCACAATATAGTGGTTAACGCCTTTTGAGTTCAGTGTTCTGGGAGACAATAACATGCACTAAATTTTGGCTCTAGAGGTGTCCTGTATTCAGTTAGGTACACATTCAGTAGTTTATGTGTTAGTATTGAATCCCTTAGGTTTAGAAGTCCAAGTTCTACACTTGTAGAATACATAATTAAGTTGGACCTAGTACATGTGAGAAAAACAAAAGACACCTCTGTCTTTGCAGTGATAGGATACACATTTTTTTTGAGCCCCTGCTTTCTTGTAAGTTTGGGGAACTCCTATTCCTCAAGTCCTGTTTTCTTTTTGGAGATAAAGGACTCGAACAATGTATTTACTTTTCTTTTTTTTCCCCTCCCTTGAGGAGTGATTTTTCCTGCATGCCTTGCCAGGCTGTTAGAAAATATCTTGGAAAGACAAATGACTTTGACCTCCTCTTTGAGTCCTCTTTGGCATTGCTCTGTGGATCCTTAGGTTATTTCACAACAAAACTCTTTTTACAGAAATGATACAGTTGGATGATCTTGCTGATGGATGTATGTATCTGAACAGTGTGTTACTTAAGGGAAAAAAGGCAAGAAGGAAAATCTGAATTGTCCAACATTAATCACTTTTTCCAAAATTGCCACAAATGATGTTTGTTCCTGGTAGAATGTTTTTCATTTTCTTAAAAAAAAAATAAAAATCAAACTGTATTTTAATGTTTACTTTCTCTGCTTACTGTAATTGCTAACATAGTGGTGTCAGTCTCTGGATATTATGAAGAACTTCATCACCAAAAGGGTTTTCAGATATTAGAAGAGACTGCCCAGGGATGTGGTTGAGTCACCAAAGATAAGTCGATGTTGCACCTGGTTTAGTGGTGACTTGTCAGTGCTGGGTTTATGGTTGGACTTAATGATATTAAAGGTCTTTTCCAACCTAAACGATTCTGTGATTCATTCTGAACAGAAATTAAGTGCAAGATTTGTTAATGGTATGTTTCTACTTACAATTACTGATTGTGTGTGTGTTTCTCCTTTACCTTTTGGAACAGATTGATTATTCTACTGATTGCCCAAATTGTGGGAGGGCAAATGAAAATCAGACCAAATGCCGACATTGTGAAAGTGCTTCTCTGAAGGATTTGCAAAGAGTCTCCAGACAAACTGTGACATTAAGTGAATCTGTGGGACCTTTATCACGTTCTTCAATACATCAGAATTCAGCAGGGCAAAAATCTTCAGGTACAGGGTTCAGCACAAAGAAGTTTTATAGTTCTGCTGTTGGAAAAGGTCCAGCAGATATTCTACTGAGTAATGAAGTTGTAGGACATTCTATGTTAAGACACAATGGAAAAGTTGGTCTTATAACTGGGACAAAAAATCCTAAAATTACAGGAAGCTTAAGACAGAGAAGTACAAGACCGTCTGAACTAAATGATCCAAGTAAGTACTTTTTTATGACTACAGCCCTAAACTGGAAACCCAAAATACAGTATAATGAAGGAACTGTTTGTGCAGGTTTACATTACTGATGTTGCGTGGAATTTTTTTGTGTATATGTTCTTGGGGAAGGGGGACAGAACTTTTAATAATTTCCTTTTTATATGCAGAGGTCCTCTCCAAGAAAGATGAAGATTGGGGAAAGCAAAAATTATTTTGTTAATCTTTTTCTTATTTGTTTAAAAAAGACTTACACTTTATAGTTTTTAGAAAAAGCATTCTTTGCAGATTTCCGTTATTCATTCTCCCAAAGGGAAGGCAGTATTTTATTTTTATTTGATAATTTCTCCCTTTTCTTTTGAACTACACATCTATTTAAATTTCACAGTTTGTAAAATGTTAATTTTTGTGCTTTCTCTATGTAAATTCAATTTATAAACAGGAAGGACGGAATAGGAGGAATTATGTTTCTGGTTCTGTGCTTATTTTATTAGACCACGTTGTCCTACTGATTTGAATGATTTGTCATAATTTCTCTTGTTGGTTTTTAAGTTGCATTATTTACTGTCAATTCTTGATTGAACCAAGGAAAGTATGGCTTCACGTCTAGAGGTGGATTAATGATACCCATTTTTTGTAGAGTTAGTTGTGAGAAATGAAAAACGAGGGAGAGAGCACCTGCAAGCAGATTCCAAATAAACATTAATAAAAGCATAATATAATGATACATGTGGACTTTTTTGGCACTGCAGGACAATTATATAAATTACTTTTAAACTATTATTTGAAAAAAAATTTCTGTTACAGAAAAATTTAGTGGTTGAGAATTTAATATTTTCTGTTTAGTTGTTTTGTCTAGTGATGATGATGAGGAGGAGAATAGTGGCAGCACTAGGAGAATGGAAAGCATTTCACCTCGTCCTGCAGATTCAGCCCGCTCCTCCCCAGCTCCTTCTACAGGAAAGGTGGAAGCAGCATTAAAGGAGAACAGTTGTGGAATAGAACAGAGGATAGGTAGTATAACAACAGATACAGAAATTGCAGTCACACTACCAAGAAAAGCAAGAATGAAAGATCAGGTACTATTTAATGCTTTGTTTAAAGAAAACAAAAATCAAATAATAAACGGAATATGTAAAGGCTTGTTTCACATTGTCAGATTTTGACTATATTTGATTGTTTTTCTTATTCAGCAGCTAATCAAGTAGTATTTTGGCCTACATAATACTGGAAACATAAGAAAATGTGTTCATTATGTTTTTGCAAGGATTCATGATGATTTGAGTTATGCTGTTAACATAAATGCTTCTGTGTTGAATGTTTACTCTTTGAGACTGGGCAGGGATTCTCTATGAAGCTCGAGGGCTTACTTGGTTTGCAGAAGAATGTCAGAACCAGCTGTTGCCTGTTAAGACTTTGAAAAGGGATACTTGTATCAATAGTGGCCCTTGAAAATTAAAATACTTTGACAACTGTCCCAACTAATAGCACTTATTTTAGGGGTTTTGTGATGGGAGTTTTGTTTTTTAGTTGAATATTACTGTAAGAATTGCATAAACAAAGACAAAAAAATGTACCAAGAGCAGACACCTTAAGTGTGGTTGAAAGGGACAGATTTTACGCTGTGGTAAAAGCTGTCTCAGTAGTGAGCCATTAAGAGGAATAAATTTCCTGTGACAATTGGTATTGGATTAATAGTGCTGATTAAAATCATTCTTGAGTCACTCGTCCAGTTTCACTATTGTGAGTTTGATTCAACAAGAGTATCTGATCAGATTTCCAGTCCTTTATGTTTTCTGAGTTAGAACACTAAAGAAGCCAACATTCTAGTGCTGTAATTGATGAAACTGTGGATGTTTATAATATAGTGTATAATTAGTCATCACTGTCAATATAAAGCTGTGAACCCCTAAGCCTACAATAAAGCTGTGGGGCTAAAAGATTGGATTATAAAAAGTTCTGAATTAAGTTATTCTAGTGGTATTTGCTGAATTAACTGAAAGCGCTGCGTTGTGAAGGCACTGGTGTCTAAGACTTCTGAAAGTCTCTCAGATGTTTTTCTTTGTATATCCATATGTTCCTGGTCACTAGTCTTTACGAACCAGTTTTAAAACTGGAAATTAACTACATGTTTTAGATAAAAGTAGAAAAGAGCTTACATTTGAAAACAAGGGATATAGATCTTTTTTTTTGTGAAGTATAACACAAATTTTTCATTGATTCAAGACCAAGAATTGCAGATATCACAACAGTTTTGCCAGATACAATAGAAAAAGCTTCATTCAGTTGTGTTTCTCTCAAAATATGCATTAATTCTTCACTGAAGGGGTTATTTGAATATAGCACCACTTTGATGTTTGCTGTTTTATTGTGTGTGATTTGTTTTAAGCTTTTAATGATATTTAGCCAGTCCAGTAGACAAAAATGAAAAGGTCTCTTCAACAAGAGTCTTAGGAAAATATTTAATTACAGGGATTTAGATCCCTACCTTCTCCAGTGTATTAAATGAAGCACCCAAAAGTATATTTTGAATTATTGCCAAGATGGGTTAGTGATTAGGGACTTGGAAGTAATTTTTGAGATTTAGTCTTAATAGAATACTGAATCCTGTAGAATGTTTTTCTGTGGGAGTTTAATTGTGTTTTGTAACAAAAAAGAATGCTTACTCATGGATAGCTTTATGAAACGATAGAAATACCAAAGAGAAGACTAGTGTACAGAAAATTCAACAAACTAGAGCAATATAAGCAATACAACAAATAAATACATTAATCTGATGGCTATCAGCAGGCTTTATTTCATTTTAATAGGTTTTTTGTAAGATTGTTCTGTTGGTAAACAGGATACTTCATTGAGATTACAGCTTCAGTCAGCATATAGAGACTTTCTTGAGTTGAAGCCAAACTCCACATGGCCTTCTTTCAGTACATAGTCTCCTGACCCTGGAATCTATCCTATAAGCATCTTAGTAGTTCTGTAGAGATGCCTTGAGGAATTCTGATTTGACTTATTTATATTTCTGGAAGATTCTACTCTGCTAATGTGGTGATGCATTGTACCTCAAAAATTACTTGGTCACCAAAAACTTGGATTAACAAAAACTGGAAAAAAATGAAACCACCAACATTGTTGTATTTTTAGGGCATTAGTGTTTTTATCTAAATAAATGAAATATACTAAAAATAACTTTGTTTTACCAGGTGCACGATGTTTCAAAATGACTAAAATTGAATTGGTTTTGGCAATTTTAGAAGCACTGTTCATGATTTGAAAATGTTAACAAAATGTCTACAAGTGTCAGCTTTACCTTTTTTTTTCTTCTTGAATGTAGCAATGTTAACATCCTCAGGCTCCCAAAAAGTCTTTTAGTAAATATCTACCTTATGTATATGAGGTGGAAGCTCTAGCAAGTAATCCTGTTGACCAACAGAAAACTTGCCGAAAATTTAGTCCTTAGTTTTAACAAGCTTGGTTTAGCAATAAACCTTAGTGAGACATTCTGAAACCTTGAAAATTACTTTTCAGTTTGGGAACATTCTGTCTGACACTCCAGTAAAACGTCGTAAAGTGATTTCTCAAGAGATGGTAACCGAGGCTGTACCTCTAAATTATCAAAATTCCTGTGAAAGTGTCATTCTGAACTGTCGAAGTATACGAATAGGAACGCTACGAAGAATGGTAGTGGAGCCTGTGATTGTAAGTAAACTTGTTATTTGACAACTCTCCTTTCAGGTTTTCATGGACATTGTTATTTTCATACTTGAAAAAATGTAATATTTTGCCTTTGTCTGTGGAACAATGAGTTTGTCCATAATTCCAGAGGCCATGATTTCCAAAGAAACTCAGATTACTGTTGCATACTAACACCTGCAGTCTAGCTCTGGTTTTTAATAGAAACATTGTGCCTGCAAAAGCCTTGAAAATCCTGTTTACTTGGTTGCTGGGGAGTTATGGGTTAGTATGCATTTCTTAAGAAAATTGAAAACAACAGCAACAAAAAATGTGGATATTGATAGGTGGGAGGAAGAAGCATTGTCCTACAGGTAAATTAATTTTGCTTCTATAGAACAATTTTTTTTTTTGTTAGCCTTCCAAGTTACATGGAAGTTTTCAAGGAGACATTGAAGGTTAGTCATATGCAGTAAGCCAGATAAAACGCATACTTCTTGCTGGGGTAACCACAGAAACAGGAGAGAGGTGTTACTTGTTCTTTCCACCTTTCTGCAAAACCCTGAGGTTTTTTTAATTTGCTTAAATAATGATAGATAACATTCTCTTTTGAAGAAATCCAATTTGTTATGTTTTTCAAGGTATTGTAAATACTATTGGAAACTGAGTACTTGAGAGAGATCTAAAATTCAACAGTAGGACTGAAAAGGACTCTTGAGTAGTAAAGAATGTGCTTGCCTCCTTGAGTTGTGCTAAAATGTACATTTTGGGTTTTTTAAAAAATTTAACATTTAAAATTTTAATTTTAAAATGTTTATTACTGAAGTACTTAGTCAATTGAAATGTATTTACTAACAGTTAAAAGGCTTTCAGTCAGTTTTGGTTTGGAGAAGATGTGAAATCTTACTGTTATGTTGTCTTTCAGTTTTGCCTGGATTATATCAAAATACGGCTAGAGAGTCAAGAAGGTGAGTACATTTTTCACTTTATGTTGGTACTCAATATATATATTTTGAATGAAGTAACTTTGTTAAAGGTATTAACAAGTGAATGATAATTCAGTATTCATTCTGGTTTTGTCATTTATGTAATAAATTATACTGGTGCCTGTAGTCAGATAAGAGAAAAAAAAATGGAGAGTACAAATTTGACCTGAACTACCTGGTGAATAAAAAACAAAAGGATTTTGCATTATCTCTGCCATCTACTGACAGAAAAAAATTCACTGATAGCGGGACTTAGCAATTTGTGCTGTGCATACAGCTGGGTCATTATTTTCCCCCTTCATCTGAGTTGAAGATCTGTAGATATTCTGGTGATGATGGGCTATGTTTGTCTTGAAAATTATTATCAAAAATAAAAAGCAAGAGTAACCTTCCTATAAAACTTGTTAGCTTTTTAACACTATATTAGTTCATTATTTTGGCTATCATAAGTAGACAGTAAAAACCACCCATGTGTCTTAGATCTTTCTTGTCTATATCTCCCTTGGTAATTTTTTCTCTTGACTAGAAGTTGTATATTTCATGTTACTGAAAGAAATATGGTATAAAGAATAAATGACATAGGTTAGGAAATGGTGAGCTTACAACACTCGCTCTGTTTTCTTCCTTTTCTTTTGTAGGATTTTGTTCTGGGCCTGAAAAACTTTGCTAACTTTTGTTGGGTGCAGTCTTAAGAAACAGTTCTATTGAATTTTGCTTTTGTTATTTCTAGAGAGAGCTATTGTGTTTTGTCATTATTATATGCAGAAAGGTGTCTCACAGCCTGTAAAATGTAGCTTTTGTCAGTCAAGTATTTATGTTGCATCTAAAATAAAGATGAATAGAAACTACCAGTTTTCATGCATTAAATGTATTTTAAAAAATAAAACACTAAAAAACTTACTATAATTTGTAGAAGACAACTATCAAGTTTAGTGAAAAAAGGTGCACAGTGAAATTATTTCCATGGGACCTGATCCCTCAATAGCATAAAAATGGTGATTCATTAAATGTTGTGTCTGTTGGAGCATTTAGCACTTTTCCATTTAATTGTTTTGAGTTTTGCATCTACATCAATTTCTGTACTCAGTTTTATAATTCAGTAAAACCTGTAAAATACTCAACATTGGCATTGGCAGCATCAGATGTAGTGTTAAAAATTTACCATGTTACCGTCATTTCTCTTTGGAAGTCAACTGAGAGCAGTACCTTGTTACCTTGTCAGATCATTTTTCTGCACGTGTTTATTCTCCTCTTCTTTTTAAAGTTATTTTTCATAAGAGAACTTTCTACAAAGAAAGTTTTACAAACCTATTGTAAAATGTGTCATAGTAATATTTGCAAATTTAAACCACTGGAAATTGTGGGGTTTTTTTCCCATGGAATACAGAGTAGATTAAAGTTGGTGAGAAGAAAACAGTTTGTTTCTGATTCCTGACAGGTGATACTGGAATTCAGTTTGTCTTATTTAAGATATAAAACCCCATTGCTTCCTGGATGTGCATTAACTTCAAAGTCTTAAAAACTTTTAAGAATGTTAGTGAACGCATACTGATTTCTTGTTAAAATCAAGGTGGAAATTGTAAAGGAAAACTAAAAATTTTTGTTATAATTTAATATCATGGTATTATTTTCTCGTAGAATCAGAAAACGATATCAGAGAGATTAACCTGAAAACTTCAGAGCTTACCAAATGTGAATGGTGTAGTGTCCGAAAATTGCCAGTAGTTTTCCTACAAACAGTACCTGCAACCTGTAGTAGCCTGAGAGATCAACTGAAAATGAGTAAAGATAATGTCTGGTACGAATGTAAAGGAGACAGTAAGTAAAACAATTTTAGTCTACTATTGACTTTAAATTGTATTTTAATATTTTGGGTCATGAATTTAGACTAAATGCGTTAAGACTAAAACGGTCATCATTGGCTGGGGTAGGTGGAGTGCATTTTCAGACACTGTCACCTTCCAAGGCTGGTGAAGAATTACAGTTCAGAACAGCTTGGCATTCTGTTTGTCCAGACACATGCTAATGAATTATAACATTCAGTCAGTTTAGTATAACTTTTTTCACTAATATTTATAGTCAGTGAAAGTAAGTTGGTTTGTTTAGCTTTTGTATGAGAGTCTTTACACTTATGTGACAGATTTTACTATTCTTCCGCTTTCTCTGCTGTACTCCTGACAGGCCTTAGTTTCAGCAGAAACTGTTGTATGGCTTGGCTTGGGTTTCTTTCCCCAGTATACTTGTAGTGATGTTATGAGTTAGACCAATATCTGCTTGGAAAATACGTGGATAGTCTTCGTGTATGTCAAAATAAAATTTAATTTCCACATAGTTTTCAAGGACCTAGCATCTTCATATGCACTCCTGTTACAATCAGCATAGAGTCTTCTTACCCTTAAGCAGGCTTTTCTTTAGGTTAAATTTTGTGATTATTTATACTCAGTTTTGTACAAACATGATGCATTCAAATGTAGGAAGAAAGCTTTCACCAGTCTCAGAATTGTGTGCTTCCACAATACTATTACAATAACCTTATCCACCTCCTGTAGAAAGTATGAGCTGTAAGGAGCATTATAATTACAAAAGTAATCGGAGAGCCTGCAGGGGACCTTTATACAATTCTGAGAGCAGGAAGTAGACCCCAGGTGGACACAGGTGTTCACAAGTGAAAAAAGGAAAAGCTTCCTGAGCTGTCTGTGTGAGAAGTCCTTCCCTTGGCATGCCTCTCAGCAGTGCCTCCCAGCTCTTTTCCCCGAGGCTGTGGCACTGAACTAGTTTTATACCTAGCTGCTTTATTGTATTTGATACTTAGGAGCACTTTATGATAACAGAGTTGCTCCTTGCTTTGTAAACAATGAAATTAATTCAAGCCTGAATCCATAGCTTTGTATACAATTGTGTGTAGATGCCTAGTTCCCAAAACAGGAATGCCCAAAACCCAGTTACACATCTAAATTCTCTGTGCGGTAAATTGAGAATTATGCTGCTGAAGAATTATTTTTCACAACAGTTAGCACGCTGGGTTAGGAATGACCAAAGGGAAATGGTTATACGTGTGTCTGAAACTCCTCTTAGGGAGAAACAGGTCCTGGCAGCTCTGTGTTAGGCAGCTATGTGAGACTGGGATTTGCAGCCTGAATCCTGTTCCTGTGTCTGACTGCCTGAAATAATTCCTCTCAGTGCAATTTACTGCTTTTTGATTTTTCAGATGATATAAATGAGTGGTATTTATATAACAGCTGCTTGATCCGACTCATTCTCTCCAACTTCTTCAAAAACAGTGATGTTTTATGGTGTAGCCTTCTAGGATCAGAGAGGACATTACGCTGAATACATAATTTCTGGGATTGTACTGAAACAATAGGATAGGAACAGCAATAAGAAAAAGAGAAAGTATTGATTACAGAGTCTTACTGTCAGTAAGCAGAGAAGATGTTATTTCAAACAAAATATGTTTTGGCTTTGCATTCAGTGTCATTTAAAAGTTTATCAGGTATAATTAACATTGCTAGATTAAGGCAGAAGTTGAATGCGCTCTTCGCAAATGTAGGTAAGAAAGATTTGGTAGTTAATCCTTCTGTCTGTCTGCACAGATCTGTATTACTGCTTACATGTATTGTCAGCAGTGTGTACCCGTGTCGTCCCATGATTTTATAAAATTTGTTTATTATTGCAACATGCTTTATTTTATTCCTAAATGAATAGTTTTCTCTCTGCTTCTTTATAGGTCAAGAAGAACAATACATAATTTTGATTTTTGAAACCGGTCTTGATCCTCATGCAAACTCAATATTTGAAAAAATAATTACTGACATTGGTATTAGAAATAATATTTCTGACTTCTTTGTGAAAATTTCCTTTGAAGAAGCCAATGCCAGGCTTGTTGCATTTACTAAGTGCTTGGAAGACAATTCCAAAGGAAGCCCATCTCACAGAGAAGGCAAAATAAAAAACGTAATTATGTTTTTGTTTTAGAACAAAATCATTATATTATTTGGGTTACAAATACACTAAAGATAGTGTATTAGTCATTAGCCAAAAAAAATTTCCAACAACTTTTGATGACTTTAATATGAGGATTCCCGTAATTGTCCATGGTGGGTTATGAAACTATGGGAAATAGCCTGTGCACTCACAGTACATTTTAAGGTGTTTAGTTTGATTCTAAGGTTTTACAATGGTCCACAAGAAATGTTATTTAAAAATTATTCTGGGGTGAGAAATCTGTAGTATAATTAGACAACATCATTTTTTCCCAATTCATCTACTGGTAAAATTACAATATCTCAAACAAGAAATTAAGTTGCACTGTTGTAGTTACATTTAATTAATGCATTCTTGAAACAAACTACCTTTTAAAGAATTAGAGTTTAGTGACTCTGCAAGAAATGAATAAAGAACTAAGTGTAATAGATGGAAGTAGGAAAGAAAAAACCCAAACTTGAAGTCTTTTTCAAAAACAATGGATATTACACTGCTGGGCTTCCAGAGTTTTATTACCGCTTCAGTAAAATTGAACACCGTATGCAAATTAATATTGACTTTATTCTTTTAAGGTTCCTTCTGAGTCCAAAATGCAGCAGCGAAATAAACAGTTACCGTTTTTTGAGGATGATGAAGAAATTGGTGAACCACATACAGTATTTATTGGTCCTATAGAAAAGTAAGATAATTGTCTTTTCCCTGTAACAATTCTCTGAGGGTTTTTTGGCATTTCATACTTCTTATTGAATGTATTTTTCTTCCCAGGTTGATAGTTTATCCGCCTTCTCCAGCTAAAGGCGGTATTTCTGTGACCAACGAAGACCTCCATTGTCTAAATGAAGGCGAATTTTTAAATGATGTTATTATTGATTTTTATTTAAAGTAAGTTTTATTTCACATCAGTTTTTAGTTGTCTTTTACTTTAAAACTTGAGAAGTTCTGACATTAAAAATTCATAGGTCAGTTGATAACACTTGGTCTCCAACTATGTATAGCTGTAATTTTAAAGGCTGTTTTGTAATTTTGCAAGAAATTTTGGTTCCTCTCCCATCCTGCTTGGCAGTGATGTTGTTCTGACATGGAAAAAGGTTCTTTTTAATTTTTTTTAACTTCTGAAGAGCAAATTTCACTAAAATAAGAAAACCCCTTTTTTGTTTTGAATAATGTAATACATACATTAATTTTGAGATTTTCTGATGCTACAAATGTTAGAAGCTTAAATTGTTACATGTCACTGTGTTTATGCTACACATAAGGTGCGTGTGTATCATTTTCGGTCTATTAAAATATTATAGAGGTGAAAAGAAAATGAGTGTGTCACTCTTAGGAGTGTTTGGAGATCTAGTGGCCGAAACACAAAATAGGTTGTTGTGTAACAAATTCATTGAAAATTTGTTTTCTTACTGTGGTAAAAAAATAAATGCAACAGCAGGAGAACAACTTATTGATTGAGCAGAGCACTTAATACCTTAAATATTTACACAAACTTTGCATTAATTGGTTCCTGTGGATTGTCAGATCCAAATAGCTGTTTTTTGAGAAACTGCATCAATTTGGTAGGGATCATAGAATCAACTGAGTTGGAAAAGACCTCTGAAATCATCGAGTCTAGCACTGTTGGCAGTCCTTTTCACTCTGGTGGTGAATACTTTAACACCTCTATTCATTTTTTTTTTTCTTTTTTTTTTGTTGTTTGTTTTAATTAGGTATTTGGTACTTGAAAAGCTAAAAAAAGAAGATGCTGATAGAATACATGTGTTCAGTTCATTCTTCTATAAACGCCTTAATCAAAGAGAAAGAAGAAATATTCATGAGACTTCAAACCTTTCGTAAGTCTGATCAGTCATTTTAACTAAGAGCTAAGTACAGTGAAGACTACAGGAACAGATGCTTCTTGTACAGAAGAACAGAACTCAAGGAGGCATTCAGACCCATAGCAAACATAGACTGTGCCTTGAAACCTTCATCCAGACCCACAGCAAACATAGAATATGCCTTGAAACCTTCATCCAGACCCATAGCAA